>NC_064922.1:627074575-627398325 GCF_023897955.1 Schistocerca gregaria
GCACATGGGTCATAGTACCATTGTATTAGGAGAAAGTGGGGATATCTGTATCCAGTTTGACAGGGAAGTCGCAAAAGGTCAAATTCCGTACCAGTGTTTAAGATTGGAGAATCAGGATAATGACCACTGCAACCGAGGGTTAAGTAGCAATAGACAGACTGATACATCAATGTGTGAAGTCCATCATGCCATTGATGAAAAATTAAATAAATTAACTGAAAAAGGCGAGAGGGATAGGGCAGCATTATAGGAAATACTTAGGTACAACGCCGAGGTATTTCTACCGAAAACTGGATGCCTCAAAGGATTTCAGTACCGGCTCCAGGTTAAAGAACACCAATCATTTTGGGTACCGCCCTACACTATTCCTCTGGCGTATCGAGGAAAAGTACAGTTGGAATTGCAGAAAATGATAGATGATAGTATAGTAGGATATACAACATCAATATATAATAGTCCGGTACAGGTTGTGGAGAAGCGAGAGCAAAGTATCCGCCTTGTTCTCGACTCACGCCAGATAAACACAATCATTGCAGAGGAAACTGACCTCTCAGAGAAACTGGAGGAGCAACTGCGGCGTTTCCACGGCGTTTTAGTATTCACATCCATTGATCTTCAGTCCAGTTTCTGGCAGATTGAGTTGGCGCCAGAGAGTCGTAAGTACACAGCCTTCATTACATTCGGACAATGTTTCCAATTCAAACGCCTACCATTTGGCCTAAATGTGTTCTATGCAGGGTTTATTCGCGGTCTGGGGACAATTTTGGACCATAATTTCGTGAATGGATAACATGCTATGTGGTTAACATTTTGATAGGAGAACGCAATTGGAATAGGCACAACGAAGTACTTGGTGCACTGCTAGGGAAAACGAGAGCACATGGGGTGACTATTAATATCACAAAGTCCAGTATAGGGGCCAATCAGGTACTTTTCCTGGAGCATATGGAGTATCACCAGATCAGAAAATGTAGTCCATCAATAAAGGAGGAGGCTTACAAAACAGTCGTTCGACCTATACTTGACTATTGCTCATCAGTGTGGGATCCATACCAGAACGGGTTGACGGAGGAGATAGAGAAGATCCAAAGAAGAGTGGCGCGTTTCGTCACACGGTTATTTGGTAACCGTGATAGCGTTACAGAGATGTTTAGCAAACTCAAGTGGCAGACTCTGCAAGAGAGGCGCTCTGCATCGCGGTGTAGCTTGCTCGACAGGTTTCGAGAGGGGGCGTTTCAGGATGAGGTATCAAACACACTCCTGGAAATTGAAATAAGAACACCGTGAATTCATTGTCCCAGGAAGGGGAAACTTTATTGACACATTCCTGGGGTCAGATACATCACATGATCACACTGACAGAACCACAGGCACATAGACACAGGCAACAGAGCATGCACAATGTCGGCGCTAGTACAGTGTATATCCACCTTTCGCAACAATGCAGGCTGCTATTCTCCCATGGAGACGATCGTAGAGATGCTGGATGTAGTTCTGTGGAACGGCTTGCCACGCCATTTCCACCTGGCGCCTCAGTTGGACCAGCGTTCGAGCTGGACGTGCAGACCGCGTGAGACGACGCTTCATCCAGTCCCAAACATGCTCAATGGGGGACAGATCCGGAGATCTTGCTGGCCAGGGTAGTTGACTTACACCTTCTAGAGCACGTTGGGTGGCACGGGATACATGCGGACGTGCATTGTCCTGTTGGAACAGCAAGTTCCCTTGCCGGTCTAGGAATGGGTTCGATGACGGTTTGGATGTACCGTGCACTATTCAGTGTCCCCTCGACGATCACCAGAGGTGTACGGCCAGTGTAGGAGATCGCTCCCCACACCATGATGCCGGGTGTTGGCCCTGTGTGCCTCGGTCGTATGCAGTCCTGATTGTGGCGCTCACCTGCACGGCGCCAAACACGCATACGACCATCATTGGCACCAAGGCAGAAGCGACTTTCATCGTTGAAGACGACACGTCTCCATTCGTCCCTCCATTCACGCCTGTCGCGACACCACTGGAGGCGGGCTGCACGATGTTGGGGCGTGAGCGGAAGACGGCCTAACGGTGTGTGGGACCGTAGCCCAGCTTCATGGAGACGGTTGCGAATGGTCCTCGCCGATACCCCAGGAGCAACAGTGTCCCTAACTTGCTGGGAAGTGGCGGTGCGGTCCCCTACGGCACTGCGTAGGATCCTACGGTCTTGGCGTGCATCCGTGCGTCGCTGCGGTCCGGTCCCAGGTCGACGGGCACGTGCACCTTCAGCCGACCACTGGCGACAACATCGATGTACTGTGGAGACCTCACGCCCCACGTGTTGAGCAATTCGGCGGTACGTCCACCCGGCCTCCCGCATGCCCACTATACGCTCTCGCTCAAAGTCCGTCAACTGCACATACGGTTCACGTCCACGCTGTCGTGGCATAGTACCAGTGTTAAAGACTGCGATGGAGCTCCGTATGCCACGGCAGACTGGCTGACACTGACAGCGGCGGTGCACAAATGCTGCGCAGCTAGCGCCATTCGACGGCCAACACCGCGGTTCCTGGTGTGTCCGCTGTGCCGTGTGTGTGATCATTGCTTGTACAGCCCTCTCGCAGTGTCCGGAGCAAGTATGGTGGGTCTGACACACCGGTGTCAATGTGTTCTTTTTTCCATTTCCAGGAGTGTATATTGCTTCCCCCTCCTTATACCTCCTGAGGAGATTACGAATGTAAAATTAGAGAGATTCGAGAGCGCACGGAGGCTTTCCGACACTCGTTCTTCCCGCGAACCATACGCGACTGGAACAGAAATGGGAGGTAATGACAGTGGCACGTAAAGTGCCCTCCGCCACACACCGCTGGGTGGCTTGCGGAGTACAAATGTAGATGTAAATGTAAATGTAGACCTAGAGAAGTTTGCGGCGATAGCCGAATTCGGCATACCCCAGACTAGAAAAGAGCTCCGTGGAGTTTAGGGAGTGGCCAATTTTTATGAAAGGTTCATTTATGTAGAACAATTAGCCACCCAAAAACTGTGTTCCGTGAACGGCAAGAAAACGCCATTTGTGTGGGACGAGATCGTGGAGCGAGAATTTCACAGTTTAAAAGCAGCTTAGGTCGCGGCCCCAATCTTGTCACACCCGAACCTGACGGAAGACTTTTGCAAGGCCACAGACTGCTGCAAACAGGTCTCGGTGTTGTCATCTTTCAGGAGTACATGGAGGATGGGAGGATGACATACGAAACCATCGCCTTCGGAAGAAGAGTGCTCTCGAAATGCGAACGAAACTATTCTGTAACAGAACTGGAAGCTCGGGCGGTGGTCTGGGCATTCCAGAAATAAAAGTATTTCTAAGACTTTTATCCATTGTGGGTGTGGAAGTATTTCTTATTTGTCCGAAAGACGTGATTGTGCACAGACAATAAGGCACTTGAGTTTCTTATAACGGCAATTTTGCCGACAGGGAGAATAGAAGAGTTGATTATCATACTCCAGGAGCATGACTTCACACCGATCTATGTCCCAGGCCCCACAAGCATCATCGCTGATGCACTGTCTCGGTCTCGGTCTCCCATCGAACCATTCTCTATTTACTATATCAAAAAGGTGGCATTCGAAAACTTTATAATAGCATCTACATCTACATCCATATTCCGCAAGCTACCCAACGGTGCGTGGCGGTATATATTAGCGCAACGCAATCTGACTTTCAAAAATCCCTACGAAAGAATGGCCCTGACTAACATTAACCTATACGTTTCACAAATCACTTACCTCACAAAAATCTTCGTTACTCAAGCTACTGCAATACAGCGAGCGCCACTACTGCCAGCTAAATAAAAGATTCAAACTAAGGAAGGCGCTAACTACTGATAGGTATAGTTAGCAAATGAAAGATTTTAATAGAGAACAAACAGTGTATTTACCTTAATAGTCAAAATATATATGGTAGTTCATGACATCCAGTCTTACAAATTACAAAACTCCGCCATCTCTCTCCCCACGTCCACCACTGCTGGCGGCTCACCTCCAACTGCGCAACGCTACGCGATGTTAGCATCCAGCTGCCGCTGCCCAACACTACAATGGCGAGTATTACAACAATGCCAATCAGCCACAGACTGCACACGGCACAGCCAGTGATTTTCATACAGAGCGCTATGTGGCGTTACCAATAAGAAAACCTAAACAGCCTACTTACAACCTCTCTGATTTTATCCTCGTGGTCTCTTCAAGAGATATACGTAGGAGGGACCAATATACTGCTTGACTCCTCGGTAAAGGTATGTTCTCGAAACATCAACAAAAGCTCGTAGCAAGCTACTACGCGTCTCTCTTGCAGAGTCTTCCACTGGAGTTTATCTATCATCTCCGTAACGTTTTCGTGATTACTAAATTATTCTGTACAAAGCGCACTTATCTCCGTTGGATCTTCCCTATCTCTTCCATCAACCCTATCTGGTACGGATCCCACACCGGTGAGCTGTATTCAAGCAGTGGGCGAACAAGCGTACTGCAACCTACTTCCTTTGTGTTCGGATTGCATTTCCTTAGGGTTCTTCCCATGAATCTCAGTCTGGCATCTGCTTTACCGACGATCAACTTTATATGATCATTCCATTTTAAATCACTCCTAATGCCTGATCCCAGATAATTTATGGAATTAACTGCTTCCAGTTGCTGACCTGCTATATTGTAGGTAAATGATGAAGGATCTTTCTTTTTACGTATTCGGAGCACATTAAACTTGTCTACATTGAGATTCAGTTGCCATTCCCTGCACCATACGTCAATTCGTTGCAGATCCTCCTGCATTCCAGTACAATTTTCCGTTGTTCCAGCCTCTCGATATACTACAGCATCATCCGCAAAAAGCCTCAGTGAACTTCGGATGTTATCCACAAGGTCATGTATGTATATTGTGAATAGCAACGGTCCTACGACACTCCCCTGCGGCACATCTGAAATCGCTCTTACTTCGGAAGACTGCTCTCCATCGAGAATGACATGCTGCGTTCTGCTATCTAGGAACTATTTAATCCAATCATACAGTTGTGGTTTATATGCTCTTACTTTGTTCATTAAACGATTGTGGGGAACTGTATCAAACGCCTTGCGAAAGTCAAGAAACATGGCATCTATTTGGGAACCCGTGTCTATGGTGCTCTGAGTCTCGTGGACAAATAGCGCGAGCTGGGTTTCACACGATCGTCTTTTTCGAAACCCATGCTGATTCCTACAGAGTATATTTCTAGTCTCCAGAAAAGTCATTATACTCGAACATAATACGTGTTCCAAAATTCTACAACTCATCGACGTTAGACATATAGGTCTATAGGTCTGCACATGTGTTCGACGTTCCTTCTTGAAAACGGGGATGACCTGTGCCCTTTACCAATCTTTTGGAACGCTACGCTCTTCTAGAGACCTACGGTACACCGCTGCAAGAAGGGGGGCAAGTTCCTTCGCGTATCTGTGTAAAATCGAACTGGTATCCCATCAGGTGCAGCGGCCTTTCCTCTTTTGAGTGACTTTAATTGTTTTTCATCCCTTTGTCATCTGTTTCGATATCTACCATTTTGTCATCTGTGCGACAATCTAGAGAAGGAACTACAGTGCAGTCTTCCTCTGTGAAACAGCTTTGGAAGAAGACATTTAGTATTACGGCCTTTAGTCTGTCATCCTCTGTTTCAGTACAATTTTCGTCACAGAGTGTCTGGACATTTTGTTTTGATCCACCTACCGCTTTGACATAAGACCAAAATTTCTCAGGATTTTCTGCCAAGTCAGTACATAGAACTTTACTTTCGAATTCATTGAACGCCTCTCGCATAGTCCTCGTCACACTACATTTCGCTTTGTGTAATTTTTGCTTGTCTGCAAGGCTTTGGCTAAGTTTATGTTTGCTGTGAAGTTCCCTTTGCTTCCGTAGCAGTTTTCTAACTCGGTTGATGTACCACGGAGGCTCTTTTCCATCTCTTACGATCTTGCTTGGCACGTACTCATCTAACGCATATTGTACGATGATTTTGATGTTTGTCCACTGATCCTCAACAATATCTGTACTTGAGACAAAACTTTTGGGTTGAGCCGTCAAGTATTCCGAAATCTGCTTTTTGTCACTTTTGCTAAACAGAAAAATCTTCCTACCTTTTTAAGTATTTCTATTTCTGAAATCACCGATGCTGTAACCGCTTTGTGATCGTTGATTCCCTGTTCTGCCTTAACTGTTTCAAATAGTTCGGGTCTGTTTGTCACCAGAAGGGCGGTTTTCTGTTTAACTGCTCAAGATAGTTTTCAGATAATGCACTAGATTCTTTGTTCCTGCCACTCGTTATAAACATTTGAGTCTCCCGGTATACATCTGGTAAACTAAAATATCCACTCAAAACTATAACATGGTCGGGAAATCTACTAGAAATATTTTCCACATTTTCCATCAGGTGTTCTGCCACAACAGCTGCTGAGCCAGGGGGCCTATAGAGACATCCAGTTACCATGTTTGAGCCTGCTTTAACCCTGACCTTCACTCAAATTAATTCACATTTCAGATCTCCGTCAATTTCCTTCTATACTATTGCACTTTTTATCGCTATAAACACGCCTTCCCCATCACTTTCCAGCCTGAGTTTAGAATTTCATTGCTGTTTACATCTGGTTTCAGCCAACTTTCTGTCCCTAGTACTATATGGGCATTGTGACCGTTTATTAATGAGAGCAGTTCTGGGACCTTTCTATAGACGCTCCTGCAGTGTACTATTACAACTTTAATATTGTCATTCCCTGTTGCGTTTTGCCTTCTATTACCTTATCGCGTCTCAGGAGGCATCTTGTCGGGCCTGGGGAGGGAATTCTCTAACCTAAAAAACCCACATGTGCACTCCACACGTACTCCGATGCCCTTGCAGCCGCTTCCTGCGTGTAGTGCACACCTGACCTATTCAGGGGGACCCTACATTTCTCCACCCGATAGCGGAGGTCGAGAAATTTGCCCCTCAGATCTCCACAGAATCGTCTGCGCCTCTGGTTTAAGCCTTCCACTCGGCTCCAAACCATAGGATCGCGATCGGTTCTGGGAACGACACTACAAACAGTTAGCTCAGCATTCCGCCTTCACCAACTCCACCAACCGACAGTATGAACTGAGTATGACCTCTGAACCCAGACGGCAGGAGTCATTGGTGCCGACAAGAGTATCAATTTGCAGTCGGGTGCACCCAGTGCTCTGTGTCGCCGCCGGCAGGGCCTCCTCCACATCTCGGATGAGTCCCCCAGCAAGCAGACAGAGTGAACACTGGACTTCTTCCCCGACATTTCCGCTATTTCCCTAAGGGGCTCCGTCACCCGCCTAACTTTGGAGCTCCCAATCACTAA
Organism: Schistocerca gregaria; assembly: GCF_023897955.1. Taxonomy (NCBI): domain Eukaryota; kingdom Metazoa; phylum Arthropoda; class Insecta; order Orthoptera; family Acrididae; genus Schistocerca; species Schistocerca gregaria. Next base: position 627,081,932 of record NC_064922.1, read on the forward strand.
TAAACCCCTCCCCCCGTGTGCCTGCTCGGAATTTGCTGAAGGAGGGGCCACATGTCCACTCACAGGCAGAGCGGGTGATGCCACACGGCCAGCCTCCACATTGACCCTCCGCCTCGTGCGACGCGAGTGCGTTGAATCGGCCACTCCCCTTGGGGAGAGGGTGGCCCAACCGCGCCCGATACCCGCGAAGATATCTCGACAGCAGGGACCGTGGGTGAAACATGTAACACCTGGTGTGTACCTTGCGACGCACCAGACTCCCCACTGCCGCCACACTCCGAGGCAGCAGCCTGAAGACGGCTGATCGCGGCCATCAGCACGTTCAGCTGTTCGCGAACAGTGGCCAGCTCCTCCTGCGTTCGTACACAGCAGTCACACATCCTATCCATCCAAAGAAATCAACAGTTTACTGTAGAGAGTTAAGTAATCTACTTTCAACTAAACTGCTAATTCTATAAAGGCGGCTGGTAGTTGACTAGACTGTTGTTTACTGCACACCTCTTGTTGGAAACAATGAAAATAAGCACTTACTGTCTCTGGACTGTATTCAAAAGAAACAAAAATCTATGGAACACTATCACTAGTACTCGAATATTGAAGCTTCCTAAAAATAAAAACACACGGAAAAAGAAGTAACAAGTATGAAAAACACAGTTAATACTTAAATTTAGGCAGCTTGCTGAACAGGAGATGTGAATCAGATAGCAGTTACGACGACATTGCATCAATGAGGAATATACAGGCGGAACAAGATAAGGACCCACACCCGTCAGTGTGAAAAAAAAAAATAGAGATAGGACAGACGCAGCTTAGGCATCATCACCTTATCAGGAAAGGAGTGCTTTTCTACAGGTGTAAGGTAAATAGCACCGACTGGGTAGTGTGTGAGCCAGATGACATTCTAAACAAAGTAATCTGGTACACGCACCTCAGTAAGGCTCACTTTGGCCCGAAAAAGTGCTGCCTAAAGTTGAAGAAGCTGTGTCATTTTCGAACATGGAGAGGCGCAAAGTACTGGGCGTTTGCAAACACTGTCAAAGAACCAAACACTTACGGTACGCACGCAGGCACCAATTTACCCGATTGTTCCCTCCATACTGCGGGAAACAGTAGCGTCAGATCTCATGCGACCCCTGCCTAGAACATCACGAGGGTATACATAAATTATGGTTGTAATTGAGTTGACATACAATTTTGTGACGCTGACGCCTCTAAAAAAAGGCAACAGGTACATCCATCAGCAACGCATTACGTCGGGACTTCTTGCAGCAAGTGGGGCGCGTCGAACCAAAAAGGCAACAGGTACATCCATCAGCAACGCATTACGTCGGGACTTCTTGCAGCAAGTGGGGCGCGTCGAACGAATGCTGTCAGATAACGCTCCACAATATCGTTCACAGAAGTGGCAGAACACATTGCAACAGTACAACATCAGACCGATATACATCAGAAGGTACCATTCTAATTCCAATCCAAGCGAGCGCGATATGAAGGACCTGGGGCTCTTTGCGGAGCGTATTGTGCTACGAAACACGCGACCTGGGACGTGTGCTTGCGAGACTTCCAAGACGTAATCAATGAGTTGCCACACGGCACGACAGGTTACCCTCCGGTCACAGTGCTAAACAACAAGCATCCTCCGGAATTAATATGTGACATTGCAGACTTCTCACCAAGACCCCGACTTAAGCACAAGAAAATCGTACGTCAGGTGCTCCAGAATATAAAAGTAGCAGGGCAGAGACGCAAAGAACAAGCAGACAAAAAGGCAACATGCAGGGAATTTCGGATAGGCTAGAAAGTCCTCGTGAAATCCCACCGTCTATCTGACCAGCAGAAAAGACTGTCATAAATTCCTTGCGGCCTACTATGGACCTGCACGTGTACGCAGGATCGCCTATGCGAATTCTGTTGAACTCGAAAGTCTGGAGTCCGGAAATCTCTTGTTGTGCATCATTTCACGCACTTAAAGACATACGTAGAATAACAAGAATAAATGTGTAGTAGTTAATAAGTTAGTTATGTTGTCTTTCAGTTGTAAGGTACATCTAATTCTAAGTAAATGTGAAATGTAAGTGTACAACTGTGCAAGTCAGGATTTTGTTTGAGTAAACATTTCAGGGAAGAAAATTTTATTAAACATCATTGTTGTTAAGGTAAACTGTACACTGAATAATTTTGTTTTGAAGAGTAAATTCACATTTTGGTTTTGTTTGGGGACACTGGGCTTCTTAGGGTGTGTTTTTTGAACCATGAATAGATGTCCACTCTCTTCCATGGTAACATAGGACGAAGTATTGCAGACAGTTGTTTCAAATAAGACAGGTAGGTTAAGAGGAAGAGGTGTTAGGATGCATCGTACGCCTTGACAAATACGGTTTTACTTAACTACGAAATGTTTGGTCTACTGAGTAGTCAACGAAGATGTTTGGTGTGCCTTGGGGAAGTCAGCGACTTGCGTTTTTTATTTACTATTATAAAGGGTACCTTCACTGCCAAGACCCACCATAAGGAAGTAGGTGGGCTCTTTGCAGAAGAAAGAGCGAGGTTGCTGTTTGTCTCAATGCCAAGACCCTGTAAAGACAACCATGATGTAGTAAGAATGTGTGGAGGAGGGCTTGACGCATTGCACGGAAGCGACAGAAGAATGCAAGGACACAGGACCTTAGACGGAAGAGGAAGAATAGCTTGTGAATGATAAAACTGTATAGTCAGGTGCACTGTTCGGTGGGATAATTAGAAGTTTGGGGGACATATCTGTGTGTATGTAAACCATCACCAATTCGGCAACTAATGTTTAAAAAAATTCATTTCTCAGATAAAAGTACATAACAGTGCAGGTTGTGTGAGCAGAGGTAGCAGTGGAGACAGCTATTCTGACCAATGGAGTACCTGCACATTAGACAGCAAGAGTGTTATAAAAGGAAGTTTACATTTTTATAACAGGACTAACTAGTAGCTTGTGTGCATGACTTGCATGGTATATAACACTAACACATCAACATGTATGTATGAATGCGGCAGAATGGAGGATCCTCACCTTGCGTTTTTTCATACTTCTACTAAATATACTTTCTCAAACGGTAAGATCATATGTAATACTTACACGATGTAAAATTTGGTAGTAAAAAAATCTATTTTCAAGACACTTTTTTACAAAGTTAATCAAGTTTGTTTCTAACTTAGACATTCTCAAGTCACTTTTGTAAATTTATTTGTCATTTTTACTTAATTCAACTCCTTCACATATGTGAATATATTGAAGCTGAAAACTTAGACGACTGTCGTAGTTTGTGCAGGAAAACCGTAGCGGAAAGAACAGAGGAGGCCTCGAGGATTCCCTTCGGCGTACTACAGGCAGCCGCATTGAAAGCATCAGCTTTCAGATGGCGGACAGCTGAACTGAGTGGCATAGGCCTTCAATGGAGCCGAACGATAGACACAGGGTGGCGGCGCGTGGTATTTTACATGGGTAATGGAGGCAGTGGTACGGTCACCACTCACACCCAGTACAGACAATACTAGTAGCCCCCCTGAATGACTAAAAGACCTCATTAGTGAGCGTCTCTGATAATGAAACAATTCTCTCTCAAAATGTCAGTCCAGTCAACGATTACGTGCAAACTTATCAGTCAGGCTTCAATGAAATTTGGGCACAAGTTGTGAGTGCAGAATTTCGTTATTAATTTTGATGTTTTGGGGTAATTTTCTTATTTAAGTTTACCATTCTAATTACATGTTCCCACAAGTTTATTTTGTTTTGGGCACTAGTTTCCATTACTCTGTTATAAAGTTTGGGCACATGTTGCCATAGCAGAATTTCACTATTAATTTTGACATTTTGTGGGGTTAATTCCAGATGTTTTTACTCATGTTTTGGACAAGAGTCATTTACATTCGGGAAGTCCAATTCTAGCAAAATTTTAGGTACAAGCTGACATTTAACTTCTTTCAGAATGGATTTAAGCTTTAATTTTTGTACGATTTTATTCAAGTTTTCACACAGGTTGGTATCTGTAATGTTCTGTCAAACATATTTCGTTTTACATGGTAACATTTTCACATAATTTCTTAAAGTCTCGTCACAGGTGTTTCTTTTGTTTTTCATGTTACCATTTTCATATAATTTCATACGTTGTGCCACATGTTGTCTGTATTTTGATGTTTCCTTATACTTTTGTTTTATGTTCTGTTTATTTCATGTAAACTATTTTTATTTTATTTTTATGTTTTGATACAGATACCACTTGTAGCGAGTATGCTTTGTTTTTATGATGTCTGCTGGTGATACTGCTTCAATTACACCTTTTCAATCATTCAGTACATGTAAATGCACATCACATACGAAAGTTCCATGTAAATTTGTTTAATTTGATCTGCTTGTGATGTTTGTTTGACAATTTAATACATCTACACAAACGTATGCGGATAACATTAGAATCACTGTCTGAAGTTAACTCAAGTGTTACCGCAGGTTTAATTCCTTAAGTTTCATGTCTTTCAAGTTAACAGTAAACGTGTAGGTCACAAGAATTTAACATAGAGATAAGTCATGATACTGCTGCTTCTCGAGTTTTGTCATTGTCATCATATCAAAATAATCTTTGAAAGAAACAGTAAATAACGAAATTTTAATATTAGAGAGTAGTCATGCTTCACATTTGCATTTTTATTTAAGATTAATAATTTTGCATACTTAAATTTTGAGTCACATTCCATACCAAAACAAGAAATTTAAGGGTTGACTGCCATAGGCAATAAGTAGTCATACATAATTAAGTCTATGGATTAAGATAAGTGAATGTGTGGGATGGATAACTGAAGTGTGTCAAGGAAGAATAAGTGTCGTAGCTGTTGTATGTGAGGAACGTCTGAGATCTCAGATAAGTAGATGAGGGACTACCATTGCAGTACAGACAGACAGCAACACTGTTTAATATTCGTCTGATCTGTTTTAAACATTTTTGATACTATAGTGCTCAATCGATGACAAGTTACAGAACAAGAAGTTCCATCTAGAGGTGACCAGTAGACAAGTAATTGATGACCACAGTTTAAATTGTTGAATGTAGAATCTCTTTGAGATAGTCTCAATGCAAATCTAAATGAATGTGGCAGATTGGCACAATGGAAGTCAGTAAAAGTAAATAAATCAATAAATAAATAAAATAAAAATAGAGTAATTTTGAGGTTAATCAATAAATAATACCAGTATTCGTCAGATACAAGTCGAAAATTGTTTGCTAAGGAGTATGTTATGCGACAGATTTTAGCACCTCACATGAGATTTATTCAGAAAACAAATGACAAATACCACGCCGACAGGTATAGCCGTTAGACAGAACAATACTAATACAACGGTTGGAACGGGAAACAAATACGGCACGCCCATGAAAGGTGGGAGAACCGCGCGAAATCTCAGAGTCCTGATTGGCCAGACACGCATAGGGATACATGTGAGAGGAAATGGACAGTTTGGCGGCAACAAAACGTAAGGACTCTGGTGTCTGGAGTGGTGCTCGGCAGGCCCAGGCATAGTTAGGTTTGGAGAAATTACTGGCACTTGGACCAGTGATCCCTCTCCAAATGTTCAGCGTCAGTACGTACGTCTTTTTAAAAGCAGAATTATCTGTTGCTCTGAGAAGAGAAAGCAGATTTGTGCTCACTTGTGGCAACGGACTCCGCAATTGAGGAACTTACGGTCGGGAGTTTTCGGACGGAAATCACGTCCACGTTTTAAAATGAAGTCGAGCTTTCACAGGGGAAAGACGACACCACGCCGCTACCTGTAACGACCGTCGTACTCTTCGCATTGTATCACGGTGATAACAGCTGGCAAAGTAGGCCGCTATAATTGTAAGTGAGTACGTGTTCCACTAGCTCTTTGCTTGATCTCTCGGATTCTGTGTCCGTCTAGGTGGAGCTTCAATACAGCAATAGCTAGCGTGACCAGTATCAACTAACATAAGTTAGGGAAAAGGGCAGCGACGACGAATAGGGTTTCCATTGTGCCAATGATAGGGTAATGAGTTTAAGAAATTAATTTGACTGGTGTTGTAATGTCTTAGGTTAGTAACGTTGCTCATCCTTTGTCATCATCATCATTTAAGACTGATTATGCCTTTCAGCGTTCAGTCTGGAGCATAGCCCCCCTTATAAAATTCCTCCATGATCCCCTATTCAGTGCTAACATTGGTGCCTCTTCTGATGTTAAATCTATTACTTAAAAATCATTCTTAACCGAATCCAGGTACCTTCTCCTTGGTCTGCCCCGACTCCTACCCACTACTGCTGAACCCATGAGTTTCTTGGGTAACCGTGCTTCTCCCATGCGTGTAACACGACCCTATCATCTAAGCCTGTTCGTCCTGACTGCTACATCTATAGAGTTCATTCCCAGTGTTTCTTTGATTTCCTCATTGTGGACACCCTCCTGCCATTGTTCCCATCTATTAGTACCTGCAATCATCCTAGCTACTTTCATATCCGTAACCTCAACCTTGTTGATAAGGTAACCTGAATCCACCCAGTTTTCGCTCCCATACAACAAAGTTGGTCGAAAGATTGAACGGTACACAGATAACTTAGTCTTGGTACTGAATTCCTTCTTGAAGAAGAGAGTAGATCGTAGCTGAGCGCTCACTGCTTTAGCTTTGCTACACCTCGCTTCCAGTTCTTTCACTATGTTGCCATCCTGTGAGAATATGCATCCTAAGTACTTGAAACCATCCACCTGTTCTAACTTTGTTCCTCCTATTTGGCATTCAATCCGTTTATATTTCTTTCCCACTGACATTACTTTCGTTTTGGAGGTGCTAATCTTCATACCATAGTCCTTACATTTCTGATCTAGCTCTGAAATATTACTTTGGAAAGTTTCAATCGAATCTGCCATCACAACTAAGTCATCCGCATATGCAAGACTGCTTATTTTGTGCTCACATATCTTAATCCCACCCAACCAGTCTATTGTTTCCAACATTTGATCCATAAATAATATGAACAACAGTGGAGACAGGTTGAAGCCTTGTCTTACCCCTGAAACTACTCTGAACCATGTACTCAATTTACCGTCAACTCTAACTGCTGCCTGACTATCCATGTAAAGACCTTTAATTGCTTGCAAAAGTTTGCCTCCTATTCCATAATCTCGTAGAACAGACAATAACTTCCTCCTAGGAACCCGGCATATGCCTTTTCCAGAGCTATAAAGCATAGATACAATTCCCTGTTCCACTCATAACACTTCTCCATTATTTGCCGTAAGCTAAAGATCTGGTCCTGACAACCTCTAAGAGGCCTAAACCCACACTGATTTTCATCCAATTGGTCCTCAACTAATACTCGCACTTTCCTTTCAACAATACCTGAGAAGATTTTACCCACAACGCTGATTAAAGAGATACCTCTGTAGCTGTTACAATCTTTTCTGTTTCCATGTTTAAAGATTGGTGTGATTACTGCTTTTGTCCAGTCTGATGGAACCTTTGTTTAATTAAGAAATTTGTTATTTTATTACATACCATAATTAAATTTATTATCATTTCGGTAGGTTGTAAACTACTTATTGAGATTAAACGTTTTTATTAACAGGAATTATCATTCAAAATTGATGCAAATGGTATTGCGGGTATTATTCGCGCAGTTCAACACAGCCAAAGTTGGATAGCACTAAACAAGTAAGGACGTTTCATACACATTACACTCCAGTTCGTTGCAACACAACGTAATAGCTACTTCAGAATAGGGAATAATCGCTATAGGTGTATCACAGGGATCAGCATTGGGTCGAATCACGTTCATGTTATGTATAGTAGTGTGTTACATATGTAGTAGCCATGCAGTAGAAAAAGTTCTTTTATTGACGATGCGAGTACTATAATCTAGCCTGATGGGCTAACTTCAACATTTAAAAATGGTAAAAAAACATTTTCTTGAATTCACTGGTTGCAACAACGCACATAACAGCTTTGCACACAATACTTTATTTTTCCAATAAGGAAAAGAAAAACTAACTCAACCAACAATCAAAGAATAAAAACGTATATCTAACGTCCGCTGTACTTGCATGTAGTAAAAGAAGGACCCATCACTGGCTACTCCCACGCTTCGACATAGCCCCCCCCCCCCTCACCCTCACCCCTTAAAGTGCGGAGCACCCACGATAAATGGGTACTTGACTTGTCTCTCTTCTCTCGTACGAACGACTTGTTGCTGCGAGGATGATGGAGCCGGTGTGGGCTGTTCCGTTATGGTCCCATGCCCTCTTGCCATGAGTTCTTCTGCCATATCATGCGTAGTGAGTTCCAAACTTTGGTCCTTCTCATCCTGTTGAGTGTCATCATACTCCAGTTATGGTAAGACTCATGCTCGTGTTAACCTCTCTATAGACACTCTAATAGTTCTGTCATTCAGTGAGATGTCCATAGAATGGGTGTTGCGTCGTACTATTCAATAAGGTCCAGTATATGGAGGTTGTAGTGGCCCTCTGACTAAATGTGTGCAAAGCATGACATATATATACAATCTGCCAACGCCTTATGCACGAAAAGTGGTCGCTCACTGTGTCTACATACCACAGGCCTTCTCATTGTTTCTACATGCTCACGGATGTCACGCATCAGTGATGAGAGGTTTGTTGGCATTGGTGATGCGGCGACGCTTAGGTAACCTGCAGGGATTCTCACTGGTTCCCCATACACCAGTTCCGCCACTGGGGCACCGATGTCCGTCTCGTATGCGGTCCGAAATTCAAGGAGAACCAATGGTAACGCATCTGTCCAACTTCTCTGATGACATATGACAGCCGCCTTCAACATCCTATGCGACCTCTCCACCATACCATTGCTCGCTGGATGGTAGCTTGTTGTATGGTGGTGCTGGAACCAACATAAATTAGCTAGCTCGTTGAACAGACTAGACTCGAACTGGTGCCCTTGATCTGTTGTCATATGAAGGGGGCATCCAAAGCGAGCTAGCCATTGAGAGACAAGCGCCTTTCTAACCGTTCCTACCGCTATGTCAGTGATCGTAATGGCCTCCGCCCATCTGCTGCATCTTTCTACCACTGTTAACAAATATTTAAAGCCATCCGAAACTGGGTGTGGACCCACTAAGTCCAGACGGACACGGGCAAATCTTGCTGGTGATCCTGTGAAATACCCAATTTCCACATGAACGTGTCGTCATACTTGGCAGATATGGTATTGTAGGAATGCGCGGGTCCATTCCAAGCCGTCCTTTTTAATTGATGGCCAGACGAAACACGCTACCAGTAACTTGATCGTGGCATGTGCCCCTGGGTGTGACAAGCCATGAACACCGTCAAATGCCGCCGTCCGAAATTGTTGTGGAATGTATGAGCGCGACTTGTGGAGTGATATATCGCACCATAACTTAAGGCTTCTTACTGGAATGAGTATCGGCTGTAAATGTAACCCTGTTGTGTAGACCGTCAATAACTTCTGTAGATCCAGATCCACTTCCTGCGATGTCACATGTTCTGCATCTACATCTAAATCTACATCCATACCCCGCAAGCCACCTGACGGTGTGTGGCGGAACGTACTTTGAATACCTCTATCTGTTCTCTCTTCTATTTCAGTTTAATATTGTTCGTGGAAAGAAAGACTGTCTGTATGCCTCTGTGTGGGCTCTAATCTCTCTGATTTTATCTTCATGGTCTCTTCGCGAGACATACGTAGGAGGGAGCAATATACTGTTTGACTCCTCGGTGAAGGTATGTTCTCGAAACTACAACAAAAGCCCGTACCGAGCTACTGAGCGCCTCTCTTGCAGAGTCTTCCACTGGAGTTTATCATCTCCCTAACGCTTTCGCGATTATTAAGTGATCCTATAATGAAGCGCGCTGTTCTCCGTTGGATCTTCTCTAACTCTTCTATCAACCCTATCTGGTACGGATCCCACACCGGTGAGCTGTATTCAAGCAGTGGGCGAACAATTGTACTGCAACCTACTTCCTTTGTTTTCAGATTGCATTTCCTTAGGATTCTTCCAATGAATCTCAGTCTGGCACCTCCTTTACCGACGATTACTTTTATATGGTCTTTCCATTTTAAATCACTCCTATTGCCTACTCCCAGATAATTAATGGAATTAACTGCTTCCAGTTGCTGACCTGCTGTATTGTAGCTAAATGATAAAGGATCTTTCTTTATATGTATTCGCAGCACATATTCACTTGTCTATATTGAGATTCAGTTGCCATTCCGTGGACCATGCGTCAATTCGTTGCAGATCCTCCTACATTTCAGTACAATTTTTCATTGTTACAACTTCTCGATACACTACAGCATTATCCGCAAAAGGTGTCTGTTAACTTCCGAGGTTATCCACAAGGTCATGTATCTATATTGTGAATAGCAACGGTCCTACGACACTCCCCTGCGGCACACCTGAAATCACTCTTACTTCGGAAGACTTCTCTCCATTGAGAATGCATGCTTCTTCGTAGTTTATTGTGCTGGTAACATCACAAATACGAGAAAAGTAAACTGCAACCTGATTCTCCGCGTCTGTGATGTGCCTTGTATCCGTGGTGAATTGACTGACAAACTATATGCTGGAAATGTCTTGGCGAGCACTGCCCGCTGATGTTGCTGAAAGCTGACACTATAGGTTTATGATCAGTGAAAATTGTTACTGGCTTGGCTTCAATATACGGGCGGAAATGTTTGACGACTTAATGTGTTGCCAACATCTCTCTGTCATATGCACTCCATTTTTTCTGTCGGAGTTGCAGCTTCTTTGGGAAGAAACTAAGAGGTTGTCAATGTCCATCGACCTGCTGTTACAAGGCTGCACCAATTGCGACCTGACTGGCGTCTACTACAATACTCAATGCTGCTGCAGTAATGGGGTGCGTGAGTAACACTTCTTCCTCTATGCTTCTTTGTAAGTCGCCATAACATTGGGTCATTTCTGGTGTCCATTGCAGCTTTCGCTTTCTGTGGTATTCTTGCCAGCCAGTGTATTCGTGAGCAGTGGCTGTGTTTCGGCGGTAATTGGTAAATGACGCAGGAAAAAATTTACCATACTGAGATAACGCATAAGTTGTTAAGGTTTTTAACATGGCTGTCAATCAGCGACTGTTGTGTAATACAAAATTTTGAAAAACACAGCCCTCACTCGCGAACACAATTAATTTGTGACCTAGGTTTCGGTGTCACAAGGGACACCTTCTTCGGACAAAATTAAAACTAAATGTTACAGCATAAGGTACCAAAAAAATACGAAAGCTGGGGTCATACCTGACAGCGTCAGATAGTCAGAATTAAAATCAAATGCAACAGAGGTGCAAGCCACTAGGGGCTACCATGTGTCCTCTGCTACAGTCAACACAAAACTGAAACATCATGTGACTTGTGCGCCACGGCAACGTCAAGACGATACCGCCATCTGGTGTCTAATTGGTAAAACAAACTATTTTGTAAACATCTATAGTAACTGCAGAGAGGAAAATGAACAAACACCTGAACGGTGTACATGAAGTAATTACAATAGCGGGATACTGCATGGTATAAAATACAACTAATGAATGACTGGCTGTAGTACAAAAATTCCAGAATAAATGCATAAAGAAGACATATACGAAATAATCCATTAAATGACATTACTGCTTGCTGTAATAGATAAGCCATAAAAACCAAAAAGTTTTTTAATTTGCGCATACGAGCCGTAAAAAGCAGAAAGAAAAGGGATCTCTGAATCTGCAAGAAGTAGTTGGTACATCAGAGTGTTAGATCTCGCCAAGCAGCGGCTTTATACCATTGAAATAACTTCTCCCAGGCAACTGCACCTGCTCGTTGAGGAAAAGTCCGTCATTCGAAAGCAAATGCTTGAAAATTTCCAGCTCCTCCAAAATGTCAAGTTTGCGCCTTTTTATTTTTCAATATGCAAAATTTTCAACTTCCTTGAGGAGAGTGCCCTATGATTAACACAACTTTTCTCGGTCACAAATTGTGTTCGCGACTGAGAGCTGTGTTTTTCAAAATTTTGCCTAAATTGTTTGTAGTCTGCGGAACATGTCGATCTTCTGCGGTAATGGCTGTATACCGTCGGCTGAGACTATATAGCCGAGAAAAGTTACTTGACTGTTGCCCAAGACGCTTTTGAGTTCATTTAACATTACTCCATATGTGTCGAACCTCTGTCGTACCTCCTGAATATGTCTATCATGTGATTGCATATTCTCTGAGAATACCAAAATATCATCGAGATATGCATAACGGAAAGGTAGTCCCTGGAGCACTTCATCAACGAATCTTTTCCAGGATTGGGCGGCATTTTTGAGTCCGAATGGCATAGACAGAAATTCGAAGAGCCCAAAGGGTGAGATCACCGCCGTCTTTGCCACGTCAGCCGGAGCCACAGGAATCTGATGTATGCCTTGCGATAATCCAGTACTGAGAATACTTTCGTACCCTCTAGAGCGTAAGTAAACTCTTGAATGTTTGGTATGGGGTACTTGTCCGGGATTGTTCTCGTATTCAGTCGACGGTAGTCGCCACAGGGACGCCATGTGGCGTCGTTGTTGCGTAGTAGGTGGAGAGGGGACGTCCAAGAACTGTCAGACCTTCTAATTACTCCAGCCTGGAGCAACTCCTCAAATATCGCTCTTGTCTCCGGTAATCGCTCTGGGGCTAATCTGTGGATGCGTCTTGATACTGGCGGACCTGAGGTGGTGCGTATATAATGCACTGTATTATGTTTAAGTACTGGAGACTTTATGGCTGATTGTTGTGGAGACTGTATAGCTGAGTTACTGCACTGAAAACCTTTTAACATGCCCCTATTTGATCCGGTGGTAAGAGTTATTTGCCAATTCCATGGTGAATGTAAAATTAGACAAGAAATCTGTGCCTATGAGCGGCTGTAAAATATCTGCCACTACAAAATTCCATTTACAACAGGTAGATAAACCAATTTCTATCGTGAGCTCTTTATAACCATACGTGTTTATACTTGGATTGTTAATTGCTATCAGTTTCAAAGGCTCCCACGCGTCCTTTTTAACAAAGCTCGGGGCCGGCCAAACACCCACTTCGGAAACGGTGTCTATTAGGAAGCTGAGGCCTGAGAGTCTATCCACCACTGGTAATCTGTGCGATGTTAGCTTATACTCTCAGGGTGACGCAGAGTGGCGTAAGAGTACAGCATACAGGTAACCTTCAAGTGCCTTACCTTGAATGTGCATATTGCTGCCTGCAGCTGTCACCTGGTTCCTCGTTCGTATACGGCGCCCTTCTTAAGTCCCGCAGCTCGTGGCGCCTAGAGCGGGCTGTCCTCGCCATTTGGGTATCTAGAAGGTTTTGTGCATCACATAGCTTATGGCCCGAATCGTGTGTGATACCAGCAAGAATTGTCGGTGTGAGCTTGATCCTGTTTGACCTCTTCTTGTTACTGGGGAACCTGGAGGACGTCTGCAGCTCCAAGTTATGTAGCCGAGTTTACTGATCCCTCAGCGATGCCTGCGATTTGTTTGTAACCTGTAGCTGCCCAGCTTAACTTCGATTCTTCTAACCATTCCGATCATTCATCGTTGGCTTATATCGCAGAGGTGGCAGACGACGTTGCTACGAACGCTACGAGAGTCGACTGTAGAGTAGGGAAAGCTCTGTCAGCTATTTGCAGTTGCTTGTCGAGAGAGTGTCCTTCGTGCGCAATCAGCGTCAGCTGAACTTGATGAGGAAGCTGCTGCCGCCAGTCGTACAGTAACAATTCACTTCATACGGTGCTTGGTCGACTATAGTGCGTGAATGTCTCCAAATTTTAGATGGACTTCTGTCCCCGCGTTTTCCCTGATACATCAGCTAGGAAAGTCGCTGATCAGGCAATTTCATGCAGCGAGCGACAATGCCGTTTTAAGTGTGATGTTTGATTGTTGGAGCGGCTAATCTATGATTAAATCAGAGACTATTGCTGTTGCCCTCTGATTCAGGTTGCTAATTGCGTGAGTGAATTTTTCGCGGTCTCCGTTTATGCGTTGTGGTGTGGCTGCTACTACCGGAGTTTGCAAAGTCATGGATTCCGTTTTGCTATCATTCTTCGGCGTTGCAAGCTCGAAAAGCCCAACCTCTTGCGTTAGCCGTCATATCTCGTCGTTTGTTGCTTGCAGAATTTTGTTGGCTTCTTCCATCTTTGGCGAAACTGCCGCATGATAATAAGCTGCGAGAGCTTTCCTTATTTTTCCCGGGGTCACAATTTATCTAGGCAGCAAATTAAGCCGACGTACTGCTTTGCACAAAATACTTTATTTTTCCAGCTCTGAAACGAAAAACAAACTCCAACAACAGTCAAAGAGTAAAAACTTTATCTAACGTCCGCTGTAGTTGCATGGAGTAAACGAAGCACGCATCACTGGCTACTCCCACGTTCCCGCAAGCTGATTAGTCGTTTGATCTTTGCTGCTAATTTCAGCTTTGACTATGAAGTGTTTTGTTATGTGTCTGTTCATCCGTTATTAACCTCAGAGCTGAATAAAATTTTCTGTACCGGTATAGCTTCTACATAGTTACAAAAATTGTATACGAAAATTTTTTTAAATAGAAAATTTTATTCATATCTTAAATTACGATAACGGATAAACAGTGTGAAACAAGACGTATTGGAACAAATGCTGTTCTTCAGTAGCTCCACATTCCAGGGCTTTATGGCTTCGACACTATGTTTTGCTCTTACGGGCTTTTGAATCACTGATAAACCTCTTGGGAATTTCAGCTCACCGTGCAATTTCCTAGTTTAAGCGCCAACAGGGTTCGCGAGTGCGACATTCAGTCTACAGTGACTTTTGTAGTTGTCCTTATTTTTCATTACAGTCCTGTACGACGTCCATTTGTCACAGTGACTCAACATATGATTTCGTCCGCTTTGCGGCTTAGCGGATATGTTTTCCCCGCTTTCCCTGTATGCGGTACAAATCTTGGATACGGTACCTCTTGAAACACCTCTTGAAACATTTCGCTACCCTTCGTTACGGAAGCATCCCCAATACGAGCATCAACAATCTGTGCAAGTTCGAATTCACTTAACTCTGACATAATGCACTGACTTTGAAACGTCCCCTTAGAAAATTTATGAATGAATGTGCTGATAAACCTCTTACATTGTTTGATTTTCAAACAGCTGGGCAGAACTGAACGTACTCAGGCATTTCGCTCTTTACCTATTCTGATCAACACTAAACAGACACACTTTTTTTTTTTTTTTTTTTTTTTTTTTTTTTTTTTAGCGCAACGCAATCTGACTATCAATAATCCCTACAAAAGAATGGCCCTAACCAACATTAACCTATACCTTTCACAAATGACTTACCTCACAAGAATCTTTGTTACTCGAACTACTGCAATACAGCGAGCGGCACTACTGCCAACCAAATAAAAGATTCAAATTACTGGAGGCACTAACTATTGATAGGCACAGTTAGCAAATGAAAGATTTTGATAGAGAACAAACAATGTATTTACCTTAATAGTGTTAAGTGATAATATATATCTCAGTCCATGATATCCAATATTACAAATTTACTCTTTCTGATGGACTCACGTCCAGATCGTCCTCTCTCAAAACTCCGCCATCTCTCTCCCCACATCCACCACTGCTGGCGGCTCACCTCCAACTGTGCAACGCTACGCGCTGTTAACAGCCAACAACCCAACATTACAATAGCAAATTCCAACAATGCCACCCAGCCACAGACTGCACACAGCACAGCCAGTGATTTTCATTTCCAATATAAAAACCTAAGCAGCCTACTTACAACTTCTACACACAATAGTGTTCTGATCACGA
Organism: Schistocerca gregaria; assembly: GCF_023897955.1. Taxonomy (NCBI): domain Eukaryota; kingdom Metazoa; phylum Arthropoda; class Insecta; order Orthoptera; family Acrididae; genus Schistocerca; species Schistocerca gregaria. The sequence continues at coordinate 627,097,742 of NC_064922.1, forward strand.
CTGACTCTTGTAACGTATTGTGGACACTGCACAGGTGCCCTTTTTAAAAATCAAATACAGCAGTACACTATGCAGGATTGGCTGACATCTTTTTTCATGTCCAAGCATTTACCGCGGAGAAGATGTATAAAACTGACTCGCCCTACACTACTACGAGAGGTCGCAATGTATGGTCCACGCAAAATGAAAATAACTTGCTGGAACACTGTTCCACATGTATCCAACTGTGACTTAAATTGAAAAGTAAAGAAATTGGTCGTGCTCTCTTCAAAGTCATCATTCCGATGTTTGTTTCAAATTCTTTGGGAAAAACCGTGGAAAACGTAAATCTGGATGAGCATATGGGTATTTGAATCCCGATCCTCCAGAATATAAGAACAAGTAGTCACGAAGTTTTAAAGGTGTCCTTTGAAAACATAATTAATGAAGTTTTTGTTTCGTTGCAAGTGCGTGTCTTCGTTTCTGGTACTGTAGCGTGACAAGATAACGGAGCTATCGCACTGAGCCGGCAGTTGTGGCCGAGCGGTTCTAGGCGCTACAATCTGGAACCGCGAGACCGCTACGGTCGCAGGTTCGATCCTGCCTCGGGCATGGATGTGTGTGATGTTCTTAGGTAGTTAGGTTTAAGTAGTTCTAAGTTCTAGGGGAATTATGACCTCAGAAGTTATGTCCCATAGAGCTCAGAGGCATTTGAACCATTTTTCGTCTTTCGCACTGTTGTATTTCCCACCTATTCGATTAACACTACTGGCCATTAAAATTGCTACACCACAAAGATGACGTGCTACAGCCGCGAAATTGGACCGACATATGCTGTGATATGCAAATGATTAGCTTTTCAAAGCATTGACACAAGGTTGGCTCCAGTGGCGACACCTACAACGTGCTGATATGAGGGAAGTGTCCAACCGATTTCTCATATATAAACAGCAGTTGACCGGCGTTGCCTGGTGAAACGTTGTTGTGATGCCTCGTATACGAGGAGAGATGCATACCATCACGTTTCCGACTTTGATAATGGTAGGACTGTAGCTTATCGCGATTGCGGTTTATCGTATCGCGACATTGCTGCTCGCGTTGGTCGATATCCAATGACTGTTAGCAGAAAACGGAATCGGTGGGTTCAGGAGGGTTATACGGAACGCCGTGCTGGATAACAACGGCCTCGTATCATTAGCAGTCGAGATGACAGGCATCTTATCCGCATGGTTGTAACGGATCGTGCAGCTACGTCTCGATCCCTAAGTCAACAGATGGGGACGTTTGCAAGACAACAAACATCTGCACGAACAGTTCGACGACGTTAGCAGTAGCATGGACAATCAGCTCGGAGAACATGGCTGCGGTTACCCTTGACGCTGCATCACTGACAGGAGCACCTGCGATGGAGTACTCAACGACGAACCTCGATGCACCAAAAGCAAAACGTCATGATTCGGATGAATCTAGGTTCTGTTTACAGCATCTTGATGGTCGCATCCGTGTTTGGCGACATCGTGGTGAGCTCACATTGGAAGTGTGTATTCGTCATCGCCACACTGGCGTATCACCCGGCGTGGTGCTATGGGGTCCCATTGGTTACACGTCTCGGTCACCTCTTGTTCGCATTTACGGCACTTTGACAGTGGACGTTTCATTTGAGATGTGTTACGACCCGTGGCTCTATCCTTCATTCGATCCCTGCGAAACCCTACATTTCAGCAGGATAATGCACGACCTCATGTTGCAGGTCCTGTACGGGCCTTTCTGTATACAGAAAATGTTGCTAAAAATACGTCAATGTAATGATGTCAGTGTCGTCGTCGACAGCTCTCTCTCTCTTTCTCCTCGTTATTTTTGTAACATCCAACGGAGTAGAACTATGAAGTATACACACCAAAAGAAGTTTTGCATCACCCCAGTTCCCAGAACTCCTGAAGATAGACGTTGAATATCGATAGTGTATCACACACACAGTCCCTTTGACTATTCAGAGATGTCACTAAGGCGCCCAAAGATGCAAAAACCATGCATGAGCAGCGCCTATTAGACGGAGGGTGTCCGACAGCCTATCAGTTACAGTCATTCCACGAGGAAGGAGGTACACGGCTCGTGTTGTCCGTAGTTAAATCATGCCTAGACGGTCAATACCGCGGTTCGATCGCGTCCACATTGTTACTTTGTGCCAGGAAGGGCTCTCAACAAGAGAAGTGTCCAGGCGACTCGGAGTGAACCAAAGCGATGTTGTTCGGACATGGAGGAGATACACAGAGACAGGAATTGTCAATGAAATGCCTCTCTCAGACCGCCCAAGAGCTGTTACTGCAGTGGATGATTGCTACCTACGGATTATGGCTCGGAGGAATCCTGACAGCAACGCCACCATGTTGAATAATGCTTTTCGTGCAGCCACACGACGTCGTGTTACGACTCAAACTGTGAGCAATTGGCTACAAAATGCGGAAATTCACTCCCGACGTCCAGGGCGAGGTCCATCTTTGCAACCACTACAGCATGCAGCGCCGTACAGATAGGCTTAACAGCATGCTGAATGGACCGCTCAGGATTGGCATAACGTTCTCTTCACCGATGAGTGTCGCATATGCCCTCAACCAGACAATCGCCGGAAACGTGTTTGAAGGTAACCCGGTCAGGCTGAACGCCTTAGACACAATGTCCAGCGAGTGGAGCAATGTGGAGGTTCCCTGCTGTTTTGGGGTGGCATTATGTGAGGCCGACGTACGCCGCTGGTGTTCATGGAAGGCGCCGTAACGGCTGTACGATACGTGAATGCCATGCTTCGCCCGACAGTGCAACGTTATCGGCAGCATAATGGCGAAACTTTCGTCTTCACTGATGACACATCGCACCCCCATTGTTCACATCTTATGAACGACTCCCTTCAGGATGACGACATCGCTCGACTAGAGTGGCCAGCAAGTTCTCAGACAGGAACCCTATTGAACATGCCTGGGATGGATTGGAAAGGGCTGTTTTGGACGACGTGACCCTCCAACCACTCTGAGGGTCTACGCCGAATCTCCGTTGAGTAGTGGGACAATCTGGACCAACAGTGCATTGATGAACTTGTTGAAGGTATTCCACGACGAGTACAGGCATGCATCAATGCAAGAGGACGTGCTAATGGGTATTAGAGGTATCGGCGTGTACAGCTATCTGAAGTTCTACCACATCTGAAGTTCTCGTTGTATGGTGGTACAACATGCAATGTGTGGTTTTCATGAGCAATAAAAAGGGCGGAAATCATGTTTATGTTGATCTCTGTTCCAATCTTCTGTACATGTTTTGGAACTCTCGGAACCGAGGTGATGCAAAACTTTTTTTTAATGTGCGTACGAAGTGTAAAGATATAGGAGCTTCACAACCGGCCACCGCCACAACGGAAGCGACAGCGAGGAATCTCAAGAAGAACCTACCATTTAGTCTTGCAGATTTATGACTCCATTCTGTTGATTAAAATTCAGATGTTTGGAAGGAATAACTGAATGACGAATATGTACCGTTGTCTACGTCACGTTGACGTTATTGACTTCGCTGTTAGAGTCTTAGCAGCAGATAATACAGCACTGCGAAAAAGGAAAACTTATCATACGTAAAACGCACGAAGAAAATCTCTGCAAATTTGTAAATATGACTTATCAAAGAGCTAAAGAGAATTGTCAGTTTTACATACTGGAATGATCAGTGAATCTTTTATCTATTTCTACTAATAATAAATATGTAAGATTACAGTGTGTTATAATTGCGTAGGCTTCCACGGCCAGAGTCAGTCGACATAAAAGTTTTCTGGGTATAGTACCGCGTCATAATGTAAAAACTACTGCTGCTGGAAAAAAACCAACGTTTCGGCCACGATTGCAGCGGCCTTCTTCTGGACCTAATGGTGCGTTCTAGCTGTGCAGTGTCATTTATATTTTGTTGTTAGTGTTCACTGCGCATGCCATTACTGTCAACACGAGGCACGAGCACTACCCGTGAGTACCTGCCGCCGCGCGGCCGGCGTCCAGCAGTTGGTAAACAACAGCAAACTTCTCATTCGACGGTGACCACCAATCATGGTACATAACACAAGAGCCAATAGACAACGGAGGTCACGTTCTCCCTCCACCGCAATAACCTATTAAAATAAAGTTCCCTCTCCTTCTTCCTTAAGTGACCAATGAAACTAACTATGTTTTTAAAATTATGACGTAATGGCATGCGCAGTGAACACTAACAACAAAATATAAAGGACACTGCACAGCTAGAACGCACCATTAGGTCCAGAAGAAGGCCCTCCTGCACCAGTAGTTTTTACATTATGACGCGGTATTATACCCAGAAAACTTTTATGTCGATTACCGTATGTCTTAACACGCTTCTCCAAAATTACTAGACGAGTTTTAATGGATTTTCGCAGGTATCTTGATCATAGCTTGGGGCACCACGTAGTTAATCATTGTTTCATCAAAATCGGATCATGAAAAAATATCGTAATTGAAAATTTTATCCACACCAATATTATAACATAAATTGGAGATGGAGGTGAGAGAAAGGACTGATGATATCACAATTGATGATATCAGCTGCATCGAGACTTAATGAGAAATCAGCAGCGAGGAGTGAAAATGTGTGCAGGACTGGGACCAACCCGGAAACTCCTGCTTACGAGGCTGTTGTATTAACCACGGCACCGCCGAGACACAGTGTTTATCGCAAATTCTCGGACTATCTAGACACGCTCCCCCAGATGACATTCCCACCAAGCAGCACCTGTCTACAGTCCCTTTCCATGTCCTCCATGTTCGCTAATCGATTCCCACTGGAGGTCGGACGTAAGTGAGCAGCCGCACTGGACGTTGCGGATTCATTGCCAGTCGAAGAGACGGCTCCGGAAGAACAGGCACCATGCGGAATCCCCAGCTTTGAGAGAAAGGAAAGGAAGGGATTAATATCAGGTGCATCACGACCTTATTCAGAATCAGCGGTGTCTGAAAGAACATACACCATGCATTCATGACTAACATTTGAACCAATGTCGATAACTTTGGTATGGAGGTAGCTTGAACCCCGAGGAAGAACGTAAGATACTTTAGACAGTGTGTAATACAAGATATATGAGAAACTATCAGCTTCCATTGCTGTAATGAAACCAACCTTTTCCTAGGTTTCAGCCCAAAGAATTGAGCCTTCTTCAGAAGATATACCTGAATCTATAATTTGTCTAAGAGGGAATGGTCTAGAAATAAAACTAATACAGCCTGAACAGACCATGCCCTCTTAGACAAATTATAGATTCAAATATATCTTCTGAAAAAGGCTCAATTATCTGAGCTGAAACCTAGGTAAAGGTTGGTTTCACTACCACAATCGAGGCTGATAGCTTCTTATATATTAGATTATCACGATTGCTGACTGTGCTACAATGTTGAAAGTACAATAATACAATATAGTTTGATTTGAAGACTGTTACGCAAATTGAGAGAAAAAATTATCCTCTGAAAAAGCTATTTACTCTTTGCGTTTTGATCATCATATTTCTGAAAATGCTTTTATTGGTTGCTGGGCGCCATGTGACGTAATTGAAGTTAATGAATGTAATCTTCAGTGTGTGTAATCCATGTTACCACACTGTTTGTTGTATAGTGTACACGTGACATAATGTACACCTACTTCACCATGCATGGATGTGCACTCCTGCCCAAGCCCCTCTGTATGCACTGTTCAGCAGTATCGGTCCACATGTCGACGCATCAAATACTGGAACAACTTGAAAGGGGGCAGATATTTGAGGGTATCTGAAGTTATTGCAACGAAGTAGCTTACTTACCATCTCGCATCATAAAAATACTGATACCTTTGCGCAGCTGTGGGTAACAGCATACGGTTATAAAGAATGTTCAAAACAGTTAGTCTTAATATTCTGGCCTACTTCCTGGGGGAGGCTATTATTCTTCGCAGATCCAGACAGCGTGCTACAGTACACCTTGAAATACATGTGGCACAGTACCAAAGTATGCCACCCAAGGCATGTCACTAGAGGAGCCAAAATAAACTGGCACACCCTATACGTTCTTTATCAGTGGGCTGCTCGTTTCATTTTAACTTTTCTATCGGCATGTTACGGAGCTGTTGCACAGGGATTTCACCATGTGCCATGATTGCAGGCACGTACCTGCAAAATAAACAAAAAGTAATTACAGTATCGTTGGCTAATTGATAGAGCTACCGGTTTTCATGTTTATATTGAAAGTAAAACAGTTCCGTTGCAAAGTTATTTTTGTTTAGTAGTAACGGTTTTCGTCGTGGTTGGGCATCATCAGATTGTGTAAAACCCAAATGAAGTTCATTGCACCGGCTGTTTAAGATCTACGTCAGCTACATACACATAAAACCGTTTGGATGAAAATTCGGTCTTCAGTTCAATGGTCCCCCTAGTTTCTTTTAGTTATTCTGACGAACGGGTTTTCATCCAGACAGTTTTATGTGTATGTGGCTGCCGCAGAGTTTCGGTAGCTGGCGCAATGAACGTTTGACGGTTTGAATAATCTGATTATGCCTAACCACGACGAAAGGCGTAAAATGTAAATGTCGTGTGACTAGGGCCTCCCGTCGGGTAGACCGCTCGCCGGGTGCAAGTCTTTCGATCTGACGCCAATTCGGCAACTTGCGTGTCGATGAGGATGAAATGATGATGATTAGGACAACACAAATCCCAGTCCTTGAGAGGAGAAAATCTCCGACCGAGCCGGCAATCGATCCTGGGGCCTTTGGATCGACATTTTGTCGCGCGGACCACTCAGCTACCGGGGGCGGACAACGAAAGGCGTTATTTTAAATGAAAGTAACTTTTTAACTGTGACTTTTTTTTAAAAAAACAAAAAGTAATTATGTACGAGAAGGTTATTATCGATGGGCCAGCTCCATCAATGGGTCGGGTCGGTTTCTCTGTTATAATAATAGGCACATGCTAGCAGTCATTGCCCGCCTTGCCAAAGATGTTAGTGGTGAGCTGTTCCACGAAGGCACGAAGCAACAGTAAAGTAAGGCAAGATTTTCTGTACATTTTTGTAACTGACTATTATTAACGATTGAAACATCGTAGTGATATGGTAGTGGAGATTAAATTTCTGCACCTGATTCGAAAATACAAGCAATTCACACTTTCCTGCCATATACACAATATAAAATTACGTGCTATAGATGGAGACTAGGTGGTGTTAAGTGATGCAGTGCGAGTTGCTTTGCGTTGTCTAATATTAGTTCTAAGCTATGAGCAGAATTTGGGAAAGGGTTTCCATTTTATGTTTTCTTATTCACACATCAAAATAAAATTTGCATCACCCCGGTTCCCAGATCTCCTGAAGATAGACGTTGACTGTGGATATTGTATCACCAGATATGTCATTAAACTCGCCCAAAGATGTAAACAACCACGCATGAGCAGCGCCTATTAGACAGAGAGGGTCCGACAGCCGATCAGTTCCAGTCATTCCACCAGAGAGGAGGTACACGGCTCGTGCTGTCCGTAGTTCAACCATGCCTAGACGATCAATACCGCGGTTGTTACTTTGTCAGGAAGGGCTCTCAACAAGGGAAGTGTCCAGGCGTCTTGGAGTGAACCAAAGCGATGTTGTACGGACATGGCAGAGATACAGAGAGACAGGAACTGTCGATAACATGCCTCGCTCAGGCCGCCCAAGGACTACTATTGCAGGAAATGACCACTACGTACGCACTAGGTCTCGGAGGAGCCCGGACGGCAACGCCATCACGCTGAATAAAGCTTTTCATGCAGCCGCAGGACGCCGCGTTACGACTCAAAATGTGCGCAATATGCTGCATGATGCGCAACCTCACTCCCAACGTCCTGGAGAGGTCCATCTTTGCAACCACGACACCATGCAGCTCGGTACAGGTGGGCCCAACAACTTGCCGAATGGACCGCTCAGGATTGGCATCACGTTCTCTTCACCGATGAGTGTCGCATACGCCCTCAACCAGACAATCGTCGGAAACGTGTTTGTAGATAACCCGGTCAGGCTGAACGCCTTAGACACAGCGTCCAGCGAGTGCAGCAAGCCGGCCCGGATGGCCGAGCGGTTCTAGGCGCTTCAGTCTGGAATGGCGCCACCGTTACTGTCGCACGTTCGAATAGTGCCTCGGGCATGGATGTGTGTGATGTCCTTATTAGCTTAGTTAGGTATAAGTAGTTCTAAGTTCTAGAGGACTGATGACCTCAGCTGTTAAGTCCCATAGTGCTCAGAGCCATTTGAACCATTTTTTTGAGTGCAGCATTGTAGAGGTTTTTTTGCTGTTTTGGGGTGTCATTGGCGACGTACGCCGCTGGTGGTCATGGAAGGCATCGTAATGGCTGTACGATACGAGAATACTATCCTCCAACCGATAGCGCAATCATATAGGCAGCACATTGGCGAGGCATCGGTCTTCATAGACGACAATTCACGCTCCCATCGTGCACGTCTTATATTCGACTTCCTTCAGGATAACGACATCGCTCGACTAGAGCGGCCAGCAAGTTCTCCAGACATGAAACCTATTGAACATGACTGGGATAAACTGAAAAGGGCTGTTTACGGACGACGTGACCCTCCAACCACTCTGACGGATCTACGCCGAATCGCCATTGAGGAGTGGGACAATCTGAACCAACAGTGTCTTGATGAACTTGTGAATACTATGTCACGACGAATACAGGCATGCATCAATGCAAAAGGACATGCTACTGGGTATTAGAGGTATCGGTGTGTACAGCAATCTTGACCGCCACCTCTAAAGGTCTCGCTGTATGGTGATACAACATGTAATGTGTGGTTTTCATGAGCAATAAAAAGGGCTAGAATAATGTTTATGTTGATCTCTATTTCAATTTTCTGTACAGATTCCGGAACTCTCGCAACCTACGTGATGCAAAACTTTTTTTGATGTGTACAGTTTGTGTTTTGTTAGTCAGATGTATATTTTTTATTACGTCCGAGGGCGACATTTCTACTTTTTGCCTCTTTGATTTCGAATAATGACACTTATTTAGATATTTAAAGTATTTAACAGCTTTTCACTTAAATGAAATGTCGTGTGTCTAGGGCCTTCCTTCGTGTAGACCGATACCTGGTGCAAGGCTTTTGAGTTGACTCCACTTCGGCGACTTGCGTGTCGGGGGATGAGATAATGAATACAAGACAACACCCAGCCTCGAATCGAACCAAGGCACTTTTGCCAGGCATTCTGTCGCGCTGTCCAATCAGCTATCGAGGCAGACAGCTTTTACACTAAAACGGAAGCTGCCTTTCGTATGGTTTTAATTTAGGAACAGGTAAGATTATAAAGTTAGTCGTAAACACAACGTTCCTGTTTCCTGTTAAAAATGACGGCGGAAAGGAAAACTAAACCACACATGCAGACCTTAGCATGTTCTTTTTCGCAGCCGGATTAATAGATTGTGTTAGTTACATAAATTGTCTACACTTCTAGTGGTTCGGACCGTGCAGACCGTGCATCGTCTACCATTCAGTCGGGAAGGGATTCATACTTTCGTATTACTCATACCGAATTACAACGAACTGATAAAAAACGAAACTTTGGTGTTCACCAAAGATATGATCATCGCAGATAACTCACTGAAATATCGCTTACAATTGTGTTATAGTATGCAAAATATCAATACTAAGTGCGAAATTTTTTGTTGTTACGGAAACATGTGACAGAAATGTCAAACCGACCACCACATCACTTTCATTGAGATTTCCATACGAAAGAACCATCTAAATTTCCGGCGGATTTTCCAATAAATTTGTTTTTTAGAGTCCTTGTCCTCGCAGTTAGAAGCACAACAACAAAAATCCAAATAGGAAGAGCCGTTCTCAAGTGATGATCTTTCACGATCACGGCAACTACTTTATTGAAAAGCAAAGGCGGCCGGAGTGGCCGAGCGGTTCTAGGCACTACAGTCTGGAGCCGCGCGACTGCTACGGTCGCAGGTTCGAATCCAGCCTCGGGCATGGGTGTGTGTGCTGTCCTTAGGTTAGTTAGGTATAAGTAGTTTTAAGTTCTAGGGGACTGATGACCTCAGAAGTTAAGTCGCATAGTGCTCAGAGCCATTTTTTGAAAAGCAAAAAATAATGTTCAAGTTACACTGAAAATAAAATTTGTTACACTTTTTTGTAGGCAGACCACCGATAGCAACTTTCCCCAATTTCGTTTTTCCGAGATGATAATTAACACGCTGTGACTACCCCTCGTACAACGTGTCCACTACCGTGACGCCTCTGCCAGTCAGGACTCACTCGTAGGGCTCTTACTGAGATTTGCACATTTCGTAATCCATGGTGTGAATAGCTCAAAGCAAGGATGTCGACGAATGTTAAAGGGAATCACCTAGTGTGTTTCAAAAGACACCCCGGTGCTGTCAGATGTGATCATTGGGTCTATTGTGCGTTTCTGACCTAAGTACCTCGTGGTGCACCGGCAATGACAGCAGTGCGCCATTTCCGCGCTGCGGAGGACTCCCCGCCCAGAGGATGTGTCAACGGTGAGCTGGCGGAGGCGGCACGCTGCGGGAAGCACACGCGGCAGGCAGTGCAGCGGCTCGTATGCGAAAAGGACCGCGTGGCGGCATTTCGCAATGCAAGCGCCGCTGCGCCTCGCTAAGATACGCGGCCGCCCAGCTGACGTTGCGCAACCCAGGGACAGTTGCCGGCGGAAGGCCGAGCGCAAGACTGCCGCGCTATTTATAGACGGCGGGGATATCCCAGCCCAGGAAACACACTCGTTATGGCCCTACGTCATCAGCTTTCTCTCGCAATTAATTTTTTTCTGGTTTCATTTTAACGCAACAACGTAGAGCCACAGTCGCTACGCACGGACATTCCGTGCGTAGGGCAGCGAAAGGTCACCTGTCCCCGAGACCTAAGCAGCAATTACTTTAGTTCTTTTAGTAGGCAAGACAACGTTAACTAAAGTCATCACAAATTGCCATTCTAATTTCGAAGCATAGCACGCCCTTTTCTTACACAATGTTTTGCCCACATTACCAAGGATAGCAAGCAATGAAATGTATGTACTATTCGCACGAAGTGCAGTAGCAAGGATACGTTTCTAAGCAAAACTTTACTTCTTCCCAACAAATAAAATGTTCAAACAACTTAAGGAGAATGCAGCCGGGCAACTCTTCGACAAACGCTGATATTTCGACAGGTGCACACTGCGACAATAGGTACCGAGAGCTCGTACTTCTTCGTCTTACGCGATGATTATTCGACTCCAATTATAGTCGTTTTAAATAAAAGTAAATGTACTAAAACTATCTCTGCGAAGATTTAAAATAACGTTATCGTAGGGAAGCGTTCAGTGACTTCGAAAGTAAAATTTGGTCATCCGTTCTGAATGGAAACCCTAAGAGGTGTTGGTCATACGTAAAATCAATAAACGGTTCGAAATCCTCCTTTCATTCACTCAGAGACGGTTGTGACACCGACACGGAAGGTAACACAGAGAAGACCGAAATACTGAATTCGGTCTTCAGAAGTTGTTTCACCGCGCAAGATCGCAACACAGTTCCTTCAATCAGTCATTGTACGTACGTCAAAAGGCAGATATTGAGATAAACAAGCGCGGAAAGTAGAAGCAACTACAATCGCTCACTACTTGAAAGTCATCGGGACCAGATTAGATATCTGTAAGGTTCCACAAATATTATACTAAAGAACTTGCACCCCTTCCAGCAGCAGTGAAGAGCACCTGGCGACTGGAAGAAAGAGCAGGTCATTGCCGTTTTCAGGAAGGATAATAGGACAGATGCGCATACTTATAGGCCTATTCGTCGACATCAGTCTGTTCTAGAATTATGAAACATGTTTTATGTTAAAGAATTATGACGCTTTTGGAGAACAAAAGTGTTCCCTGTAAACATCAACATAGATTCCGCCAACAGTCATCTTGCGAAATTCAGCTCGCTCTATTCCTCCATGACATCCATACCACTGTAGACAACGGCGCTCAGGTTGACACCGTGTTACTGGACTTCAGGAAGGCATTTGACACCAGATTTGCGAATGGATTCAAGTCTTCCTTGCAGATAGAACTCAACATGTCGCTCTTAACGCGAAAAAAAGAAACAGATATAAAGGTAATTTCCGGAGTACCCCAAGCAAGTGTGACAGGACCATTATTGTTAACAATGTATATAAATGATCTACTAGAAAGCGTCGGATGCTCTTTTATACTGTTCGCAGGTGATGCGGTTTTTTATAACAAAGTAGTAACGCTAGTAGACGGTATCTGTTTGCAGAATGATCTGCAGAGGACTGATGAATGGTGCAGGCTCTGGCAGTTGCCCTGAATCTAAATAAGCACAACGGGTTCCAGATACACAAGAAAAGAAATCCACTACTGTACAAACTACACTTGATAAGAAACCGCTGGAAACAGTACCTGTTATAAAATATCCAGGTGTAACTATCTAGGGCAACTAACTAGAATGACCACATAGAACAAACAGTAGGAAAAGAAGATGTCAGACTGAGTTTCATAGGAAGCATCTTAAGGAAACGTAACTTATCCACGAAGAAATTGGCTTATAAGGCGTTTGTTCGACTGATTAATGAGTATTGTTCATAAATATGGGATCGTCAGCAGGTAGGTCAAAGAGACCCAGAAAATCCAACTAATAGCGGCGCCTTTCGCCACGGAATCGCTTAGTCGTTGCGAGAGCATTACAGAGATGTTCAACAATCTCCACTGGCAGGCGTTACAAGAGAGGGGTTGTGTATCAAGGAGAGGTTTACTACTGAAATTTCCAGAGACTACTTTGCGGAAAAAAACGGACAACATATTACTTCTCCCTACATACATCTTGCATAATGGCCACGACGACAAAATTCGAGAAATTAGAGATAGTAAAGAGGCTTACCGACAATCATGCTTCCCATGACCGATTCACGAGTGGAACGGGGCAGGTGGATCACTTAGTGATACCAGAAGTAGGTGGCTTACCGAGTATGATGTAAATGTATATGTAGCTCGTAGGTAAAGCAAATATACACTCCTGGAAACTGAAATAAGAACACCGTGAATTCATTGTCCCAGGAAGGGGAAACTTTATTGACACATTCCTGGGATCAGATACATCACACGATCACACTGACAGAACCACAGGCACATAGACACAGGCAACAGAGCATGCACAATGTCGGCAATAGTACAGTGTATATCCACCTTTCGCAGCAATGCAGGCTGCTATTCTCCCATGGAGACGATCGTAGAGATGCTGGATGTAGTCCTGTGAAACGGCTTGCCATGCCATTTCCACCTGGCGCCTCAGTTGGACCAGCGTTCGTGCTGGATGTGCAGACTGCGTGAGACGACGCTTCATCCAGTCCCAAACATGCTCAATGGGGGACAGATCCGAAGATCTTGCTGGCCAGGATAGTTGAATTACACCTTCTAGAGCACGTTGGGTGGCACGGGATACATGCGGACGTGCATTGTCCTGTTGGAACAGCAAGTTCCCTTGCCGGTCTAGGAATGGTAGAACGATGGATTCGATGACGGTTTGGATGTACTGTGCACTTTTCAGTGTCCCCTCGACGATCCCCAGAGGTGTACGGCCAGTGTAGGAGATCGCTCCCCACACCATGATGCCGGGTGTTGGCCCGGTGTGCCTCGGTCGTATGCAGTCCTGATTGTGGCGCTCACCTGCACGGCGCCAAACACGCATACGACCATCATTGGCACCAAGGCAGAAGCGACTCTCATCGCTGAAGACGACACGTCTTACGTTCGTCCCTCCATTCACGCCTGTACCGACACCACTGGAGGCGGGCTGTACGATGTTGGGGCGTGAGCGGAAGACGGCCTAACGGTGTGCGGGACCGTAGCCCAGCTTCATGGAGACGGTTGCGAATGGTCCTCGCCGATACCCCAGGAGCAACAGTGTCCCTAATTTGCTGGGAAGTGGCGGTGCGGTCCCCTACGGCACTGCGTAGGATCCTACGGTCTTGGCGTGCATCTGTGCGTCGCTGCGGTCCGGTCCCAGGTCGACGGGCACGTGCACCTTCCGCCGACCACTGGCGACAACATCGATGTACTGTGGAGACCTCACGCCCCACGTGTTGAGCAATTCGGCGGTACGTCCACCCGGCCTCCCGCATGCCCACTATACGGCCTCGCTCAAAGTCCGTCAACTGCACATACGGTTCACGTCCACGCTGTCGCGGCATGCTACCAGTGTTAAAGACTGCGATGGAGCTCCGTATGCCACGACAAACTGGCTGACACTGACGGCGGCGGTGCACAAATGCTGCGCAGCTAGCGCCATTCGACGGCCAACACCGCGGTTCCTGGTGTGTCCGCTGTGCCGTGCGTGTGATCATTGCTTGTACAGCCCTCTCGCAGTGTCCGGAGCAAGTATGGTGGGTCCGACACACCGGTGTCAATGTGTTCTTTTTTCCATTTCCAGGAGTGTAGATGATATACCCCAAATGACGGCAGTTAAGCTCATAATATCACACTTAATTTTGTAGGCTTGTACGTATTTACATGAATTCAAATTTAGCTCAAGCCCCAATATCGTGGTAGCCAAAGACCATATATAAATATAGACAGACTGTACACACTAACAGAAATACAGTTTAATCGATACGCAATGCAATAATCTTTAATGCCTAATAGTAACGAAAATAATCCAAGTCACCATTGGCAATCTGAGCTAAAAATCAAAATTCAAAGCTGTTTCAGGATAAAAAAATTTCTGCCGGACAGCTAGCAGAAATAAAACAGGATCCTCACCACTGCAGAATATCCCCACTGAAATGGCACAAAATATATCAAAGTGTCGCGGCCGCCGACGCGAAAATTCCTGGCACCCAGAAGCATACCGTCGGATCACCGCTCAAGCTACCATAGGTCTCGCCTCTGTCAAACAGTCCTGAACGGTGCTAAAGCGTCAGTATACCCTCCACAGAAAATCCACGTCTCTACGTTACTTAGCGACTTCATGCCATCACTAGCCTCTCTTATACTTTTTACGCAAACGCAATTAAAAATCGGCCTGCGCCATCAGATGTGTACTGAAAATCTAAACAAAACTGATATGCTGTACTTAGTTCTACCCATAGTAGTTTGCTCACAAATTAAATTGGAACAACTGCAAATTTTAGCAGCCACAGTCAAAACAGTTCAAGGTCTCAGTGCCTCAACTAATTACAGTGTAGACATACTGGTTCACTATTAGTGCGTCTGTCTTGGATAAAATGTTATGCGGATTATAAAAAAGCTCAACAAAAAGATCTCACTGGGTAAATACTTACGTTATGAAAATGGAGAAAACGACAGCAATCGATGGCGAAATCCGGCGTTTTATTGCAGTAGATCTAGACTTCAAGTATTGCGCAGTAAACAATATGGGTTCTGGTGAAACATTCAGGAGTCTAACACGAACTGACACTTCTGAAATGGACTAAAGCTTCCTGTTATATGCACTGAAGATGATTATGTAATAGTTGAAATCTAGATCTGCTGTAATAAGACTACGGATTTCGGAGTTGATTGCTGACATTTTCTCCACTGTCTATATTCAGTGATCACTGCACACAACGTAATCATGTAAGTTCCAGCCTAATTACATAATGAAACATGTGATACGAAACATGTGAATATTTCAGTTGATGGCACCGATGAGGACTACAAATTGATAGCTCGAACACTTGTGTAATAAAAGTTGTGTAAGCTATTAGTTGTTTCCTAGATTTCAGTGAAGCAGATCAGCCTGGCGCTCTATCTCCCCACGCAGATTATGCCCAGAGGATAACTGCATTTCAACGGAGTAATCTTTATTTCCTCTTTGACATGATGTATTGCTCTTTTCAGTCTCCATAGTAGCACTCCAAGTGCGCGAAACGAGCAATATTAATCCATCCTTCGTGCACGCCTCTGGGAAGAACTGACTTGTCTTGGGCGTTCAAATCTCACATGAGTACTTGCAGGCCCCCAACCTCGCTGCTCGGCTTATCCACACGCCTTTGTGTGCTGCTGCCCCCACCAAACACCTTTCAGAGACTCGCTCGCCCGACTATCACGATAGAGCGCGCAATCCAGATTCAGCGTCCGACCAAAAACAATCATCAATATTCAGACAACCATCAATATTCAGATTCGACGAGTCATGTCACAACATCCTCGCATTTTCAAGGCAGAATGTAATGAGTGAGAGCTTGCATGGGGGCTTAATTAAATATAACGCTGTTTGTCCGATCACGCAGTCTCGTAACCGGTTAGCCATGAATAATATTAGTACGCAATCTGACTGCATAGAATAACACAGAATGAAAGGAAATTTCCGTTTACACAATTAATTAAGTCCCCAGCAACTATAAAAGCTACGAAACAACAAAGTACAAATGTAACTGTTCTGTGTGTGGAAGTGTGATTCAACGTACACATCTGGCACGGTTCTTCCTCAATACAAGATGCTTTAAACGCCATTTACAATGAAGTAATTATAAAAAAAAAACAGAAATACAATGATTGCACATAGAAACCAGAATTACACTCCAATACACGATCACAAGCCAGATGCTTTGTTGACTGAACCTGTGAGCAAGAGGCATTGTTATTTACGAAATTTAAAATACAAAAATGCTTTAATTACCTCATATATATTGACAAAAAATACACTCTGATCATTACAACATCCCCAATTCAACAACATCTGGTGTCTTGCCCAACAGAACAACTGCACACGACATGGTCACAATTAGTACTCTAACTACGGCTACCTCAGAACTACTACTGCCCTCAGCAACTTCTCAGCGGCAACTGCCAGTGGAGGCGGCTGAATAATACTCTTTGGCGCAATCTGGCGCTGTGACTCAGTGTAGCCACCTTTCCAGCTGTACAACTAAATTTAACAACTCGATATGTGGGGAAAATGACAAAAGACAACACACACTGACCATAAACATTAGCACTGCTACACAACCAAAGGTTACCAACATCAGAAGGTATCGATAATGAATATTAATTGCCAATGCGCGAGCAGTCCGCATTAACGTTGTCCCTCTGTTTGATCAAGAAGAGAGCAGGATTCCATGGAGAGTTTAAGCAAAAACCTCCTCCTCCATTTATAAGATCATTTGCTAATTTAATCTCAGTTGATTCATTAATAAAACTGTTCTAATAGCTGGTAGTGCATACTATCACCTTCGTTTCGCTATACTATATGCGATGACCGGTGCCAAGATGCTGGTCCATTCCAGCAAAATCGATGTGTAAGCGTTGCCAAGGGGAAGTGGCTTTTGGCCATGCAAAGAATTTCCGCGGTGGTGCTGATTGTTGTTCGGCACACAGCATGCATGAAGAGGACATATTCGTAACCGCGGCATCGATTCCGAACCAAGTACAGTGCTGACGAGCAAGTTATTTCGTTCTCACTATATCCCAATGTCCTTGGTGGAGAAGCTGTAAGACAGAGGACTGTAACGAACGTGGTACCACGACCCTGGACTGATCATTATCAGAACGCAACAGCAAAACACCACGTCGTACAAAAAGTCTCTCCTTGTGAGCAAAAAATCGGCGAACCAACGGGTCCCCGATCCGTGACTTTGACAAGGGCCATTGCGTAGCAACAAAACGCAGCACGGGAGCAAGGACAAGGTCGGCAGCTGTGGCTGTAGCTACACGATGAAAATCAATCGGAAACGATTCGACCACGTCATCGGTTTCCGTATCAATGAACATGCAAGGAAGTTCGGAGGAATCGGATGCCCTATCTTCAGCAACAGGCAAGCGGGACAACGCATCGGCGTTTCCGTGCTTAGCAGTGGACCGATACAAGATATCGTAGCGGTACTGCGAGAGGAAAATAGACCAGCGAATGAATTTCTGCGCTGTACGTGGAGGTACAGGCTTGGTCGGATGAAAAGGCGATGTCAAAGGTTTGTGGTCTGTGATTATGGTAAAGTGACGACCATACAAGAAATCATGAAACTTTGTAACACCAAATACGAGAGCCAATGCTTCTTTCTCGATCCGTGAATAATTACTCTGCGCAGACGAGAGCAATTTGGACGCAAAGGCAATAGGGCCATCGTGCGATCCATCTTTGTGCGCAAGCACAGCACCGATCCCGAAATCCGTTGCATCCACCATCAACAAGAGGGGCTTCTAGGGGTCGAATGGCGTCAGACAAGTATTGGAAAGCAACGCCAATTTCAACTGGGGAAAGGCGCGGTCGCATTCCGTCGTCCAGACGAACGGAACACCTTTACGGCGTAAGCGATGAAGCGGAGCTGAAATGGAAGAGGCGTGTGGTATGTAACGATGATAATTAATTTTTCCCAGCACACTCTGTAGCTGCTTCAAATTCTGCGGCGAAGGCAAGTCTTGTATCGCAGGAAGGTGCGTGGGACTGGGATGTATGCCTTGGGCATTGAGTACATGTCCCAAGTATGGCAAGTCCCGAGCAAAAAACACAAATTTGTCCTTTCGCAAGCGAAGACCATTTTGTCGCAAGACCTGAAATAATGTTCGGAGATTGGCCAAATGTTCTTCTTCCGTCTTTCCGGAGATCACAATATCGTCCAGATAATTTGCTGCAGTAGGGACCGACGCACAAACAGTTTGTAGATATTGCTGAAACAATGCAGGGGCGGATGCACACTCGAATGGCAGTCGTTTGAATTCATACAAACGAAGATGCGTATTAACCACCAAAACGCGCTGGGATTCTTCGACCACCGGTATTTGCAAGTACGCATCTGCTTGGTCCAACTTCGAAAAATATTTACCCGGGCACAGTTTGTCAAAAAGATCTTCCGGGCGGGGTAAAGGAAAAGTTGCAATCACTAGTTGTGGATTCACTGTTGCCTTGAAGTCCACACAAAGTCTCAACTTTCCGGAAGGTTTTGGCAAAATTGCTAGGGGTGATGCCCAGAGAGAAGCCTGCACTCGTTCAATTACACCTTGTGATTCCAAGTCGTGTACTGTTTTTGCGTGGGGAACATCGCGCGCTCTGAAAAATTTCGGTTGAACGTTTACTTTCAGTTCCAAATGTGCTTTATAGTTCTTAGCGCAACCGAGGCCCGGTGCAAAAATGTCTGCAAATTCGTCACATAGACGAGAAACACTGAAGGCACAGTCTGGTACACTGATAGGACCTGATTTAGTGTAGACAAGTTAAACAACTGAAATAAATCGAAACCAAACATGTTCACTGCAGAAGAAGAACGAAGGACGTAAAATGACAAGTTCTGTTTGTCCTTGTTGCAAGAAACTGCAGCTCCGGTATCGAGCTGGAATGGTATCACTTTGCCGTTGATGTCCAAGTCCACAAAAAGTTTATTGTCCTGCCGACGACAAGAGCGACTGTCTCGTGCAACGTGAACTGAGACTGGTCCCGTAATCACTTGCGACTTGACGGGAGTTCCGGCGATGTCGATGCACACTATTTTTTGGACAAACCCAGTCACTGTTAGAGAGAGTGGCACTGCGCGTAGTGGAATGAACTAAATGAATTTCCATGGGCGAATTTTCGCGAGCCTGAGTATCCTTGGTTCGATTCCGATTCCGGCGCGAAGCAAAGGGCCTGGAACGGTTTTGAGCTTCCGATCTGAGTTTTTTCTGGCAAACACTCTGAACATGTCCTTTTTTATTACATTGAAAGCAAATAGCTTGACGTGACGGGCAATTCTCACGCGAATGTTTAGTAGCACACCGCGGGCATGATTTGATCACTGCGTTTGCTTGCCAGCGTGGCTCACGTGGTTGAGAGCCTGGCGGCAGCGGTGCGGCCGGGCGCTAGGGCTGTTTACTGCTCCGTGCAGCTCGCCCGGCGGGCCGGTTAACCTGACACACTGCTGGCGAAGTTCCAAATGATTCCTGAGCAAAGTCAGGTGTGTCCTGCCGATCCAATATGTCCATCACTTGTTGAAGGGAGGAATTGACTAATTTCAAAATCTGTTCCCTTATACGAACATCAGAAACGTTCTGTGCAATTGCATCACGTACCGTAGTATCTGAATAAGGGAGTCCACATTGACACTCAAAAGCACAATCCCTAGTAAGGCCTTGCAAGATTGCAACCCACTCCCGATTAGTCTGACCTGCCGTACGTTTTGTACGAAAGAAGGTATACCTTTTCGCAACTACATTGACTGATTCTTTGAAATATGCATCTAATGCAGACAAAATTTCATCCTAGGACAGAGTTGCTACGTCGCGTCGGGGAAATAATTTGACTATCACACGGTACGTGGTCACGCCGACAGAAGACAATAAATAAGGCTGCCGCTCGTTACCTTGAATTCTGTAGGCGGCGAGATGGAATCCAAATTGGCGTGGCCACTCCGTCCAGCTTTCCAGTGCAGCATCAAAAGGTCGAAAAGTGGTTGCAACAGCATGTTGTGGCTGCGTCAGCGGTGAAGCGGCTGCTGCCGCATCGTTTTGCATCACACGTTGACCCTGGGCGAGTTATCCAAGGGCATCCAGTAAGGCCTACGTCTGCTGATTCTGTAAGCGATAAAATTCGGACAGTACATCTGGAGATTTTGGCGAAGCCATTACACAAGTAAATCAGGGGAATATCGATAAGAACACTTTTACTCTCGTCGCCAATGTTGTGGTTGGCAGGAGAGCCAACACCGTATTATTAAAGGAGGCCGAAATGCACGCGTTTTAGCTCACGCAGGCTGGCGTGAGGTCTGGAATATGGCAAGCGAATTAGAATTGAAAAAAACGGACGTAGCTGGTGGGATACTTAACTTTAATCCATTAATGACGAACGTGGCTCTTGACGGTACATGATTTACAATATCAATAGAAACTGATCATGGCGCCTTGCTAGGTCGTAGCAAATAACGTAGCTGAAAGCTATGCTAACTATCGTCTCGGCAAATGAGAGCTCAGAAGTCAGTGAATCATCGCTAGCAAAGTCGGCTGTACAACTGGGGCGAGTGCTTGGAAGTCTCTCTAGACCTGCCGTGTGGCGGCGCACGGTCTGCAATCACTGACAGTGGCGACATGCGGGCCCGACGTATACTAACGGACCGCGGCAGATTTAATGGCTACCACCTAGCAAGTGTGGTGTCTGGTGGTGACACCACAACCCCCAACACACCAACGTGAATAGTCGTTTTGTAGCCACTTCACCCAGAGATTTTAAAAACTGTGATGAAATGTTATCTATACCTTCTAGTTCGCCCCCGATAGCTGACTGGTCAGCGCGACAGAATGTCACTTCTAAGTGCCCGGGTTCGATTCCAGGCTGGGTCGGAGATTTTCTCCGCTCAGGGAATGGGTGTTGTGTTGTCCTAATCATCATCATTTCATCCCTATCGACGCGCAAGTCACCGAAGTGGCGTCAAATCGAAAGACTTGCACCAGGGTAAGATCTCCCCCGACGGGAGGCCCCAGTCACACGAAATTATTATTATTACCTATTCCTTCTGACTTATTTGAATTTAAGTCCTCCAAAGCCCTTTTAAATTCTAATTCTAATACTGGATCCCCTATCTCTTCTAAATCGACCCTTGTGCCTTCTTCTATCACATCAGACAAATCTTCCCCCTCATAGAGGCCTCCAAAGTACTCTTTCCACTTATTTGCTCTCTCTTCAACATTTAACAGTGGAATTCCCACTGCACTCTTAATGTTACCGCCCTAGTTTTTAATTTCACGGAAGGTTGTTTTGACTTTCCTATATGCTGGGTCAGTCCTTCCGATCATCATTTCTTTTTCATTTGTTCACATTTTTATGCAATATTGCGTCTTAGCATCCCTGCACCTTCTATTTATTTTCTTCCTCACCGATTTGCTTTTCTGTATTCCTGAATTTCCCTGAACATTTTTGTGTTTCCTTCTTACATCGGTTAACTGAAGTATTTCTTCTGTTACACATAGTTTCTTCACAGTTATCTTCTTTGTACCTATTTTTTTCTTTCCAACGTCTGTGATTTCCTTTTTAGGGATGTCCATTCCTCTTCAACTATACTGCGTGCTCAGCTATTCCTTATTGCTGTATCTATAGCCTCAGAGAACTTAAAACGTATCTCGTCATTCCTTGGTGCTTCCGTATTCCACTTCTTCAGCCTACTCTTCGTCACTACTACATTGTGATCTGAGTCTATATCTGCTCCTTGGTATGCCAAACAATCCAGTATCTGATTTCGGAATCTCTGTCTGACGATGATGTAATCTAATTGAGGTCTTCCTGTATTACCTGGCCTTTCCCAGGTATGCCTCCTGCTCTTGTGATTCTTGAACAGAGTATCGGCTATTACTAGCTGAAATTTATTACAGAACTTAACTAGACTTTCTTCTTTCTCATTCCTTCTCCCAAGCCCATATTCTCCTGTAGTCTTTTCTTCTACTCCTTCGCTACGACTGCATTCCAGTCGCCCACGACAATTTGACCATCTCCCTTTAAGTACTGTATTACCCATTCAATATCCTCAGAGACTTAATCTGTTTCTTCCATTTCAAATGGCGAAGTTGGTATAGATATATGAGTAGCTGTCGGTCTTGGTTTGCTGTCAGTCGTGATAAGAACAAACCTATCAGAACTGTTCACAGCCCGAATCTCGTGGTCGTGCGGTAGCGTTCTCGCTTCCCACGCCCAGTTTCCCGACTTCGATTCCCGGCGGGGTCAGGGATTTTCTCTGCCTCGTGATGGCTGGGTGTTGTGTGATGTCCTTAGGTTAGTTAGGTTTAAGTAGTTCTAAGTTCTAGGGGACTGATGACCATAGATGTTAAGTCTCATAGTGCTCAGAGCCATTTGAACCATTTTTTAACTGTTAACAGTAACACACTTGTAAGTAGGCTGTTTAGGTTTTTTTATTGGTAACGCCGCCGCCACGTAGCGCTCTGTATAAAAATCACTGGCTATGCCGTGTGCAGTCTGTGGCTGGTTTGCATTGTTGTCTGCCATTGTAGTGTTGAGCAGCGGCAGCTGGATGCTAACAGCGCGTAGCGTTGCGCAGTTGGAGGTGAGCCGCCAGCAGTGGTGGATGTGGGGAGAGAGATGGCGGAGTTCTGTAATTTGTAAGACTGGATGTCATGAACTATCATATATATTTTGACTATTAAGGTAAATACACTGTTTGTTCTCTATTAAAATCTTTCATTTGCTTAGGGATTATTGAAAGTCAGATTGCGTTGCGCTGAAAATATTGTGTGTCAGTTTAAGCACAGTCTTGTATAATTTTTTCTAAGGGGACGTTTCATATGGCGACCCTGCCAGGATATACCTCACTGGAATCTTCTGATTTTTTCTTGTAGTTTGTGTAGTTAGTGTAGCCTTTGTTTATTGCTAGCGCGTAATCATAGAGAGGGTCTCCTTTGTAGTTGTAATTTTTCATTGTTGTACAGTAAAACAGTTGTGGCATGCATGTAGATTTGCACCAAGTATTTCGCAGCTTCGCTTGCAATTAACTAGATATTATTTTCAGTGCTATGTTAATGTGTTCTCTTATTTTTGCCCTTCAAATTGTGCTTTTATGTGTTATCGTGTGAAATATTGTGACAATAATGGCGTGTGGAAAACGTAACACTAGGCTCCAAAGTAAACTGAGAAATAATAGTGACGACGAGCGTCGCTTATCAGCACCACTGTGTAGTGAATTAACAGACATTCGAAGTAGTAATTTGGTAATTGTGCATAGGGAAATGGAGCGGGCGGCAAATAATGGTGTAGACAATGAAACAAGTAGTGAACAGGGAACAATTATCGATCGATCAGTCGGCAGAAGCTCGCCTCAGGTATCCGAAATGACAGAACACAATATTGCAAATACTGTAGACTTAGGTTGTGGGTCCTCACCGTCTTCTCAAATGAGTCAAGACACATTTTCTGCCTGTCATAATGTAAATGTTGCCGGTGAAAATGCACTGCCAAAAAGCATAGAAAAACAGATTCCAGACACTAATACATTATTATTGCAATTAATGCAACAAATGGAACAAAATCAGAAACAAATGGGACAAAAGCTTCAAAAGTTAGACACAATGGAACAAAATCAGAGACAAACACAGCAAAAGCTTCAAAAGTTAGACACAATGGAACAAAATCTTCAAAAGTTAGACACAATGGAACAAAATCAGAGACAAACACAGCAAAAGTTAGACGCAATGGAGCAAAAGCTTCAAAAGTTAGACTCAGTGGAACATACGCTTGAACAAACACGTGAAGATTTAACTACTGAATTACATAAATTCGAATCGAAATGTCAAAAAGTCTGTAATGACGTAAAAACACAAATTTGTGAGCATTACCAACCTAATTTTTCGCGGCATGAAAATGCATTACAGCAGCCATAAAAGAACAGCAAACAATTGTTCATGAAAATCATGAGACCTTGCAAGCTAAAATTGACTCAGTTGCATCTACCGATTGGGTTACGCAACTTGCAAAAACTCAAGAAAACTTAAAGGACACAGTAGATACTCTGAAAATTGGTTCAGAAAGACACATGGAGGATATTAGTTCATTATCAGAGAAAGTAGTTGAACTTTCGGATCAGCTAAATAATTTATCTACGAAGGTAGATGATAATCTGAATGACACAAAACCGGTAGTCTTTAATGACACAGAAGAGTGCGAACAAATTAGGAAATTCAAACAAAATCAAAATCGAATTAATACGCAACACCAAAGAGAAATCCGGGAAGTACAAGATCAGCTGACACAGGTAATACAAGAATTACGTATTTCAGAGGACATTCGCACTCCAATACGGGAAGAGGGACATAAAAATGTGGAACTGCCACAAAATAACAACACAGGGCACTTTTGCGATTATGAAACGACGTAACAATGATCGACATGCGACCCGCCGACACGATGATTTTGACTATAAGCTGTTCATTACTACAAGTAAATTCAAAACATTTAAGAATTCTGGCAACGACATTCATCCACAAGCGTGGCTCCATCAATTCTCTCATTGTTTTCCTCCCAACTGGTCACTAGAGCACAGATTAGAATTTATGTGTGGCTATTTAGAGAATGAACCATCTGTAAGAATGCGATCGGTCATTCACGATTGCCACAGTGAAGGAGAATTTTACCATGCCTTCCTCTCAGCACATTGGTCTCAAGCCACACAAGGCCGAGTAAAACATGGCATCATAATGATGAAAAATTTCGAATAATCTGAATTTTCAAGTCTTGTGAAATATTTTGAGGACATGTTACATAAGAATCAGTATCTTTAAAACCCATACAGCCTGTCAGAACTAATCCGCATTTGCTTAATCAAATTGCCTGAACATTTACGGCATATTATTTTGGCAAGCCGTTGCAAAGACGACATTGAAGCTTTTCAGGGACTCTTACAAGAATTAGAAATTGACACTGACAACGCGGAACGCGAAAACAGGAACACAACAATAACAGGTCACATCCGTCGCAATTCCGCGATGAAAGAAATAATAACTGGACACGACAAGGCTACTCTCACAACACAAATCGTGACCAAAACAGACACCACCCGTATGACAACTGTTGGCAGAGTAGTAATAATTGCAGGGAAAGATCACCTCTCCGCAGTAGGGACTATCACAGAGACAATCAGAGAAACAGACAATATGGGAACCAAAATAATTATTATCAAGGGAGACAGAATAACTTAAGACGCAACGGTCTAGCGCGCAGTTACGATTCAGAGAAAAATTCTCCACCACGTGACCGACAAGAAAGAAACTATGGAATCTACCGACATGACGACAGACGATATGATCGTAACGACAGACCTGAATTGCAGCAGAACTGGCGGAATTCAAACAGAGCAGGGCCCTCTCGACAAGGTGAATTTGTAGAAGTTAGGTCTCCAAATCCCAATAACGACGCGCGCCAACAAAGACACAATAGGCAATGACTCATACCGCTGGCAGCCACAAAACGTACTTATGAAACTGACGACGCAGCTGCCGTTGCTAGTAATTACGTTAAAATGGAAGACATTAGGGACATATTACTCCAGGAACACGACGTAAAACATAACAACATTGCATATCCTGTGATTCACATTACTGCAAATGACGTAAAATTTACGGCAGTACCTGACTCAGGCAGTACCATTTCAGTAATTAGTGAAACAGCTTTTAGCAAATGCAACAAATTGAACGATTGCCCCACACTTCCGTTAGGCAAGATTAAATTACAAGGTGCAGTCATTGGAAAAAGTGTAGATGTACGCCAACAAACCAACTTAGAATTCTTTTGTCAAAGCCACAGCTTCTCTATGAACTTTCTTATTGTTCCATTATTGTCGACGGAAGTTATACTGGGAGTAGACTTTTTGAATGAATACAAAGCAATCTTAAGCTTTCACGATGCTGAAATAAGTTTAGAGAAAGAAGGTAAGTCAATAGCTTTGAAATTTGAAGATTGGCTCTCAACCATGACGAGGAAATTAATCTGCTTTACCTTCTGTTAGACAACAGTTCGGAATTTTCTACGGAGCTAGACACTAACAATCATTCTGCAAGTACTGACAGGGATGATATCGACGGCACATTCGAAACTAATGAGTTAATTCAGAATAAAATTCAAACAATTGAGAATTGTAATGACACTGATAGGCAGGACCTTTTTGAGATTTTACAAGCACATTCCACAGTTTTTACTCACAAAATAGGAACAATCAAGGGATTTCAATACCAATTTCGTGTTCGTGAGCATACTAAATTTTGTGTTAGACCATACGTAATTCCAGCACATTATAGGGACCGTGTTAGAACAGAAATACAATCTATGCTTGACGAGGGCATTATTGAGCCTGCAGTAAGCTCATACAACAATCCATTACATGTTGTTGAGAAGAAAAATGGATCGATCAGGCTTGTCTTAGATTCGAGACAAATCAGTACTATCATTATTCCTGAAACAGACAGGCCGCAAACGTTGGAAGAACTTCTTCAAAATTTTAATGGTGTAAAAGTGTTGTCTTCCATTGATCTCAGATCCAGCTTTTATCAGATCGAACTTCATCCAGAATGTAGAAAATACACAGCTTTCCTTTGTTTCGGCGTTTGTTATCAGTTTCGGAAACTTCCTTTTGGTTTGAACATTTCCTCGGCAGCATTCATTCGCGGGCTAAATTCCATATTACCTGAGCTCTTAAAACGTCACATCACGATATTCTGATAGCAGAAGCCTCATGGGAACAACATAATCGCATCCTCAACAGCGTGTTACATATTTTTGCAGAATCTGGAATTACAGTTAACTTGGAAAAGTCTGAATTCGGTAGGACAAAAGTGAAGTTTTTGGGACATATTATTTCTTCTGAAGGCATTCAGTCGTATCCTGAAAAGTTAGAAGCAATCAGAGCCATTCCAGTTCCATCCACAAAAAAAGAAGTCCGCAGTTTTCTAGGTCTCGTAAATTTTTACCGTCGTTTTCTGAATATGCAAATTCTAATTACACCAAAACTTTGTTCTCTCACTGGAAAAAATACTATTTGGAACTGGGACGAACAAACACACTTTGAATTCAATTCTTTGAAAGAATCGCTACTTAACTCGCCAATACTAGCTCATCCAGATCTGTCACAAGATTTCTGCCTTAGCACAGATTCTTCTAAAGTCGGTCTTGGTGCCCATTTATTTCAAGAAGCCATAGAAAATGACACTACCGTTCAGAAAACCATTGCTTTTGCTAGCCGAGTGCTAACAAAATCTGAAAAAAATTATTCCGTTACTGAATTAGAAGCTTTAGCTATCGTTTGGGCATGTAACAAATTCTGTTTCTTTCGTTATGGTAAGCACGTAAAAGTATACAGTGACCATCGTGCATTACAATTTCTTATGTCTTCAAAATTAAATCATGACAGGTTAAAACGTTGGGCATTGTTTCTGCAAGAATTCCACTTCACAATAGTCTACATTCCCGGCAAGGAGAACATTGTTGCGGACGCACTGTCACGAGCACCGGCTGGGCTTGAGAAAAGTAACACAGAAAGCAACCTCGAGAAAAATTTCAGTATTCTTTACATTCAGAAAGTCGCCTTTGAAAACTTCATCACCACATCTTTAAAGGACATTGCTCATGAACAAGATAAAGATCCGATTTGGAAAGACGTCAAAAGTAAATGGCATGAAAAGACATACACACAGATTCGGCATTATTATCTGGTTAGAAACAACATACTGTTCAAACAATGCTCTGTTGATGACAAGCTATGGGTACTTTGCATTCCAGACGATTTTGTTAATAAGCTCATTTGGTACATTCATTTCAGCTATGCACATTTTGGTCCACGAAAATGTTATCATATTCTTCGAACGACTTGTTATTTTAACAATATGGAAAAGAGAATTCGAAGAGTCTTGCCTATTTGTAAACTTTGCCAAAAGGCGAAACCATCTACTGTCTCGCATCGTGCTCCATTGTTTCCTATCATTCCTATTAAATTAAAAGAATTTGCTGCTGTTGATCTCTTGGGACCGCTTGTTAGAACATCTAATGGATTTTCGTACGTTCTAGTAACTGTTGAACTTACTTCAAAATTTGTTTCTTTCACTCCGTTACGTAAAGCCACTGGACGGTTTGTATCCATCGCCTTTGTTAAACATTTCTTACGTGAAGTTGGACACGTCAGTAAAGTCATTTCAGATAACTGACCGCAATTCAGATCTGGTGTTTGGTCACACATGCTTCGTAACCATAAAATCAAATCTGTTTTTATTTCATTGTACTCACCACATTGTAACCCGTCTGAACGGATTATGAAAGAAATCAATAAGCTTTGCAGACTTTATTGTCACAGAAAGCATCAGCATTGGGACAGATATTTACACTTATTTCAAAACGTGCTGAATGAAATGCCTCATGACTCCACTGCTTTACCACCTGTTCTTGTACTGATGAATAAAGAACCACCGAACAGAATCAGAGAGCTTGTATCTTTTCCGAATACGCGTAAACTTCGACACAAAGACATTATTGACTTGGCTATTAAAAATATAAATTCTGCTGCATACAAAAGCAGAAAATTACACGGTATAGCAAATGCAAAGAAATTATATATTGGTCAGAAAGTTCTCATTAAAGCTCATTCATTGTCACATAAGAAGAAACACTTGAGTCACAAATTCTTTCTAGTTTGCAATGGACCTTACAGAATCCGACGTATACCACATGATAATTGCGTTGAAGTTGAAACTCTGCGTACTAGAAAGAGTAAAGGTTTACACCACATTTCACATGTAAAACCGTTTATTGAAATATAATCTGCTTTTTAACTTTGTCTTTGCCATAAAACATTTCACTTCACATTTCTAGTATGCTTTGTCACACTGAGAAACTGTTCAAATGCAACAATGTTTTGAAGTTAACTATACAGTCTAGAACCTAGGGAACATTTTTAAACAGATATTACGAATGAATTGTTATAGTGAACAGACAACACAGTGTTGTTATTTGTACATTCTTGCTTGTTAGTTGCACGATTACATAACGACTATAAGGCTTACATACTTAGAACATATACTGTTAATGAAGTTTTAATGCAACATTTTGGTTCAGTTGAAAAGACATTCCTTATTTGAAGTACTTTCTGTGAGATGAAAGATGACTTAGCGTTTGGTTTCTTTGATAGCTACACGATTATATCACAACGCTACTAATGTGTGACACAATTTACATTGTGCTTTTGCGGTGTATCTGTTTTATATCTGCACAGTTTTTCTGAATTATTCTGGAAAGTAAAACATGTTTTAGTGGTAACTTTTGTGGTATAGCTACAATTAGACAGCCTTTTCCATAGCACAGCAATACGTTACAGCACAGTACTTTCTTCATCACGGCAATAAGCGTAATAACTAAGATATTTATTCGCAAAGCAATTCACTTCGTTTATTACGAGGTAAGTACATTGACTTCAGCAGAACTTTGCTTACAGAGGACGATAACTACGACACTTCCACATAATTATCTTACAACAAGACGCACAGTTTATCGCTACAGTACACGTATTTGAGTGATTAATTTTGTACTTAAAACATTTATTTTTAAAGATATTTGAAGTACAATGATACAAAGGTTTTCCGTGATGCATTTCATTCCATTGCTGTAATCTGTAACACCTAAGGATATAATTATTACATTAATCCTCAGGGGGGTACACGCTTACTTTGTGTATCATGTGTTTGGCAAGCACAAGGAGCCCTAGCTAATATGGTATTTGCTTATACAACTTTACACATCGGTACCATATTTCTCTAACACATAAATTACACAGCTATCTGATCATTTAACTGAGAGATAAACATTTTTTTTACTACATCATCAGTGACACATGTTTACGCAATTACACAGTTGGATGATTTAACGCCTATGAAATTGTATTTTGTCTGTACTTTGTGAACTGTTCATATTTTTTTTGGAACCATTGTGATACTATGAGAGCTTTGAATGATGTGTTTGGTATGGGGTCATGATTTTTAAAGTATGTTTGAGGTAGATGACACTTTTGAAATGAGCAGAGGATTTTTGCAGAAAGCTATGACGTTTTTGAGAATTTGACTGAGGTGTTATGATGTTATTATTACGACGACGATGTGAATTATGCTGTTGCGGTATGTTTATGTTCAATAAGCTGATGCTATATGAGTTATCTGATTATGCTATGTATCGGTTATGATGAAATATTGAAGAAGTGTCGACGAATAAGGTAAGGAATAATGAGTAGTGGTTAGGGACTCTGGTTTTTGAAAAAGGTTGTTGGAAACCAAGAATCGTCCTTTAAGAGTTATGAAATGTATGTAAGTGCGTGAATGTATTACAATGCCGACGAAAATTTTTTGGACACTGTTATATTTATAGGATTTTATTTTCTACACGTTTGTAACGCAAATTCTCAACCTGTGAAAATATTTTTATATGAGACTGCAACTGTAGCGGAAACTGGGATCGTAAATATTTCGATAAGACAGTTAAGTGACCACCTGCACGTAATGCGTCGTGGGCACCCAGCTGCGCGACAACCACCTGACAAAAAGAAAGCCATTAGTGTGTGCCTTTCACACCCCAAAAAAAGAAAAGAGGTCATTATCCTCCCTATTGACATTCATTCCTTTGTAGAAAGCATCGCAAATACGACACGCTCAAACTTGAAAACATATGATTATACTGTGAAGCTCTTAATTTATGATATTTACTAAAATGCCTAATGAAACGATGAGAAACATTACACGGTTATTGTCTTGCTAGTTGAGAGAAATGCCATATGGATTGCTTTATATATTTATTTACTCATTTTGTTTAATATCTAATTTCTATCTGCACTGCAGCATTGGTTAAAATACAGTTTAATAGATGTACTAATATAGTTATTTTATGCCTACAGATGCAGTAAATAATAACTTTACGATGTACTTAAAAAAACGAAGGAGCACAAAAAGACTTCCCTTCACAGAAACTGCATACATAATTTTCTTTTCAAGTACTTGGTAATTTTTATGGTAGGATAACTTCTTGGAGTGCACCACTTTAATGACATAGATATTAATATGTGAATAGACAGTAAATAA
Organism: Schistocerca gregaria; assembly: GCF_023897955.1. Taxonomy (NCBI): domain Eukaryota; kingdom Metazoa; phylum Arthropoda; class Insecta; order Orthoptera; family Acrididae; genus Schistocerca; species Schistocerca gregaria. Next base: position 627,129,269 of record NC_064922.1, read on the forward strand.
TAACTTTACGATGTACTTAAAAAACACGAAGGAGCACAAAAAGACTTCCCGTCACAGGAACTGCATACATAATTTTCTTTTCAAGTACTTGGTCATGTTTAGTTATAAGCTATTGCATTTGCTGCTGCTGTGTGCCAGGCGTAATGTTACTGAATTTCACTTTCTATTACTCTGTTAAGCCAGCTATACTAGGGATTTGTTTCTCTTGTTTGCTGCACAGCGCCTTATATTAGTTGTAATATTGCAATTGCTTTACCAATTTCCCTTTTTTTGGGACATTGCTGTTTGTATTAATTTGTTTTGTGCTGCTGCTTTGCCTCGTCCCTTAGTTTAGCATCTGAGCTCAGTAGATTTAAGTTAGCTTCAGAGGGGGTAGACTATATAAGAATCTAACTATGATGAATTGGAAGAAAAGCATTGAGAAGCTATAAGAAAATGGTTTGGCCAAAAAAGTAGTGTATAGTGGAGAAAAACTATTTTTGAAAGAGGATGTGAGCATAATACAGAAAGCAGGCTTCGATATGACTTTTTGGAAATAATGCAGAATGAAGGGAGATCTCTGAGAAGTAAAGAAAGTTTTGTTTGCAAAATACTGCAGTAAAAGAAACCCTGTCCTTTCTTTGTGTTATCCCACTATGTGTTTGTGTACCCTTGTGTATTTGTTTTCTTCCTGTCTCTGTGTACTGTTTCATAGAATTTTTTCTCTTATAATACTAAGCTACATTCACTATGATGAGGAATACTGTTATCCTCAAATATAATTTGCATTAATAACATGTTATTTACCTCGTAAAGATGTTAACACATTATTTATTCTGTTTTGTTCTAATGCTCATGTGTGAAGCTGATGTTTCAAAAGTTATTCTGATCTTTTATGTATGTACTTATAATTTTTGTAACACTGATGTATTTGCTATTTCGATTCTTTTGTAAAGCCTGTACTACTGCAAATGTTACCTGTATTGTTATGTTCTTTAAAGATGTATTTTGTACCTTTGTTATTGTATTCTTATGTTATAAAATTGTAATTGACACCAGTTCATCAAATTAAGTAACTTGTAAATTACATTTCACTGCACACGTTTCTGTTCTTCATAGTATATGGACAATATGTGAGAAGTAGGGACTGATAGTGTTTGCACGTGTGTTAACAATTCAGTAAGGGACTGGATAACAGCATTGCTGGTTCTAAGGACATTTCAAAAACAATTTTTGTGAGTGCACAAGTGGTGGTTATGGACTTGCTATATTATCTGCAAGACTCTTCAATGGTGATTGTGCACCTGCACAGTCAAACAGATGGCTGCTGGCCATCTCTACAAGGACTACAGTGGGTCTACACCTTTGATGACCGACCAATACCATTATTTCTACAAGGACTACAGTGGGTCTACACCTTTGATGACCCACCAATACCATTATTTGTACAAGGTCTACAGTGGGGCTGCATCTCTGGTGGCCCACCAATACCGTAATCTCTACCAGGACTAGAAGGGGGCCTACTCTGTGATGACCTACCTACCAATTTTCTTCAAAACTTGGACTGACTCTGCTGTGGGTTTGCTCTGTTGTGACCCACTACCTGTCTGCATGTCAAGAGTCAGCACTGTCTTTCCGTTGGAAGGACAACACTACTTCTTCAAGACTGCATGGAAATCCACTACTTCCGTGTGCATTTTCTTTTACTACTCAGACTTTGAGAAAAACACTGCACTTTTACTTTGATGAATGATCAGGACTGTCTTTATGGACTGTGAGAAAATTTTAGCTTTTGACCAACATTGTATCAATAAGTGTGTGCATTTCATTTCTTTGTCATTGTAATTATTAAAAAATTTTTCAAATCTGTATTGGCCACTGCCCAAAACAATTTGTAAATTTTTTATGGGGAGCATGGGGGCTATGTAAGTAGGTGCTCTATATAAAAATCACTGGCTGTGCCGTGTGCAGTCTGTGGCTGGTTTGCATTGTTGTCTGCCATTGTAGTGTTGAGCAGAGGCAGCTGGATGCTAACAGCGCATAGCGTTGCGCAGTTGGAGGTGAGCCGCCAGCAGTGGTGGACGTGGGGAGAGAGATGGCGGAGTTTTGTAATTTGTGAGACTGGATGTCATGAACTATCATATATATTTTGACTATTAAGGTAAATACACTGTTTGTTCTCTATTAAAATCTTTCATTTGCTAACTATACCTATCAGTAGTTAGTGCCTTCCGTAGTTTGAATCTTTTATTTAGCTGGCAGTAGTGTTGCTCGCTGTATTGCAGTAGTTCGAGTAACGAAGATTTTTTGTGAGGTAAGTGATTTGTGAAAGGTATAGGTTAATGTTAGTCAGGGCCATTCTTTTGTAGGGATTATTGAAAGTCAGATTGCGTTGCGCTAAAAATATTGTGTGTCAGTTTAAGCACAGTCTTGTATAATTTTTTCTAATGGGACGTTTCACACTCTCTGCCCTATCTTTCTATTCATAACGAATCCTACGGCCGTTATACCGTTTTCTGCTGCTGTTTGTATTACCCTATATTCAACTGACCATAAATCCTTGTCTTCACTCCATTCCACTTCACTGATCCCTGCTTTGTCAGATTGAACCTTACATTTTCCTTTTCAGATTTTCTGCTTCCCTACCACATTCAAGCTTCTGACATTCCAGCTCCCGACTTGTAGAACTTTATCTTTTGGTTGGTTATTCAGTCTATTTCGCACGGCCACTGCTCCTTTGTAGACCCCTCCTGGAGATCCGAATGGGGGACTATACTGGAATCTTTTGCCAACTTAGAGATCATCATGACACTTTTTCAGTTACAGGCCACTTTTCCTATAGATACACATTATGTGTCTTTGAGGTAGTGGTTTCCATTGCCTTCTGCATCCTCCTGCCTTTGATCATTGCTGATTATTCCGCCTTTAGCGACAGTTCCCACCCCAAGGACAAGGGGGTGCCCTGAACGTCTGTATGCTCCTCCGCCCTCTTTGAAAAGCGCATTGGCAGAATGAGGGTGACTTCTTATGGCGGAGTTTTTCCGCCGCAATCGCTGATTATCTAACATTCTGCGTGGTGTCTGTTTGTTCTATGTCGTGTCTCCTTACCACTTTCGCGCAACGACGCTCTGAGCGTGTTTTTATGGAATTGACTAGTTTCATGAACCTGGGACCTGTTGCTGGTAAGGAGACGCCAGACCACACATGACATGTAGAGTTCAGAAGATTTCAGTGAGACTAGCGATGATATAACCAAATACTTAATGATTTCAGCGTCAGCTCCACTGCACTCTCTGTAAAAGAATCTTAATACTAACTAAATTTAGTGGAAGGCGTTCAAGGCTTTCCTATGTTTAGTTCGCTGGTAAAATAACGTCGAAAAAGCAGTTAAGTTTACCATTGGAAATTTTATTCTACTCACAAAACATTGTTTATAAATTGCGCTATTGATAGAAGGAAATGTTTTAATACAGGACGATAAAAACAAACTGCGTTCAACAAAAATGTGAACGATTATTCCCTGAGTAGGTTTCCAAGTTCTACAATGGATCGAAGGATGATCTATGGCATATCACATCTATAATCTAGGTTTAATTTAAGTTTCACAAAAGAGGAAACTATCAAAATGGTCCACAGTGACCCCCAGTTATCTTTAATTACTTATCTAACTTGTCGCAAATTACAACGGCAGATGGGCCTTCTCAATAATTATATTACACAAAAATCATCGTGTTTCAGATTTTAACTTACGTAGCAAATGTGAATACCATGAGCTTCAATTGACGATCGACACTAGTATTACCTAAAAAGGGGATGTAACAGATGAGACTTCTGCAGTTCTGAGTGAAGCTTTATGCGCTGTTATGCGGCATCGCGTGTGTTCATTACCTTGTCGTTGGTTAGGCACTGTCAAGGGGCGTCGGGCGATGCAGCTCCATCCAGCTCGCCGTTTCGGAAGCGACTCCCTTCTAACTTCTCCTTAATACAATGTACCGAAGTTGGTTTAAAAAAAAAATTATCTGGCTGTGTTTTCATCTGACCAATCAGGGTCGCAATGTTAACCTTAACATAGGCTGGGGTATAGTCGTGGCGGTTACTTGTAACAGAGATGCGAAAAATTCTTATGCTAAAACCTGCAGCTGGTGTCGCCCTTTTTGTGTTATCGTAAGATCTATACTGTTCTTCTGGAGGGCTGTAGCTTTTAACATGGGCTGGGGGTGGTCCTAGCGGTTAGCTGGAAACGTGGGTGTCCGTCCCTTATCGTAAGGCCTTCTAGATTAACATGGTTCTGCTCTCGGCGTCTTTTCTCGTTTCTCACCTCATAACTGCATCTGTCTCAAAGTAGTCAGGTATGACATGCATTTAGGCATTCTTGTATTATTCTGTGGTATTCCATTTGCTCACTCGTTACTCGTATTACTTTGGTTAATTTAATGTCACGATTTATTTGGAGCTATGTGACTTACTACTGGATTTGCTCATCACGTCAGGGTTTTCATGGAAGGTGTTGGATTTGCCTGACATCTTACATATCACCACCCTTTGGACTTAATTTTTGTACTGAAGTTAGGCAATGATTGAATCGTCGTCTAAGCCATTCAAAAATTATTCCTTTATCTAAATTTTGTTGCCTACTGTTCAGCCACATTATTCTGGTTCTATGCTAGTTTGTATTACTGATTTATATTTTTATATTCTTCCACATTATTCTTAAAAATATGTTTATATTGACAAGAGAAGAATATTTTTATATTATTATTGTTATTAATTTTAAATTATTTTATTTTTTATTTTAGTGTGAAGTTTATTTTTTAAGAAGTTTGTTATCGAAAGTGAGGAGTCTTTCACATCGATTTTCTTAGAAATATATTTTTTTTATAAATGTAGTAATTAAGTAATATCTATTTCTAACACTTTTCTAAAAATCATGTACAAGTAAATTGTTTTTGTTTCTAGAAACTCATTTGAACATTTTTACAGTAACAAATAAGAATTATATCCAAGAATTGCTTTGACAAAGAAATATACATGCACATGTATTGAGATATTATCCTAACAAATGGTACAAATGTTAAAAAAAGGGAAAACATCCAACAAGATAATTTTATATTCTTCTTTTTTATGAGGATAAAATAAGTAAAATATAGTTATTCTTTTATTTTCATGTGGAGAAAATAAGGGGCATAGAGTTTTAGTGCTTATTATGCCTTACTTTTGTTCTTTATATTCTTTCCATTTCAGAACTAACTTCTTATTTTTATCAATAGTCTATTTTTTACTTAAGTCCATAGTCAGTGACTGTTATTTTGTAGTTTATGAGCTGTGTGGTGTGCTTAACTTATTTAGTTTTTTACACATTTCTGTTGCACAATTCCTATATCACATAAGTTGATTTCACACATTCACACAATCCTATGAATGTTTAAGTATGAGTTTGGCGAATGTTTTTGCGTGAAGGTGATGAACTTGAGCGAGATGGATGTGGGAAAGTATTTGATGTACAGCTTCGTTCCTCATTCCTTGTTGGCTTTGCGAGTGTGTGTTGCTGATGTGGAGGTCCCATAATGGAAAGCAGCTGTGAGTGCAGAATCTCGTGGTTTACTGGCTTTGTATGCATGAAAGTCATCGTTATGTGTCGCTGAAAGCGGTCATTTTTGTAGTAATATTTCGCAGACGACTAGTTTACAATAGGATAGGGATTTGGGAAGGTATGTCGTCTATTCTTCACCCATCTTCTTTCTTGGTCTCAATCTTGCGAATCTTCAACTTTTGTTCTTCCTGCTTTTCCTCTGCTTCTTACCACTTTCTTGGTTCTTCTCTGGTCAGGATATGGAAATATTTATTGATAACTAGTCGCTTTAAAGTTCTGCTATTAGTAACAGTTTGATAAATTGTTTGGGCGTGTCATTTTTACTTTGTGGAAGTTTTCTTCAGTTTCATGCATCAGCGTGCTGTTTAATAGCAGTAGTGCGACTTTTACACATATTTTTTGCCAGTGGTGGCTTGCCCAAGCGGTCTTCTCGTTGGGCCTTTTTTTTGCTCGCTCCGCTGAGTCTTGGCGTTCCAAGACCCTCACTCTGTGATTCTGTCCCAGCAGGGTTCCGCCACCCTGTGGTTCACAGATTTACTGCCCACTTCCGCTACAAGAAAGGCCCTCTTGTTGTCTTGTTGTCCTTTCCCTTCTCTCGACGCTTCTGCCTTGTAGGAATCGTGTCTTGCTAATTACGTCCTTTTCTTGCTTGATGCTTCTCGCATTGCAACTTGTGGGTCGTTGCATCTCGTCCTTGCTGGAGTTTTTACAACGGTTCTTACATAAAGTTTTACTTATAATCATCTAACATGTTTCCAGTACCTACATTGTTTTACGCCTTCTTAAAAAGCCTTACAAATTTCGGCGCCCTTTCCATGTTACAATTCTAGGATATTTTGAGTCTCAACTTCTACAAGAATCCTCAAATTCGTTTTTTATTTTTGTGTAGTGTTGTGGTGTATAGCATTTTAGTATTTCATGCTGTTAGACTATCTATGTTTTATCCCTTCACCTTAAACTAGGGTACTATTGGTGTTATTTTTGTTTTTGTTTTTATTGAAACTACTTTCTTTTTCCCACCTTCCTCTCTCTTCATTCTTCTTTCTTCTAATGATCTTATCTGCAACATAATCTTGAAATATTGTGCTGATTATTTCCCAGTAATAAAATTATTCTTCAAACTTTTTCATATGGCTCACATGATGAAGTTCTAAGGTTTTGCCTGTTTTACTTCAAACTTGTACTGAATGTGTTTAATACTGCCAGTCTTCGGTAAAAATATCTCTGCTTTATCTCGTAAAATACCCTCTAATTCCCTTTTACTGTGTTCCGAAATACCTTGAACTTCTTGCAATTTTTCGTCGATTTCTTTATGGACTTATAACATGAGTTGAGGCGATTCCGCCTTTTGGGCATACCATTCTAATTCTTCATCCTTTTTATCTCACATCATTCTTAATTGTTTGTTTATAACTGATATTACTTCTAATTTTAGCTTTTGCCCAAAGAGAAGGTGACATTCCCGAATGTTACGCTACCTTTCCCCATATCTATTATCGTTCGTCTCTCATTTAAATAATCTGCACCTATAATCAAATCTACAGTTAGTTTAGGTATAATCACGAAGTTGGCTTCAATCTTTTGGCCTTGGCACGAAATAGTTAACCTTGTTTGTCCTGTAACTTCCGCAGCATTGTTTCTAATAGGACCTCTTACTTTGACTGGCATATGATTTACCATGGCCTTCACAATTGGTTGAATTTGAAAGGGTAGGTTCTGTTCTTCTTCTTCTTCTTCTTCTTCTTGCATCAACGAATCCTCCACTGAATCATACATGAGTCCTTTCAGGAATTCCCCTTGTGAATTCGAACTTTTTGTGGGATAAGCTTCGACTGCTACTTCTCTCTCTTTTATTTCCTCTTCTCTATTTCTTCCTTCATTTACGCTTTCTTCAACATCGTCTACTTCTTCCTCATCCCCATCTGTCTTCTCCTTCTTCGTCGCTACTTCCACATAATCGCATCTAAATGCTCTAATTATCGCTTCATAACTTCCTTCATTATATACGTTGGTTTGTGTGCCCACTAGTAACTTATTTTCAACTTCTGTCAACTGCGCATTATCCTCATTGAATTCGCTTTCCCTGGTTTCCATCTCAAATAGCTCTGCAATACTCACTACTTCGTCCTTTCCTCCTACATTCAATGTGCATGCCTCTGGTAATTCATCTTCCTCATCAGTATTCTCCCAATTAATTTCGTCCCAACACGATATTGTTATTTTCCTGTCATCGTTTTCATCTGGTCCCTGCGGATTTGTTTCTTCCTTCTTCTCTTCTCGTGATAAGGTATTTACTTCTCTGTTCAAGGTGCTGCAATTGTCCTGGGTCGGTGCGTCCTTCTCTTTGGCATGGGCGCTTAGCTGTCAATTCGAACGTTTATCGGGGTTTGGTGGTCTTACCTCCACCTCTTCTATCTGCATTCTCTTTTCTTGTTCAGCTTGTTGATAGTGGTTTCTTTGTTGATAGTTTGTTAGTCTATTGGCGCTCCCATACCCGTTCCGGTTGTCGTTATTCCCTAAGCAATAGTTGTTGCCGTTCCTGGGTGAATTATAGTTATTGCCATATTCTCTTCTAAATCCATGAGCGGTTTTTTGTTGAAATCTATTGTCGTTTCTTGGTGCGAAGTTATCACGTGGTTCGTAATTATTGTTTCTTCGTACTGTGTCTTGTGGATTCCACTGCTTTTTGCTTTCGTTTTCACGTGCGCTTCGTCTTTTTCTTGCGTCATCTTCCGAAAATATGAACTCTAGTTCCCTTAGAATACTTTTAAATGCTTCGACGTCATTGCCTCCGCGACCTACTAATGATTGCTGGCATTGCAATGGTAACTTCATCGCGCATAATTTAATCAACTCTCCGTCACTGTATGGTACATCTAAGCATTGATTTTTCTTTGCCATTAATTCGAAAAATTTCACGGGACTCTTCTCTCCTGAATTTTCAAAATATGGTTCCTGTAATAATTCGTACTTCACTCTGCTCTGTGCTTCGCTGGACCAATATCGTGAGAGAAACTTCTCTCTGAAATCTTCGTACGATCGGCATGTCGCTGCATTTTGCATGGTTTCTGCGACTGTTCCTGACATGTGTGCACATATAAAGTCTAATTTGTGTGCTAGCGTCCAGTATTCTGGTAATCCTACTCGGAATTGATCAATAAAAGTTCGTGGATGTAATGAGGTTCCTTCTCGAAAGTGTTGAAATTTTCTGACTGTGAGGAAATGATCGTTGTCGTACTTCGTCATAGTTCCATATGTAATTCGAGATTCTTCGCCACTTTTGTTTCTGATCATTTCTCCCGTCGTTCTTTCCGATTGTGGTAGATCCATTGGATATTGTCCTCTGTAACTTTCACGTACCCGCAGTTCAGGCTGTCTGATTTCACGTATGTTACTTTCCGCCTGTGATTGGAATCGCAAATGCATGATATCTTTGTTAATTGCTTGTTTTTCCGCAGCTGTTACAGATACGGATGTGGTTGCAGACTCAGTGCTTGTTCGATCCTGTTCACTACGCTCTTTAATGGTTTGCAACAACTCTGTTCTCAATTTCTGAAATTGTCGCTTCGTTTGCGCTTCTATTTTGACTCTGCGGTTATCATACCTTTTCAGCGCTGCTTTTGTGATACGTTTTCGTAACACACAATTTCACGCGCTGTATCTGTTGCTTGTCTAGTAATTACGTTTATCTGTTTCTCTGGTTTCTTGACATCTCCGTGGGTGTTATTACGTAATGTTTTGATCTCGTCCTGAGTGTCATTACGGAATGTTTGTATGTCCACTTGTACCTTGTCAATGTCTGTTATCAATTGATTGTGACCTGTTATTAAGTTTCCTATCACTTCTCGAGATTCTTTTGCCTCGTCTTCAATACGACTTAGGTGTGACTGAACTTTTTGTTTTGTTCTTTAATCTCACGCATTTCTCTCGTGGTTTCTGCATTCTGAATTTGAATTTGGTTCGCTATTTCTTTATTTTGTTTTGTCATGATTTCCGTAATTTGTTGTAATAATTCTGCCAGATTGGTGGGTCCTACTGCGTTTTCTTCCGACGTTCTACGCTCTGTGTTTTCGCCCAAGTGTTGGTTCGCAACCTATTGCATTGAACCGTGTGGTGACACGTTTCTGCTCGTATTCCTTGTACTCTGTGGTGAGGGAGCTCTGATTACTTGCACTATGGGTTCTACGTATTCAAGACGCAAGTTAGAATCCTCATCGACTGTCTCTCTACTTTCCTGCTCCTCTGTCGTACTCTGACTTACGTTTTCTATGCCTTGACGTACATTATCCTCGTTATGGTGTGTTATATGTTCTAGTTCTCGCGATACTGCATCGTCTGTTGTACTGTCCTTTATTCTCTGTCCATTTTCATGCTGGGTCTCTACCTCAATTCGGTCATGGTCTCGATCTGCCATTGCTAATCTTTCCGAATACCTTATTTTCTCTTTTAAAAGGAAATCACGCTCCCTACTTCGAGTCAACGTGCGCTCATACGATCTCACGCGTTTCATAAACTTTTTGCACACACGACATGACACTTATTATACCCAAGACTAACAATCCATTCACATCCGCCACCTGTGCGCTTGCATTAAGGAGAAAACTTAATTCTAACAATATTAAAATTCATAACTTAATTATGCTATTGTCTCTGCTAGAATGTCTCACTATCTATTGAATACTTTATTACTATCTATCGCTGCAGCTACTGATTCCAACTATTTATGCCTTTCAAAAAAAATTTTTTATTACAAAAATTTTTTAACGGGGTATTTCTCTGACCTAGTTAGGCATGTGGTTAACCTTCCGTCATGGTATTTTACCATCCTGGCAGGGTCGTCATTCTCTAACATTCTGCGTTGTGTCTATTTGTTCTATGTCGTGTCTCCCTACCACTTTCGCGCAACAACGCTCTAAGCGTGTTTTTTAGGAAATTGACTAGTTTCAACCTGGGACCTGTTGCTGGTAAGAAGACGCCAGACGACACATGACATGTAGAGTTCAGAAGATTTCAGTGAGACTAGCGATGATATAACCAAATACTAAATGATCTCAGCGTCAGCTCCACTGCACTCCCTGTAAAAGAATCTTAATACTAACTAAATTTAGTGGAAGGCGTTCAAGGCTTTCCTATGTTTAGTTCGCTGGTAAAATAACGTCGAAAAAGCAGTTAAGTTTACCATTGGAAATTTTATTCTACTCACAAAACATTGTTTATAAATTGCGCTATTGACAGAAGGAAATGTTTTAATATAGGACGATAAAAACCAACTGCGTTCAACAAAAATGTGAACGAATATTCCCTGAGTGGGTTTCAAAGTTGTACAATGGATCGAAGGATGATCTATACCATATCACATCTATAATCTAGGTTTAAATTAAGTTTCACAAAATAGAAAACTATCAAAATGGTCTGCAGTGACCCTCAGTTATCTTTAATTCCTTATCTAACTTGTCGTAAATTACAGTGGCTGATGTGCCTTCTCAATAATTATTTAACACAAAAATCATCGCGTTTCAGATTTTAACTTACGTAGCAAATGTAAATACCATGAGCTTCAATTGACGATCGACACTAGTATTACGTAAAAAGGGGATGTAACAGATGAGACTTCTGCAGTTCTGAGTGAAGCTTTATGCGCTGTTATGCGGCATCGCGTGTGTTCATTACCTTGTCGTTGGTTAGGCAGTGTCAAGGGGCGTCAAGAGACGCAGCGCCATCCAGCTCGCCGTCTCGGAAGCGACTCCCTTCTAACTTCTCCTTAATACAATTTACCGAAGTTGATTAAAAAAAACTGTCTGGCTGTGTTTTCATCTGACCAATCAGGGTCTCAACGTTAACCTTAAGCTCCGCCTACAAAAACTCTGTCTATCCGATGAGAAACGTTATACTTTTCCTATATTATCAGCCTGAAGACACAAGACAGGGTGAGATCACTTCCTGTAAACGGCATGTCCCCAAGTGCTGTCAAACTTCCTCCTGACCAAAATATCAAAGACGCGAAAGCAGCCACTCTTTTCCATCTTCATCGAAGTGAATGTTCAGGTGGACTGAATGCAGATAGTCTCACATCAACGAGACTAAACGACATAAATATCGTCTGAAAAATCACGCTGGTTTCAATGGCGCCGACTCCAAGGCGCGTTCCTAGAAATCGGGTAGCAATGCCAGATGATAACGTGCTCCCCGTCGCCAGTCCATCGTCTGCTCATAGAAGTTTTGATTGAATAAATAGGCCGTGTAAGTCAACACATCTCGAAATTGGTTCATTACTCCAAATCAAACCCAACCACAGTTAACCTTAACGAGTCAAAAAGAAACGCACGTGGGAGACCAGATCAAAACTTACTAAAATATCAAAGCCATTGAAATGGAGTCCCTTTAATCAAAGTAAGAAACCCGCCGAGTTCTTAAGGTCATGCAGACACCGACCTAATAGTTAGCTATGTTATGTCGGAGAATCAGTATTGCAGACAATAGGCCTAAGAGGCCTAAGAGGAAATGCTTCTCTGCCGACCTTCGTAAGGTCATTTAATGTAGAGTTAAAACACCATGAGAATTAAGACTCTTGATAGTCAAGGAACGTTTCTTCAGGAGATTCTCAGTCGTCCTCTTATTTTTTTTGTCTTGTCAGCATTGAGCCTCCGATACACTGGACCTGATACGAGGCGTGCTGAAAAACAACATCTCAGAATTTCTTATGTGAGAACTCTTGAAGTATTTTAAATAAAGCAAACATTGTTGACATTATGTGTCTTTTTTCGTCATGTCTACATATGCATTTCTCAACATGGTCACTTTGTCACCGAGTACATTTCTCCAAAAGGGAGACCAATTTGTTGATTTCATCACTGCAGAATGTTTCACTTCGTTGACGGGCACATAACCTCACCTCTGCCTTACTGCTTCATCACTATCAAAGTGAAGTCCTCGAAGATGTTCTTTAAGTTTTGGAAACAGACGAAAATCGAATGGGGCCAAGTCAAGACCGTATGGAGGGTGGTGGATGCCAGTCACTCATGACAGAACACTGGTTGTGGTCTGGCACTGTCATATTGCCATGTGCGGACGAAATCTTCCAAGTTTGAAAGTCGATCACAAAACGCTTTTACTCATGCACCGAGATAGTTACGTTACACAGTACCATGTTACACGCTACAAATCGGAGCCCTCTGGCGACAGAGGGCTGAAAATATGTAGACACGAAGAATAAAAATGTTGTTTTATAAAAAAACATTTAAGAGTTTTAATACAAAAAATTTGGAGGCATTACTTTTCAAAACCACTTCGTACATATCTCTTACAATTTCTTTTTCTTAATGTGTGATCCAATCAAACTACTCAATGCTCTGTGCTTCTTATTTGAATATTTTTTATACCCTGTAAAGTTTCTCCTCCACTGGCAAATTCATTAGTTCTTTTAACTCGTGTCCCTCTAACTTGGCTGGTTTTAAATAGAAGTTGTGACTTTTTCTGAAATATCACTGACTCAAGTTTCGATAAATCGTCATCTGACGGTATGTTGGAGGTAAAATATATAATAATTTTTTATATATTGCATTTTCGAATTATAAAAGAAAGATATTTGGTACTGGGAAGGATGTCTTACCTTTTAAAGTTTTAGAATAAGAGGCCTGTTACTGTATATCCAGTCGAACATTTTACAGGACATTGGTTACCATTATAATATAGATATTTTACCATTTCCGTTTCTTCCAAAATTATAGAGCTTGTAAAATATAGTAAACTGTATTAATAAAAGCATCTGAGTGAAAATAATTCTTCTAAACAGAGAATATTATTTGTAAATCTGAAATATTTTTTTTATTTTTAAATTTCATCTTAGTATCTTGGTTCGATGTTGTCTCAAAGGAATGAAATTAAATAGGGATGTCAATCTACATATCAACAAGAAAATCATTTGAAGAACAAGCTTATCCTCAAAAAGAGTTTGAAGATTTCCAAACATTAGGTAATATCTATAAAACCAAGGACATCATTTTTTTCTACATTAGGCCGATTTTTCTCTGTATTAAAAGTGGCGGTTGTACTATTTTGTGAATATATGGTGATTTATCCATACAAGTGAATTTTTTAAAGAATCTTTAAGAAAAAGTGGCTTTGATAAGAGCTTGCGACACAGTTTATTCGTGTTTTCAGTAATGACTTCCTCAGGATTTGGTACCAGCCTCTCAGCAACAACATTCAAGTGCCGTCTCTCTAACTCATTGTGCGTTGGGTACACGTGCTTGAGATTTTCACATGTCTCTAGTGGTTTGATCTGTGATTGACAGATACAGATATTGATGTGCAGATGAACACTTCTCGGAGTTGAAGTTCACAGTACAGGAGAAAGGCACCCCTTCTTTCGTCGTCATTTTCAGTGCACGCAACGTCTGATGTCATACAAATGTTATGAATACAAGAAACTACCGATCTGTTATTATTACTTACCAGGCGCTTCATACCGAAATTCGAGCCGTTGACGTAATATTCGAGGCATTCATTTTATATGGTTCACTCTCCATGTAATGAATAAATGCATGCTCTTCCAATATACCCTTCGTAGTGCACTGAATAATAATAATAATAATAATAATAATAAAACGAAGAAGAATTTGTGCTTTTTGAGGATAATCTTCTATACTTTTAGTGAATTCATACTTTTCTGTCCTGATGGCGAACGCGTATGAAGGTCAAATATATTCTCTCCGCTCTCCAATATTGGGTATACAAATGAAAGTGATCGCATGAGCCTAATCAGATCAGAAAATTGAGGTAATCATTTTCAGCATAACAACTGATTATTCGGAAAAGTGTACATCTTCAAACGCAAATTTTGCTTTGTCGTCATTACACGCAAAAAAAATAATGAGGCTTGACAGACTCTGCTCCAGATAGTTATTTATCAGAACAGGAAATTGTTCATAACTTATAAGAACAACCATATGCGACCTGTAGAATATATGAGACTGGAGAAATACCATCATATTTTTGGAAGAATATCTCACACACAATACCGAAGACAACAAAAGAGGATAAATGCACGAACTACTTTACACTAAGTTCAACTGCTCTTGGACCAAATTTCAATAATATGCAATAGAATGGAAAAGAAAACTGAGGATCTGTTAGATGAGGGTCACTTTAGCTGCTACGAGAGAGGCGGCTCTGGCATTGTTAATGGTAGCAAGACTTAAGAAAAATCAGGAAACTTTCATAAGATTTGTTGACCTAGAGAAAGTGTTCAGAATGTAAGCTGGCACAAGTTGTTCGAAATTCTCAGCCAAATACCGGTCGTTAATAAGTACCTCCAGGAATTCATAATAAGGCTGCGCGAAAACTACAAGACATACAGGGAGCACTCACACATCCAAGGATGCAGTATCTCTATAAATTGATAACTCAGATTACAGGTGCTCCGTATGTGCGCCATTTGTGACTAGAAAAACGTCAATACGATGGTCAAACTCTTGCCTTGTCTCTGAGTCCTGTTGATATCTATCTTCATCAGTAATGAATTAAACGGGCAGATCTCTAGAGTACCTGATGGGTAAGAGAGGGTATCTAGCCCCCTTCACCTTTTGATTTTAGTGCCGAACCCTGGCGGGGCATCTCTGAATTTCAGTGGCGGAGGTTAAGCCATGCGGACTCTGCCTTCTCTCGATTTCGCTCTCGTTAGCTATCTTTGAATGGATAACTTTGGAGGAACGCCGGTGGCGCTGTCTGTAGGGACAAAAACCACGCAGAAGGAAGGTTTGGGAGTCAATGTGTGGTTTGTGGAGCGAGTAGACTGGGAGCGCGTGACGTTTGGAGTTCTGGATGGTACGCGACAGAACGAATCGGCTCCTCTGAGGGCGCCGGGCCTGTTTTCAGCTGTCAGTCATCGCTTGCTCTATGAAGCAGTTTCAGTGAGTGTGCATGACCTTTCGGAAAACACACAGGCGGATTGGAGGTTACTTGGTCGGTTCGTCGCTAGTGAAGGCGGTCCGATCTCTTGCCGCCTTAAGGAGTGGAAGAAGAATTGTGGTCATCCTGTCCAAGTTAAGTATATGTCCTTATCTCTCGCTCTTCCTCTCCTCCCCCCCCCCCCCCCCGTCCCCTCACAGCACTCCGGTGGGCTTAATGCAGCCGCAACTCCCAATTAATAGCAGCTATTTAACAGTCATTTTACTGAAAACTGATCAGTGAATTTTGGCTAATTGTAATTGCATCTTCAGTAACTGTTAATTGTTTTCTAAATTCTGTATTTTGATGCCTACTGAACGACGGTGGGTTAAAAATTATAGTAGCTGTTTTAAATTATTTGCTTAAAATCTGATCAGTGAACTTAGGTTAACTGTAGTTGCCTATTCAGTGACTTAATTGTTTTTAAAAGCCTGTACCTTGTGAATGTACGGAAAGGCAGTGGATCCATAATTAGTGGCAGCTGTTAATAAATCATTTGCTTAAAATCTGATGGGTGAATTTTGGGCTAACTGTAGCTGCTTAATCAATGACTTAATTTTTTTTTTAAATTCTGTATTTTGCTGTCTACTGAATGAGAGAGGGTTCATAATTAATACCAGCTGTTAATAAGTCATTTGCTTAAAACCTGATGAGTGAATTTTGGCTAACTCTAGCTGTTTATTCAGTGACTTTTAATTGTTTTTAAAATTCTACATCTTTGTTGTCTATTGAGTGACAGTGGGTTCTTTATTAATGGGACCTGGTGAAAGGACGTTTAATTAAATGGAACTGCTCAGTGAATTTCACTAACTGTAGTTAATTGTTTTTCAAATTCTATGTGTTTGGTGTGTAGTTAACGGCTGGTAGCACATGATTAGTGGCAGCTGTTTAAAAGATATTTTTCTGAAGTGTGCTCAATCAATTTTACTGTTGATCGTTTCGTTTTTAAAACTCGTTTGATTTCAATAAAGGCAAACTATGTATCAAAGATGACGAAATATGAATTAGTTATGTGGGGCCACCAGTCCTTCCATTAGAGTGACCTGATACCAAATCTTCCTACACCAACACCGATTTTATTAGAATCGGTTGCTCCAGCGTTAGCTCCAACGTCAACAATACAGAGTCTACGCACAAACACACGGTCTCCGATCTTCCACTTGAACTTGAGCCTCCCACAATTGTATCTACACGCCTGACGCCTGTGCATGAGCTGTTTATTGCGTCTCGCCCTGTTGGACGGTTTTGGGGGTGACTCACTCACGGAGCATTTCGTCAATGGTCCAAAGATTACTCAAGGGAGATTTAAGCAGCTAGGTCAGGATTAATGAGGCTGGAGTGTCCTTGGTGGCCTCATGCTGAGCTGTATTGAAATGAAGTTTTAACCACGGGACAGAAAGATCCCAGCTCAGCAAAGGGCGGCTGAGGATAGGAAGGAGTAGTAGTAACAAGCCTAACAACATGATCGAAATAAAATCTCCGGTATTCGGTAAATGTAAATGCTGGAGCATTATCACTTACTAGGGTGAGATGGTGTACATATTGGCCACAAGTGACCCGCGGACGGGAATTAACCAGCTAAACCGGGAAAACTCGTCCACCACCACCAAGATGTAATGGTGTCCTCTCCCCCTTCCCTCCCTCCACCCCCTTCCCTCCCCCGGATACGTAGACGGTCAAACCACAAGTTGTATAATTTTGGCCATGATCTTACGGTTACCTAGACGACCGCCCATTATGGAACAGCGAACATAAGTGAAAAGCAGAGGAAACCAATAACTGAAGCAAACAAATTTTGAATGTGTGGTCGCACTTCCTACTGTAACACAAAATATCTTTATTAAGAACGTACCCGTCTATGTGCTCGCTATCGAAAATCTGTTTTTTGTTTGGAAAAAACGGGAATCTTCTTCCTGTGTATCCTTGGGATTGCAAAAGAGGAACTTCAGTCAACTCAGCGCCGCCCAAGCCAAGTTGGCCACTGTCTCTGCATATAGCAGGGAGTCGCGATCTTCATACAAGCGACTTAAAGCGTCGGCCACGCTATTGTCTGGACCACTGATATGATGAACTGAAAAACGAAATGCAGAGATGTAGACCGTGCAGCAAGAAATTCTGCCAGTTTTTCTGGGGTAGACCAATACCCAACTTAACGCCTGACTATCAGTCTCGAGCACAAATTCCCTACCGTCAGGAAGAACTTAAACTTCTGCAAAGCGAAGAAAACTGCTAAAGCTTCCCACTCATGCACTCAATATTTTAGTTCAGCCGGAGATAAGTAGCGAGATGCGTAGGCGGGGTGGCGCCACTCCCCCTGAGTACCGCCAGTAAAACACAGATGGATGCGTCGATCTGGACAATAAAGGGCTTCCCTAAATCCGGGATAACTAACACACGAGGTTGCTAAGGGCGGCTTTAATCGCCTCAAAAAAAGGTTTATGATTTTCTACCAAAGTAAGGGCTCGCCTTTTTTTATGTACAAATTATTCAAGGTCGCCGCCAATTGGGCGAAATTAGGAACAAATTTCCGAAGGAAATCTTCGGTCAAGGGTATCTCATGATAGGCTTGATTGGGATCCAGTACAGATAGCCAACCGGCAACCGCGAATCAGGTGAAGCAATTGCGAAGGTCAGGCAGCGGAACTTATTCCAGGACGACCTTCTGGTTAAGTGCCCTATAATCGACGACTGGCCGATAATCGTCACTCTGTCCTTTAGGAACAAGAAAAATGGATGAAGCGTAGGAAGAAGTCAAAGGTCTAGTGACACCATACCGGAGCGTGTTACTAATTAGCCCATGCATAATCTTCATCTTGGGTGGGGATAATCTAAAAGGCGCCCAATGGAGAGGAATATCGTCAACCGAGCAACCGTTATGTCGGATCTTACTTATGACTCCTAATTTTGTTATTGATGACATCGGGAAATTGGGATAACATGCTCAGCAGTTGCCTAGAGCCGCCAGATTCCAAATGATCTGTGGTAAACTCAGATGACCCCGACCACACATTATGAATCGGTTGAGAGCGCCGACACTAAAACAATGCTATCCTTTCATCAGGGCAAAATCTGAAATAAAAGGCGTGACATTGATAATCAAGAACCAGGCCGGTACGCTCAACGAAATCACAGCACAGTATCAAGTTAACTGACAAATTCTTAGCGACGACAGAGTTGACAGGCCATGTAAAATCCAGTATGCGTGACTTGCTCCGAAACTCCCCTACCAGAGGTAACTGTTAAGACAACATCTCTGAGAAGGGGGGCACAGAGGAAGAATTCTACATAAATTCCCAAATTATAGGTACCAACTATAAACAAGTCGTGAAACGGAAGCCCTGGAATACAAAATAGCCCATACAGACTCGTTATTCAAGTGGGCACACACATAATGAAGCATCAGATTTCGGACTGCTCTAATGTGGCAGCAGTTTTACCAGGCAGGCGGATACGTCATCCGGCCAGTGCCGTATGGTGTCTGACGTTTGGAAGAAGGCCTCGCTTCACGGAACATGACCGCACAAAATGTCTACTGTCGCCAAACTAAAACAGAGCTGAGGTTTAACCTTACCGAGAACAGAGCCCGCGGACTCGTGCTGGTTCCCCTCGTATGGAGTAACTAGGTGACCGCCCGCCTCCGATTCCTCATCAGCAAATCTTAACCCTTCCATCTCGGCCATCAAAGTATATAATTCCACGAAGATGTGAGGTTTCCTAGAAAGGCCACACGTAACCGATCTTCAGGCTTAATCTCTTTTAATATGGTCTTAATCACATCACCTTCAACTACACTCCTGGAAATTGAAATAAGAACACCGTGAATCCATTGTCCAAGGAAGGGGAAACTTTATTGCCACATTCTGGGGTCAGATACATCACATGATCACACTGACAGAACCACAAGCACATAGACACAGGCAACAAAGCATGCACAATGTCGGCACTAGTACAGTGTATATCCACCTTTCGCAGCAATGCAGGCTGCTATTCTCCCATGGAGACGATCGTAGAGATGCTGGATGTAGTCCTGTGGAACGGCTTGCCACGCCATTTCCACCTGGCGCCTCAGTTGGACCAGCGTTCGTGCTGGACGTGCAGACCGCGTGAGACGACGCTTCATCCAGTCCCAAACATGCTCAATGGGGGACAGATCCGGAGATCTTGCTGGCCAGGGTAGTTGACTTACACCTTCTAGAGCACGTTGGGTGGCACGGGATACATGCGGACGTGCATTGTCCTGTTGGAGCAGCAAGTTCCCTTGCCGGTCTAGGAATGGTAGAACGATGGGTTCGATGACGGTTTGGATGTACCGTGCACTATTCAGTGTCCCCTCGACGATCACCAGAGGTGTACGGCCAGTGTTGGAGATCGCTCCCCACACCATGATGCCGGGTGTTTGCCCTGTGTGCCTCGGTCATATGCAGTCCTGATTGTGGCGCTCACCTGCACGGCGCCAAACACGCATACGAGCATCATTGGCACCAAGGCAGAAGCGACTTTCATCGCTGAAGACGACACGTCTCCATTCGTCCCTCCATTCACGCCTGTCGCGACACCACTGGAGGCGGGCTGCACGATGTTTGGGGCGTGAGCGGAAGACGGCCTAACGGTGTGCGGGACCGTAGCCCAGCTTCATGGAGACGGTTGCGAATGGTCCTCGCCGATACCCCAGGAGCAACAGTGTCCCTAATTTGCTGGGAAGTGGCGGTGCGGTCCCCTACGGCACTGCGTAGGATCCTACGGTCTTGGCGTGCATCCGTGCGTCGCTGCGGTCCGGTCCCAGTTCGACGGGCACGTGCACCTTCCGCCGACCACTGGCGACAACATCGATTTGCTGTGGAGACCTCACGTCCCACGTGTTGAGCCATTCGGCGGTACGTCCACCCGGCCTCCCGCATGCCCACTATACGCCCTCGCTCGAAGTCCGTCAACTGGACATACGGTTCACGTCCACGCTGTCGCGACATGCTACCAGTGTTAAAGACTGCGATGGAGCTCCGTATGCCATGGCAAACTGACTGGCTGACACTGACGGCGGCGGTGCACAAATGCTGCGCAGCTAGCGCCATTCGATGGCCAACACCGCGGTTCCTGGTGTGTCCGCTGTGCCGTGAGTGTGATCATTGCTTGTACAGCCCTCTCGCAGTGTCCGGAGCAAGTATGGTGGGTCTGACACACCGGTGTCAATGTGTTCTTTTTTCCATTTCCAGGAGTGTACATGCAACTCCAGAGCTAGCACAGCAGTGAAGATCTCATTAATGTATTTAGACAAGATCTCATCGTGGTACTGCAGCACGAAAAATGGTTGCACTCCAAGTCATGCCTGATCCGGGCTGACTGATTCAGATCATGAAGAGATCCTTTACTTTGCATCATTTCAGAGAAAATCTTGCTTAAAAAAACACCGGCTAACGGATGAAGAAACTGAAGAACAGTGGCACGTGAAATGCACAATGCATCAGTATGAAATTCAAATCGAAATGTTAACATAACACAAATTAAACCTGTTCAACCTGCTCGTTATAAAGCTCATTAATCTCTTGTATGAGATGCAAAATGGGGTTTGGTAACCTGGCGCATTTACTGGTCCCTCATTTTCATTCCTGCTCTCCTAACGGCGCGGATCATTACCTACATCACCCCCCCCCCCCCACCCGCTTGCACTAGTTAGGCCATTTAACGTGAAAAGACTCAGAGCTACCTACAGCTCCCTAAATTGACTAATTATGCTATCAATGGCAGCACTTCGGGCTTCATGGATGCCTGCCTTAAATTGGCGACATGATTCATCCAATGTATGCCTAGGCTTGAATCCTGTGCACTTGTTTGCGTGTATGCTGACTATCCAGTAAGAAGTTCACATGTTTCCGCAACACTGCCAACGTCGCCGAACTATCAGTGAGCACAGCACCTGCCTCACCAGTGGAGACGAGGCTGAGGGCCAAGGCTTTCCCCAAGGCACCGCGCAAACGAGCGGCCTCACTCATTTGCTGCCTAATTCGTAACTCCCACAGGATGGTCTTTCTTAAGGTACTCTATCCCTTATCACGGCCTCTCTTCCGTGCTAATGATTGCTGCCTAGAAAACAGTGCATAATGAGCCAAATACAGTTTACAGTTAACGCGAGTAAGGTGGTATAACCATTCTCTGGGTTACCGGTTGACGACTAGGAATTTGGGTTAGAAGATTTGGTATCCTGTCACCCTAATGGAAGGCCTGTGTCCTCACATAACTGTTTCAACGTTCAGCATCTTTAATACATAACTTGACTTTACACAATTAACAGAAAAACTGACGCAGCATACTTTAGAAAAATGACTTTTAAACAACTTCCACTAATCATGAGCCACCAGCCATTAACTGTACACGAAAAGTACAGAATTTCAAAAACAATTAACTATAGTTAGCAAAATTGACTGGGCAGTTTTTTAACTAAAGAACCTTTAAAAGCTGCCATTAATTAAGTACCCATTGTCACTCAATAAACAGCAAAGACACAGAATTTTAAAAACAATTAGCAGTCACTGAATAAGCAGGTACACTTTAGCTGAATTTCACTGAGCATATTTGAAGCAAACGCCTTATTTATTATTATAAACCCACTGCCCTTCCGTAGACAGCAAAATGCAGAATTCAAAAAACAACACACCGTAGAAACAGCTCCAGTCAGCCGAAATTCACTGATCTGTTTTTAATCAAATGCCTTTTAAACAGCTATTATTAATTGAGTGGAGGCTGCAGAAACTCCGCCGGGATGGGGGGGGGGGGGGGAGGGGAGGGAGTGATAGGTAAGGACATACATGTAGTATACCTGCAAGAGACCACCAGACCGCCTTCACTAGCGACGAACCAGCTTAATAACCTCTAAGTCGCTGATGCATTCAGTAGCCACTGAAAGTCACTGCAAATGTTAGAACAAATAACTACAGCTACTATAATTTATACACAGACGTTTGTGCAAAAGTCGCCAGATGGTAAGTGTAGTTCTGTGCGTTGCCGATTTTTTCATGTTCCTGACGAATGGTTCCTGCACAGCTCCACCTTCTTTGCTGACGTTCCCGGTTGGTCTCACGGACCATAGTAAGTATGTAATAGGGCTTTCGGGATAAAACAGACCCTGAAAAATGCAAGTGAGCTCCAATCGCCACAACACTACTTTCATGACTTCATCACTCTTATCAGTGACATAATCATAATCACAAAGAATAGATAGTATACAGAACGGAAACTCAGCTGAAATCCATGCACCAAAATTTATTACACATGTGCGAAGTCTGCCATATTGAAACCGAGTAAACGGGTGTGTTTGAAGCCAAAAGCAAACGGATATGTTCGTTTATTTTGTTAATTGTGCATTTTAGCTGCTGGTCTTACCTACAAGTAAGCATTTGTCTGATATACTGTAAAAGCTAGAAATGTACAGTGAGCAAGACTGAGAGAAAAGGCCACACAGGAAAGCAATAAGCGATTCGCACGAAGCGACTCTTAGCAGTATATGAGAAAACTGAGTTTTCTGATTTTTTTTCTGTCAACAGTACAAGCTCATTAAACTGCGAAAAATATTGTATGTGAATAAATGAATAAAATTTAAATCAACTGCTTTGGTTAGAGGCTTTCCTTTTCCTTTAAAAAATAAAAAGGCTTGTTTTAGCTTTGTGCGTTTTCTTCATTACTGTACATAATATTTCTCATTCGATCCTGAGAAAAATAACTGGCACACGAAATTGATTTCTTTCGTGTTTAATAGTTATGATGAAGTGTCTAGCTTTTCGTTGTGGGTCATAGTTACTACGATACTTAACTTCCAAGCCCTCTAAAGCACAATATTTGAAGCGTTTGTGGTGAAAAACGTGGTCTCTGGCTACGTTACGTTTGGTTCATTTTAGATGCACGCTGTTGTATACTAAATGTAGCTAACATTTCTTAAATATTTTTAAAGTTGGAAGAAAAGCCAGTCTCACTCAGCGTTGAGATTAAGTATCTTATTTGAGCGCGCTGCCTGAGTGCGTCACGCATGAGTAGCTTGCAGCTCACAGGATGATGGCGCTTACTTCATACAAATTTATGTTACACGCAGGACTTGGCCAGAAATAAAAGGGACAGAAATGGAAGCTCCATGTGGCCAGACGTTGAACAGAAAATAGCATTTTTAGCGGAACTTGGGTGATGATAAGCTATTTATGATAATACTACATGCAAGTAATGCGTGAAATAATAGAAAATGTGTCGAATGATAAGCAAAGCGTCGCGGTTTCGAGTCCGTCTCTGAAAACTATTTTATCTTTTCTGTGGTATCACCGCCAGACATCACACTTGCTAGGTGGTAGCCTTTAAATCGGCCGCGGTCCGTTAGTATACGTCGGATCCACGTGTCGCCACTATGAATGATTGCAGACCGAGCGCCGCCACACGGCAGGTCTAGAGAGACTTCCTAGCACTCGCCCCAGTTGTACAGCCGACTTTACTAGCGATGGTTCACTGACTTCTACGCTCTCATTTGCCGAGACGGTAGTTAGCATAGCCTTCAACTACGTTATTTGCTACGACTTAGCAAGGCGCCAGTATCCGTACTATTGATATTGTGAATCATGAACCATAAAGAGCGACGTTCTCCATTAATGGATTAAAGTTAAGTATTCCATCAGCTACGTCCGTTTTTCTCAATTCTAATTCCCTTGTCATGTTCCAGACCTCACGTCAGCCTGCGTGAGCTAAAACGCGTGCATTTCGACCTCATTTAGGTATACGGGTTGGCTCTCCTGCCAACCACAAGATTTTCTATTTTCATTTTTTGGTTATTTACATTGCAAAATAAACAGAAATAATTAATATATTGTATTTATTAATAATTTCTTAAAATGCATCAAAAGGAAAGGCAAACAAAAATTTGGGATTGTGTGTAATTTTCCACGAAGCGATTGCAAGCCGTACACGAGAACTTCGTTTATAAAATTACATGCTTTCATTATTTTACAGTCGATCATTTACACTTTATGCGGTCTTGCGGTCTTGTTTATCGTAAAAACAATCGTGAACAGTTCGTGGAACTAAATGCACATTAAGATTTTCACTCTGCAGCGGAATGTGTGAGGTACTGGCAGAAGTAAAGCTGTGAGGACGGGGTGTGAGTCCTGCTTGGGTAGCTCAGTGGTAGAGCACTTGCCCGCGAAAGGCAAAGTTCCCGATGTCGACTCTCGGTCCGGCACACAGTTTTAATCTGCCACGAAGTAAATGCACATTTCTCAAACTAGTGCCCGCGATTTATTGTAGTACTTATTGCTGGAAGAAAACGACGAAGAAAAAGATATTTCACACCAACAGTTACATAATGGATAAGATAAGAACATCATACACTTAACAAAAAGTTGGACAAAAGTTTCTTTACGATACTTATCAGTCGTCATTTATTAATCGAATATGATTCGTTTGAGTAAATGTTAGAATGAACTTGTAGATCTGGGCTTAATTCAAAAAAAAATTGTAAATTATATTTTAATCATCCTACTGGTTTGATTTAAAGTAATGCCTACGCCTAACTTTCCGGCTGAAAATATGATGAAAATCGCAGCACTGATAAATATCCTGAAGCTCCTGCAGAGTGTTCCATTACAAATATTTCTGTTGGATGTCAAGCTGATTTATTAGTTCACAGTCGCAGAGAAGAAAAATTAAGGAGTAAAATAAAATTGATGCAAGTAAAGAACCGATATTTACAAAACAAAGTAGCTTCATTGTCATCTGAAGCTAACACAAGATGCAGTTCACAGCTTGTACATGTGAACAGTAATTAATTTAAAAGCTCGTTGATAAATTTTAAACTGAAGATTTATCACACCTTGTTTCATTAGCATTTCCATTCATAAAAGTTTTCATTTAGTCCGCTAGTTTAGTTCTTTTTCTTAAGAATGTCCATTTCGAGCTGCAGTATTAAGCAGCTATCGTTTCACGTTACTTCGTTTCAACATGGCGTCAAGCGCACTCATTGGCTTCATACAGAGCCGTCCAACTTTCCTTTCCGTATACTCTCTATTCTGCGAGAATGACAACATCAAGCTACTACTCAATCCCGTCCCCCATCCAGCTGTCGAGCCAATCACAACGTTGCGTTAAGCCGAGGCAATTTAAATGTATCTGCGAAGTTACACAACTTTGAAATCAGCAAATTAATTAATTAATGAAAAATTCAAAGTGGGTGAACTAACCCTGTTGTGCATCGTGCGCCTCCTATTTCACTGGCCAATCAAAGTGAAGCATCAAACTGCGGTAGCCAATCAGAATGTAGATACAAGCTTGTGGTGCCAAGTTCGAAGACATGCAGTAAAAGATAGTGTAACGTTCACATGAACATGTGCCAAGGTAAAAAATATGTATGGTTTCATTGAAAGTCAAAGATATTTGCATGCACATACCACATTTAATCAGGATAATATTAAAATGATGCAGTCAGTTGAGTAAAACTGGTATTATGTTCATAGATATGAGTTATTTACACAAAATAGTATAAGGTAAATGAATTGGACATACGCACATACACACACTTATAAAATTCGTATCCTCCATCTGAACTGGGTAAAATGACGCAAGGTTAAAAAACATTTCCGACTTTGTTTTCATTCCTGATTACAAAAAATTGTTCATGAACTATCTTAGGAGTCACATCTGTAAATGTCACTGAAATATCTATAGCATATTCTACAGAATATGAGAAAGAGTATAAAAGATTCCATAAATAGTAAAAAACCAACATTTGCTAATGCAGTCTAACTAATAAATTAGATAAACGTAGTTGCTGAACCTAAATTTTACTTTAAATACTATTCAGCAGATCATCAAAAATGCGAAATACCTAGTACCAGCTGCTGCTTTATGCTCATATTGCTTATCTTTGTCAACAGATGGCTGCACTAATGAATCCCCAAAGTCTGATCTTAGTACCATGCTTGGTTTCAAAGAAAACAAAAGTTCACATTAATTACCTTCCACATCTGTGGTGCTTGTCAAGTGTCACAATGTGCTTTTCAAGTGTAAAATTTATGCAAAAATATGTCAGGAATGCAAGAAGTGGAATGTTTGCAATATTAATCATCGCACACACACACACACACACACACACACACACACACACACACACACACACACACACACACCGTAGCCAACATAAAAATAAATATTATTTAACGGAGAAAGGGAGAATATGTTTTAATGATTTTATTGTGATATATCACTTAAACTAAAAAACACATACTTGAGCGCTACAGGAGATCTAATTACAGCTCAAAGTGCACCAAGAATTAGTCAAGTAAAAAATGACAACTTTTTATGCTTGCAAATGGCACATCGCCATTTGTCCATACGTCTTGTACTGTATTTGGCATACCAATATCAGCAGAAAGCGAATTCTTCCTGTCAAGTGGCGATTGTCCGACAAAACCTCTAGAAAGGTGGAACTGCTAGACCACGCTCTTCCTCCGTTATCCTCATCATATTACCCAGTCTTGGTTCAGTCAGGTTCTTGGTAAGATCTGGCTCAATAGAGTAAGAGCATTACTATTTACTTAACATCATTTCTCCAGGATACAGTTTTGGGAGAAGCTGATATAGTTTAGGACAAATTGATACAGTTTTAAGGCTAAGTTCGTCCATTTTTGGGAGAAGTTGTTGCAGTTTGGGGCAAGACGATACAGTTTAGCGGTAAGTTAAAATATTTTCAGGGAAATTTGATGCACTTTGGCGCAAATTAATACAGTTTTTACAGTAAGCTGATACATTTTCAGAGCTAGTTGATTCAGTTTGGAGGCAACCTGATACAGTTTTTGGGCAAGTTGGTAGATTTGTGGACCAAGCTGAAAAAGTTTGGGGCAAGCTGATATAGCTTAGGGCAAGGTGACACCTTTTCAAGCAAAGGAGATACATTATTGGAGTAGTCGATGCAGTTTTGGGAGGAAGTTGATACAGTTTGTAGACAATTTGATGCAGTTTTGGAGAAATGATACATTTCCAGAGCAACCTGATACAGTTTACGTGTGCGCACAGCATCAAAAAGTCAATGTATAACATTTCTGCATCTGCCTAATCGTCTTCATCACCAGTAAATTTCATCTCACTTATTTCTGCACCAAAGCAAATATTCTGTATATCTCTATAATAGTGGTTTTCATGAGGCAACAACATTATAATGTCTTGACGCGATAAGTCTTAAATTAGCATCCCTACACTTTTGCTTCTTGAAACGAACCGCAAGTAGCTGGAACAAGTCTCGACTTGCTTAGTCGACATTGTGACTAAACTTACTGACGTTTGCATACGGGCATTGACAAAATCTCCAAGCGTGTCATATTTTGCAGGGTATTAGGCACTGCTTACTTGTAATGGTGTGTGGAAAATTTGTTTTATTTTTTTGCCATTTGTTATGGTGCAGCAACCAGAATGTCCTTGTGTAACACATATGAGTAATTACATAATGAAGACAAACAGAGGCGTAGCACCAAAAGAAGCGTATAGCAGAGCAGCAAAACAAGTAGTAGCTGGTTCTTCACTGAGGAAAATCGCTAATAAATATGGAATTCATTTCATGACAATACAACGATTGTGCCGAAAAATGAAAACTGAGTGTCCTGGTAATAATGTTTTATCCAAAGTAATTGAGTAAATATTTTAAGGTAAATTAGTTTCCAAATATGCTGCTACCATTTACAACAAAAAACAGATTGAATCAATACGTAAAACAACCTAAATTCTCAATTTCAAACCCTAATCCAGCTGTGACTAAAGTTGTATAAAAATAAATATCGCTAGGTTTCCTTCAGAGGAGGAGATGCGATGCAAGAAGCATGCACTTCAACTTCCCATAAGACACACTTCCAAACAGAGTGAATCAATATGTAAAACATACATAGTCGCTTATCGTTACCTAATAGCGATACTGAGATATTAATCTAAATTTCATACCCTAATCCAACTGTGCCTAATGTTTGATTCAAAATATGTAACCAAGCTTTGTTGAAATCTCCACGAAATATCCCCCAGAAACTTGCATGCCCCTACAAAAGGCAGTCTAAAGTGATTTTGTAGTACAAAAAGCATTTAAACAGGTCTTTCAGCCGGGAAAAATACGCCAAAGGATAAATATTCCAAAGGAACATCTCCGAGAGATTAAATAATGTAGGCAGCAGAGGATCAAATATGTAAAAATACAAGGCTTAGTAGAAATCTTGGATACCACAGGAGATATAGAATTCAACTGACGAAAGAAGAAAATATAAAAATTCAGCAAAATCGAATACAAATAGCTAAAAAGTGAGACTGACAGGCAGAGCAAAATGGGTAATCAGGAATGGCTAAAGGATAAATGTAAGGATTTAGAAGCATATTTCACCAGGGTAAAGACAGATACCGCATAATGGAATTAAAAGGGCCTTCGGCGAAAATAGATGGAACTGTATGAATATCCAGATTTCAGATGGATAATCAGTCCTAAGCAAAGAAGGTAAGGCTGGAAGGTGGAGGAGGGTCTATACAAACTCCGCCATTGCCGGTCCCAAGCCCGGGGCCCCATCTCGCAAGTCATGGGGAAGGAAGAGGGGGAGGAGTAACAACCTCCTAAAAAAATCTGGGTCCATCTGGCTCCGGATGGTAGCACCTAATTAGGGACCCTACCTAGGGTTACAGGCGAAGCCCGGCCAACGGTCTCGAAGGCGAAGAGGAACGTCGTTTCCCAAAGGCAGAGAGAGCGGAAGAGCCACTGAAACGTCTCAGGTAGCGGCGGTACTCCACGTTAGGGGCGGCTAGCAAAGGCATCTGTGTCCCCATGTCAGGGGCGGCCTGAACACATCTGATGGGGCTAACAACTTCAGTCGTATAACTGGACGAACATGAGCCGGCCCATCAAAAAAAATTTTTTAGCTCATAGAATGGATCGCACTATGGAATCGAGATTACCCCAGGGGGACAATCCCCCGTTGACCAGGGTTGACGCAAGCAGGCATTCGCATTCTGGGGATCCTGCCAAAAACTGCATAAGGGAAGAGTCGGAGCTCCCAAGAACCTCCAAGAAGACTAAAACTAAAAAGACTTTCTGAATTGGAACCATAAATGTACCGACAATGATTAAGACTGGTAAACTTAAACAGATAATAGATGAGATGAAAGAGAGAAGCATTAGAATACTAGCGATGCAAAAAACAAGATACACTGACGAACAGACAGTGGAGTCAGAAGGCTTCATAATACTGAAGGGGAAACCAGAAATTAAAGTGGGAAAGGAAAGACATGCACCTAGATGCTTTGGTACAGGGTTCATAGTAGACAAGAGGCATAACTGAAATGAAGAGCAGGTCAGAAAGGATATCAACACTAACATTTCAAGCAGGGAACAAAAAGTATACAGTAATAAATGCACATGCACCTACAGATGACAAGAACAGTAATGACAAGAAAGTTGCAGATAGTTTCTGGGAAGAGCTAGATGATACACTGAAAAACATACCATATAGACATGTAAAGATACTCGTAGGAGATTCTAATGCACAGATTGGAAGAGAAAAGCAACATAAAGGAGTAGTGGGCGAGTACCTTGCACACCAGCGGACAAACAAAAATGGAGGAAGACTAATTGAACTGCGTCGAGAACACAAAATGAGATTGATGACAACACACTTCAGGGCCAAACCATGTAAGAAAAAGACATGGACAAACCCGTGCACCCACCTAGGGGAATTCCAAATTGACCACGTAGCAATCAGCTGGACAAATGCTAAAGAGACCATGAACACAAAGGTCAGGAAGAACACAAGAATAGAATCGGATCACTGTCTAACAGAAGTTAAGCGCCTTTCGATTCCAAACAGGGACAGACTGCCACAGACGAATAGAAGAACAGAAAACATAAAAGTAGACACAGACAAATTAAGACACAATCGATCCAGATGTGAGGAAGGAATTGAATCATTCAATGAATGGGACGACATGAAGCGAAATATGGCGAAACAGGCTGAACTATGGGAAACGAAAGAAAAGAAACGGAAGCACTGGTGGTGGAACACGGAATGTGAGGATGTGGTAGAGACTCGCAGGAAAGCCTGGAGAGACTGGAGCAGCAAGAAGGACCCGGAAAAATGGGGAGTTTTCTTAGGAGCAAGAAAGGAAGCGGCCCGAACAATAAAATGGACCAGAAGACAGAAGATGGTGCAGGAACTGGACGAGATTGAGACTAACATCAGGAAAAACAACAGCAGACACTTTTTCGGGAAATTCAAAAAGAGTCTGATTGGATACAAGAGTAAACAACCGTTTATAAGAGGTAAGAAAGGGGAGCTGGCTGTCAGTGCGCAGGAGAATCCGTCGGATTTTTGCAGAGCACTTTCACGACCTGCTGAACTGTGAACCACCTGAAGAACAGCTGGAACTGCGGACTGTCACAGAAGAGAGAGAGCCACGCCCTCCAGCCAGGGATGAAGTCGCACATGCCATAAGCGATCTAAAGAATAATAAGGCAACTGGAGGAGATGGTGTAAGTAGGCTGTTTAGGGTTTTTTTTATTGGTAACGCCGCCGCCACGTAGCGCTCTGTATGAAAATCACTGGCTGTGCCATGTGCAGTCTGTGGCTGGTTTGCATTGTTGTCTGCTATTGTAGTGTTGGGCAGCGGCAGCTGGATGCTAACAGCGCATAGCGTTGCGCAGTTGGAGGTGAGCCGCCAGCAGTGGTGGACGTGGGGAGAGAGATGGCGGAGTTTTGCAATTTGTAAGAATTGGTGTCATGAACTGCTACATATATTATGACTAGTGAGGTAAATACATTGTTTGTTCTCTATTAAAATCTTTCATTTGCTGACTATGCCTATCAGTAGTTAGTGCCTTCAGTAGTTTGAATCTTTTATTTAGCTGGCAGTAGTGGCGCTCGCTGTATTGCAGTAGCTTGAGTAACGAAGATTTTTGTGAGGTAAGTGATTTGTGAAACGTATAGGTTAATGCTAGTCAGGGCCATTCTTTTGTAGGGATTTTTGGAAGTCAGACTGCGTTGCGCTAAAGATATTGTGTGTCAGTTTAAGCACAGTCTTGTATAATTTTTCTAAGGGGACGTTTCATATGGCGACCCTGCCAGGATACCTCATTGGAATCTTCTGATTTTTCTTGTAGTTTGTGTAATTAATGTAGATTTTTTTTATTGCTAGCGCGTAATCATAGAGAGAATTTCCTTTGTAGTTGTAGTCTTTCATTGTTGTACAGTACAACAGTTGTGGCATGCATGTAGAGTTGCACCAAGTATTTCGCAGCTGCGCTTGCAATTAACTAGATATTATTTTCAGTGCTATGTTAATGTGTTCTCTTATTTTTGTTCTTCAATTTGTGTTTTTCTGTGTTGTCGTGTAAAAAATTGTGGCAATAATGGCGTGTGAAAAAGTAATACTAGGCTACAAAGTAAACTGAGAAATGACAGTGAAGACGAAAGCAGTGTGTTAGCGCCACCGAGTAATGAATTAACTAATGTTCAATGTAGTAATTTGGTAATTGTACATAGGGAAATGGAGCGGGCTGCAAACAATGGTGTAGACAGTGAAACAAGTAGTGAACAGGGAACAATTATCGGTCAATCAGTCGGCAACAGCTCGCCTCAGGATTCCGAAATGACAGGACACATTCTTGCAAATACTGTAGATTCAGGTTTTGCGTCCTCACCGCTTTCTCAAATAAGCAAGACACATTTTCTATTTTTCAAACTGCGAATATTGCCGGTTGAAATGCATTGCCGAATAGCACTAAGGAACAAGTTTCAGACACCAGTGCACTGTTATTACAGTTAATGCAACAAATGGGACAAAGGCTACAAAAGTTAGACACAACGCTTGAACAAAATCAGAAACAAATGGGACAAAATCTTCAAAACTTAGACACAATGGAACAAAATCAGAGACAAACACAGCAACAGTTGGACACAATGGAACATAATCTTCGGAAGTTAGACACCACACTTGAACAAACACGTGAAGATTTAACTACTGAGTTACATAACATTGAATCGAAATGTCAAAAAATCTGTAATGACGTAAAAACACAAATTTGTGAGCATTTTCAACCTATTTATTCGCGGCATGAAAACTCATTACAGAATCACGAAGTAGCCATAAAAGAATTGCAAACTGTTGTTCGTGAAAATCACGACACCTTGCAAGCTAAAATGGACTCAGTTGCATCCACCGATTCGGTTACGCAACTTGCAAGAACTCAGGAAAACTTAAAGGACACAGTAGATTCGATTTCAACACAAATGGACACTCTGAAACTTGGTTCAGAAAAACACACTGAGGAAATGTGTTCACTATCGGAGAAAGTAGCCGAACTTTCGAATCAGTTCACTAATTTATCTACGAAGGTAGATGATAATCTGAATGGCACAAAACCGGTAGTCTTTAATGACACAGAAGAGTTCGAACAAATTAGGAAATTCAAACAAAATCAGAATCAAATCAATACGCAACACCAAAGAGAAATCCGGAAAGTGCAAGATCAGTTGACGCAGGTAATACAAGAATTACATATTTCAGAGGACACTCGCACTCCAATACGGGAAGAGGGACATAAAAATACGGAACTGCCTCAAAATAACAACACAGGGCACTTTGGAGATTATGAAAGAAATTGGCAAAGTACACCGAATTTTGAGATGGAACCGCCGAAACGACGTAACAATGACCGATGTGCGACCCGCCGACACGATGATTTTGACAATAAGCTGTTCATTACTACACGTAAATTCAAGGCATTTAAGAATTCTGGTAACGACATTCATCCACAAGCGTGGCTCCATCAATTCTCTCATTGTTTTTCTTCCCAACTGGTCACTAGAGCACAGATTAGAATTTATGTGTGGCTACGTAGAGAATGAACCAGCTGTAAGAATGCGATCGGTCATTCACGATTGCCACAGTGAAGGAGAATTTTACCATGCCTTCCTCTCAGCATATTGGTCCCAAGCCACACAAGACCGAGTAAAACATGGCATCATGATGATGAAACATTTCGAACAATCTGAATTTTCCAGTCTTGTGAAATATTTTGAGACATGTTGCACAAGAATCAGTATCTGTCAAACCCATACAGCCCGTCAGAACTCATCAGCATTTGCTTAATCAAATTGCCTGAACATTTACGGCATATTATTTTGGCAGGCCGTTGCAAAGACGACATTGAAGCTTTTCAGGGACTCTTACAAGAATTAGAAATTGACACTGACAATCGCGGAACGCGCAAACAGGAACACAACAATTACAGGTCACATCCGTCGCAATTCCGCGATGAAAGAAACAATAACTGGACACGACAACGCCATTCTCACAACACAAATCGTGACGAAAACAGACACCACCCATATGACAACCACTGGCAGAGTAATAATTACAGAGAAAGATCGCATTTCCGTAGTAATGAATATCACAGAGACAATCAGAGAAACAGACAATACGGGAACCAAAATAATTATTATCAAGGGAGACGGAATAACTTCAGACGCAACGGTCCAGCGAGCAGTTACGATTCAGGGAGAAATTCTCCACCACGTGACCGACAACAGATTAATTACAGAAATTACCGACATGACAACAGACGATATGATCGTAACGACAGACCTGAATTGCATCAGAACTGGCGGGATTCAAACAGAGCAGGGCCCTCTCAGCAAGGTGAATTTGTAGAAGTTAGGTCTCCTAATCCCATTAACGACGCGCGCCAACAAAGAAACAGACAATGACTCGCACCGCAGGCAGCGGCGTGCGCCGTCTGGCTCATAAAAAAATAACATAAGCCAACCTTGAGCAAAATTCCAGTGTTCCTTACCGACGTAACCACATGATAATTGCTTTTCAGTTGACAGTCTGCGTACTAGGAAGAGTAAAGGTTTACACCACATTTTACATGTAAAACCGTTTATTAAGAGATAATCTACTTTTTAACTTTGTCTTTGCCATAAAACATTTCACTTCACATTTCTAGTATGCTTTGTCACACTGAGAAACTGTTAACATGCAACAATGTTTGAAGTTAAATATCCAGTCTAGAACCTAGGGAACATTTTTAAACAGAAATTACGAATGCATCGTATAGTGAACAGACGACACAGTGTTGTTATTTGTACATTCTTGCTTGTTAGTTGCACGATTACATAACGACTATAAGGCTTACATACTTAGAACATATACTTTTAATGAGATTTTAATGCAACATTTTGGTTTAGTTGAAAAGACATTCTTTATTTGAAGTACTTTCTGTGAGATTAAAGATGACTTAGCATTTGGTTTCTTTGATAGCTTCACGATTATATGACGCCGCTACTAATGTGTGACACCATTTATATTGTGCTTTTGCGGTGTATCTGTTTTATATCTGCACAGTTTTTCTGAATTCTTCTGGAAAGGAAAACATGTTTTAGTGTTGACTTTGTGGTATAGCTACAATGACACAGCCTTTTCTGTAGCACAACAATACGTACAGTACAGTACTTACTTCATCACGGCAATAAGCGTAGTAACTACGATATCTATACGCAAAGCATTTCAATTTCGTTTATCATGAGGTAAGTACATTGACTTCTGCAGAACTTAGCTTTCGGAGGACAATAACTACGACACTTCCACAGAGATTGTCTTACAGCAAGACGCACATTTAGCGCTACAGGACACGCATTAAACTATTTATTTTTCAACATATTTGAATTACAAAGAAAGTTTTCTGTGATACATTTCATTCCATTGCTGTAATCTGTAACACCTGAGGATATAATTACATTATTCCTCAGAGGGGTACACGCTTACTTTGTGTACCATGTGTTTGGCAAGCACAAGGAGCCCTAGCTAATATGGTATTTACTTATACAACTTTACACATCGGTACCATATTTCTCTAACACATAAATTACACAGCTATCTGATCATTTAACTGAGAGAGACAAACATTTACTTTACTACATCAGTGACAGATGTTTAAGTAATTACACCATTGGATAACTTCACACTTACGAAGTTGTATTTTGTCTGTACTTTGTGAACTGTTCATATTTTTTCGGAACCATTGTGATACTATGAGAGCTTTGAATGACATATTTGGTATCGGATCACGATTTTTAAAGTACTTTTGAGGCAGATGACACTTTTGACATGAGCAGAGAATTTTTTTTTAGGTTTTGAAATTATTGGAGGAAGCTATGGAGATTTTGAGAATTTGACTGTGGTGTTATGATATTATTACGACGACGATGTGAATTATGCTGCTGAGGTATGTTTAAGCTGATGCTATATGAGTTATTTGGTTATGATACGTATCTGTTATGATGAAATATTGAAGAAGTGTCGATGAATATATATATGTGTAATAAGGTAAGAAATAATGAGTAGTGGTTAGGGACTCTGATTTGTGAAAAAAGATGTTGGAAACCGAGAATCGTACTTCAAGAGTTATGAAATGAGTGTATATGCGTGAATGTATCACTATGCTGGCGAAAATGTTTTGGACACAATTATGTTTAAATGATTTTATTTCTACAGATTTGTAACGCAAATTCTTGACCTGTGAATTTTTTTTATATGAGACTGCCACTGTAGCGGAATCTGGTGTCGTAAATATTTCGGTAAGACAGTTAAGTGACCACCTGCACGTAATGCGTCGTGGGCACTCAGCTGCGCGACAACCACCTGACAAAAGAAAGCCATTAGTGTGTGCCTGTCAGAGGCACAGGTGAAAAAAAAAGAGGCCATTATCCTCACTATTGAGATTCCTTTGTAGAAAGCATCGCAAATACTACACGCCCAAACTTGAAAATATATGATTACACTGTGGAGCTCTTAATTTATGATATTTACTAAAATGCCTAATGAAACGACGAGAAACATTTCATGGCTATTGTCCTGCTAGTTGAGAGAAATGCCATGTGGCTTGCTTTATGCATTTATTTACTCATTTTGTTTAATATCTACTTTCTAACTGCACTGAAGCATTGGTTAAAATAAATTTTATGGATGTACTAATATAAATATTTTATGCCTACAGATCCAGTAAATAATAACTTTATGATGTACTAAAAAAACGAAGTAGCACAAAAAGACATTTCCCTCCACAGAAATTGCATACAGAATTGTCTTTTCAAGTACATGGTAATATTTTTTTACAATAAATTTTTGTGGTGCACCACTTCAATTGCATAGACATTAAGATGTGAGTAGACATTGACCTTATCTGCATTGTTGTCTTTAGTGTAACATTTTTTCTGATTGAGCTTTGTCATGTTTAGGTATAAGTTATAGCATTTGCTGCGGCTGTTTGCCATTCATAGTGCTACTGAATGTCACTTTGTATTACTAGGTTAAGCCAATTTTATTACTGATTTATTTTTCTTGTTTGCTGCGCATTGCCTTATATTAGTTGTAATATTGCTGCCTTTTTTGCCAATTTCCATTTTTTAACATTGCTGTTTGTGTAAATTGTTTTGTGCTGCTGCATTGCCTCATCCCTTATTTAAGCATCTGAGCTCAGTAGATTTAAGTTAGCTTAAGAGGGGGTAGCCTATATAAGAGAATGATTTGCGATGGATTGGAAGAAATGCATTGAGAAGTTATACGAAAAAAGTACAGAAATCAGGTATAGATAGGACTTTTTGGAAATAATGAAGAACGAAGGGAGATCTCCGAGAAGTAAAGAAAGTTTTGTTTGCAAAATACTGCAGTAAAACAAACCCTTTCCTTGTGTTATCCCACTATGTGTTTGTGTACCCTTGTATATTTATGTTCTTCCTGTCTTTATACGTTTATCTGATAAGACTTATGTTGCAGAATTTTTCTAATACTAAGCTACATTCACTATGACGAGGAATACTGTTATCCTCAAATATAATTTGCATTAATAACATGTTCTTTCCTTTGTAAAGATGTTTAGACATTATTTATCTGTTCTGTTTTAATGCTCATGTGTGAAGTTGAAGTTTCAAAATTTATTCTGATCTTTTATGTATGTACTTATAATTTTTTTAACACTGATGTATTTGCTATTTCGATTCTCTTGTAAAGCCTACTGCAAATGTTATCTGTATTGTTATGTTCTTTAAAGATGTATTTGTACCTTTGTTATTGTATTCTTATGTTATAAAATTGTAATTGACACCAGTTCATCAAATTAAGTAACTTGTAAATTACATTTCACTGCACACATTTCTGTTGGTCATAGTATACGGACAATATGTGAGAAGTAGGGACTGACAGTGTTTGCACGTGTGTTAATAACTCAGTAAGGGACTGGATAACAGCATTGCTGGTTCTAAGGACATTTCAAAAACAATTTTTGTGAGTGCACAAGTGGTGGTTATGGACTTGCTGTATTATCCGCAAGATTCTTCAATGGTGATTGTGCGCCTGCACAGTCCAACAGATGGCTGCTGGCCATCTCTACAAGGACTACAGTGGGTCTACACCTTTGATGACACACAAATACCATTATTTCTACAAGGACTGCAGTGGGTTTGCACCTCTGGTGGCCCACCAATACCGTAATCTCTACCAGGACTACAGTGGGTCTGCTCTGTGATGACCTAAGTACCAATAGTCTTCAACTTCGACTGACTCTGCTGTGGGTTTGCTCTGTTGTGGCCCATTACCTGTCTGCATGTCAAGAGTCAGCACTGTCTTTCGTTGGAAGGACAACACTACTTCTTCAACACTGCATGGAAATCCACTACTTCCGTGTGCATTTTCTTTTACTACTCAGACTTTGAGAAAAACACTGCATTTTACTTTGATGAATGATCACGACTGTCTTTATGGACTGTGAGAAAATTTTAGCTTTTGACCAACATTGTATCGATAAGTGTGTGCATTTCATTTCTTTGTCATTGTAATTATGAAAAAAATTTTCAAATCTGTATTGGCCACTGCCCAAAACAATTTGTAAATTTTTTTGTGGGGAGCATGGGGGCTATGTAAGTAGGCTGTTTAGTTTTTTTTTTTTATTGGTAACGCCGCCGCCACGTAGCTCTCTGTATGAAAATCACTGGCTGTGCCATGTGCAGTCTGTGGCTGGTTTGCATTGTTGTCTGCCATTGTAGTGTTGGGCAGCGGCAGCTGGATGCTAACAGCGCGTAGCGTTGCGCAGTTGGAGGTGAGCCGCCAGCAGTGGTGGACGTGGGGAGAGAGATGGCGGAGTTTTGAAATTTGTAAGAATTGGTGTCATGAACTGCTATATATATTATGACTAGTGAGGTAAATACATTGTTTGTTCTCTATTAAAATCTTTCATTTGCTAACTATGCCTATCAGTAGTTAGTGCCTTCAGTAGTTTGAATCTTTTATTTAGCTGGCAGTAGTGGCGCTCGCTGTATTGCAGTAGCTTGAGTAACGAAGATTTTTGTGAGGTAAGTGATTTGTGAAACGTATAGGTTAATGCTAGTCAGGGCCATTCTTTCGTAGGGATTTTTGGAAGTCAGATTGCGTTGCGCTAAAGATATTGTGTGTCAGTTTAAGCACAGTCTTGTATAATTTTTCTAAGGGGACGTTTCAATGGTATAGCAGCCGAGATGATAAAGTGGGGAGGCAACTAAGCAATAGACAACATGACCAACGTAATTCACCAGATATGGAGAACAAAGAAGTTTCCAGAAGGATGGAAGAATGCAATTGTAGTACCGGTACATAAGAAGGGGGACAAGAGAGATGCAAACAACTACAGAGGAATATCGCTGCTAGAGGTCGCATACAAGGTGCTGTAAAAACTCTTGCTCAAGAGAGTAGAAGAAGAGGTAGAAAGTACAGTTGGCGACTACAAAGCGGGATTCAGGAAGGGAAGAGGTTGTATAGAACAGATATTTATCCTGAATCAACTGATAGAACATAGAGCCTTAAAAACAAAAAGACAGTAATAACCTTCGTGGACTTCACAAAGGCATATGACTCCATCGACAGACAGACTCTTGATAGGACACTGAAGGACTTGATGGAACTACACAAGGACTCATAAAAGAAATTCTGACAGACACAAAAGCAAGGATGAAATTCTGAGGAGCACTGCTAGAAGAATTTGAGATCAAGACTGGTGTTGAACAGGGAGATGGACTGTCACCATTGTTGTTCAATATAGCACTGGACGAAATGATCAGGCAGTGGAGAGCAATAAACGAGGAAATGGGAATACAAAGACCAATGTGGGGAAAAAAAAGGACAACAGGGCTCAAGTGGACTGTCTAGCCTTTGAAGATGACATAGCAATAGTAAGTGAGACAGAAGAAGACGCAAAGACACAACTCGACAACTTAAGTAAGGTAGCCAGAAAAGTGGGACAGAGGATCGCCTATAATAAGACAAAGACGTTAAATACCACTGTAGACTGGCAAACACCGGAAGGCACTGTGCAAATGGTGGACAAATTTAAATACCTTGGAGAATTTATAACAGGAAGGAACAGGAGCAAGGAGGGAATTACAGAGAGGATAAAGAAGATGAGGCCAGCCTTCTGCATGACGAGAGAGATATACAATAAAAAGAATATATCCACAGCGGCAAAGATAAGCCACTACAAGGCAACAGTGAGGAATGCAGTATTATATGCTGCTGAGACGATGACATTAGGAAGACATGGGGCAGAACAACTAGAGAAAGAAGAGAGAAAAATACAGAGAAAAATACTAGGTCCCAAAAGAGGTGGAGAGAGGTTGATGCGAAGATCTAGGGAAGAATTGTACCGGAACATGAGGACAATATCCGGGGAAATCAGACTCAAAAGGGCAAGGTTTTCTGGACATGTAGTTAGGATGAGTATGGACAGAATGACAAAGAGAGTGTTGGAAACAACAGGGATGACAAGGGGAAAGACAGGAACCAAGTGGGTTGTTGAACTTCGGAAGGACTGGTTGGAATTGGGGATCAAGTTCGAAGGAAAGGAAAATTGGAGGAACAAATATACACCGACCAATATGCCAGAGATCAATGACAGAGAGGCATACAGGAAAAGATTAGAGTGTAACCAGTGGAGCCGACAGGAGAAACGGAAACTGAAGATCTCGGAAGAAGAGCGAGAGAGAAGAAGAGAAAGAATGAAGAGATTCTGGGAGAAGAAGAGAAGAATGCAGTCCATGAAGGGGCTACGCGTGGTCCTACAGAGGCCGTAACGCAAGAAGAAGAAGAAGAAGAGGGTATAGACAAGGGAGATAAACTTGAAGGCAATATTATAGAAAGGGAAAAAGACATAGATGAGGAAAAAACGAAAGATATGAAACTCGGAGAAGAATTTGACAGAGCACTGAAAGATTTAAGTCAAAACAAGGCCTCTAGAGTAAACGACATTCTGTCAGACTTAGTGATAGACTTGAGAGGGCCAGCCATCACAAAAATTCTCTATCTGGTATGCAAAATGTATGGGACAGGCGAAATATCCTCAGACTTTAAGAAGAATGTAATAATTCCAGTTCCAAAGATAGCAGGTGTTAACAGGTGTGAATATTGCCGAACTATGTGTTTAATAATTTACAGTTGCAAAATACTAACACGAATTTTTTACAGAAGAATAGAATACTGTATAAGCAGAGGTCGGGGATGATAAGTATGGATTCTGGAGAAATGTAGGAGCACGAGAGGCAACTCTGACCCTACGACTTCTCTTAGAAGATAGGTTAAGGAAAAACAAGCTACATTTATAGTATTTGTAGACATAGAGAAAGCTTTCCATAATCTTGACTGGAACACTCCCTTTGAATTTCTGAAGGTAGCAGGAGTAAAATACAAGTGCCAAGAAGCTCTTACAAAAGGAACAGTGGTTGAGAAGGGAGTGAGACGGGGTTTAACTTATTCCCACTGTTATTCAATCTGTACACTGAACAAGTAGTAAAGAAAACCAAAGACATATTTGGAATAGGAATAGAAGTTCAGGATGAAGGAATAAAATGCTGGAGGTTTGTCGATAACACTGTAATTGTCAGACCAGCAAACAACTTGGACGAGCAATTAAACGGATTGCACAACGTCTTGAAAGAAGGATGTAAGATGAAAATCAACAGAATTAAAACAATGATAATGAAATGTAGTCTAATTGCAGCTGGTGATGTTCGGGGAATTAGATTACGAAACGAGACACTAAAGTAGTAGATGAGTTTTGCTATTTGGACATCAAAATAAAATATGATGCCCCATGGAGAAATTGTACGAAATGTAGACTGGCAATGTAAAGAAAAGCGTTTCTGAAGAAAAGAAATTGGTTAACATTTAAGTGGTATTTGTCTGGGGTGTGATCTCTTATAAAAGTGAAACATCGACGATATACGTTTTAGACAAGTAGGGAATAGAGGCTTGTGAAATGTGGTGCTACAGAAGAATGCTGAAAATTAGATGGGTAGATCCCATAATTAATTAGTGGTACTGAACAGAATTGGGGAGACAAGAAATCTGTGGCACAACTTGACTAAAAGAATGGATTGGTTGACGAGACACGTTCTCAGACATCAAGGGAATACTAATTTATTATTGAAGGGAAGAAAAATGTAGCTTGCAGTAATTATTCAGAGATGAAGCAGCTTACACAGGAAAGAGTGGTGTGGAGAGCTGCATCAAACCAGTCTTCGGAATGCAGATTACAACATACTAAAGGAGGATAAACCAGAATTTAGATGTTAAAGAGATGTTAAAGCTAAGGGAAATGTATTTATGGACGTAGAACTTATACAAGAAGATGATTTTAATGACTTCCATAACTGGAAGACGGCAAAATTGATAGAACCATCAGTTTTCTTTGTGTATTCGAATTGATGGGCAGTAATTCAAATAATAATGAAATTGTATCTACAGAAGAGGAACTTTGGGACCCATCAATTATTAATGTTGGGGAAAATAATGGGAAAGATTCAATGCTAAATTGGATATGAGAACATTAAGACTTACCTGGGAAAATGAAGTGTTTAGATAAATATGATGAACTCACTCCACCAGGCAAGATCCTTGCTAGGTTGCCAGCATTACCAAGAATGGGTGTGAGAGTGTTTTTACTGGGGGGAGAGGAGTTGGCAACATGGTTCTTCAGCTGCAGCCTGGGCAATCGCCGTTTGGCGATTCAACGAAAAAATTTGCATCCTGATCACACTGCTTT
The DNA here is from genome assembly GCF_023897955.1 of Schistocerca gregaria. NCBI lineage: Eukaryota > Metazoa > Arthropoda > Insecta > Orthoptera > Acrididae > Schistocerca > Schistocerca gregaria. Next base: position 627,171,886 of record NC_064922.1, read on the forward strand.
GACAAATGCATTCCAAGCTCTATAGATCAATGACGAAATGCTCTTTGCAAGCATAAAGCGTTGTTGTCGTTTACCTTACTAATTCTCAATGCAATTTAACCTTTATGTTAATCAGTGGTAGTACTCATGTACTAGTTTTGCAACCAATTTGTGTTTATTTAGATACATGGTCAAAAAATGGAACTAAGCTCGTCTGCTAACTTATAAAACTTCCTGGCAGATTAAAACTGTGTGCCGGACCGAGAATCGAACTCGGGACCTGTGCCTTTCGCGGGCAAGTGCTCTACCACTGACCTACCCAAGCACGACCCACGCCCAGTCCTCACAGCTTTACTTCCGCCAGTACCTCGTCTCCTACTTTCCAAACTTTACAGAAGCTCTCCTGCGAACGTTGCAGAACTAGCACTCCTAAAAGAAAGGATATTGCGGAGACATGGCTTAGCCACAGCCTGGGGGATGTTTCCAGAATGAGATTTTCACTCTGCAGTGGACTGTGAGCTGTTATAAAACTTCCTGGCAAAATTAAAACTGTGTGCCGGACCGAGACTCGAACTCAGGACCCTAGTTCGATTCTCGGTGCGGCACATAGTTTTAATTTGCCAGGAAGTTTCATAACAGCGCACAGTCCACTGCAGAATGAAAATCTCATTCTGCTAACTTATAACTTGACATTTTGAAAAAAATGAGGCTTCTGCCGGATGTTCGGGTCGTTCTCGCACGATTTCGACGGCGTAACTCGCTGTCTTCTTTAGGTGCTACCCGTTAATGGCCGTTGGGCGGATCGAGTCAAGTATTTATGCCTGTAAGGTGCTGGGCACTACCTAGTCGGCCCACACCGCATCGGGTGTTCCGTCCACGGTCCGCGCCCGGCTTGGCCGCTCTCTGGGGTCGCGGTGGTCGTCTGTTGTGTCTGGTGCTCTGTATCCTAGCTGTTTCCTTGCACACTACTTCTGTTTCCTGCTCGGCGCTTCGCAACTGGTCCGCGCCGTGTTTCGCTCGCGGGCCGCGCGCCTGCCGGGCTCAGCTACCATGGTGCCCTCTCGTCGCTGTTGTTCCGACCGCCGTCAGCGGCTGCTGAAGCCGTCCCCTGGGGTCGCGGTCGTCATCTAAGGTCAGTCAAAACCCGTCTGTAATATAGGGTAATCTGTCTCATTGCTGTTTCCTGGGTTTGCACTTCTCCATCCCCAGTCAGCGCCCGCCAGGCACGGCTCCAATGATTCCGTCTGATCATTGATGTTCCGATCGACGTCCGCCTTCTATTTGGCCATCCTCTAGGGTCGTGGTCGTCATCTCAGGAGTATCAGGTCAAATCTGTAGTCCCTGGTGCTCTGTACCTTTGCTGTTTTCTAGGTCCCCCTCCTGTTTCCTGCGCATTTTCAGAAGTTCAAGAGCCGGATCCCATGCCGTGCTGAGCTGGTATCCAGTGTCATGGTTGATACGATTCTCCTTTATCATGAGCTCGATGGACTCTTTCATGACACTGCCCCAACATCTGGGGGTCTGTGTGAAAATCTTGGTGTCACTGTAGTTCATCAAGTGACCGAGCTGTAGACAGTGTTCTGCTATGGCTGATTTGGTTGCCTGTCTGGGTCTGGTGTGCCTCTGGTGTTCTTCTGACCTGATGTTCACAGCCCTGGTGGTTTGGCCGATCTATGTCATCCCACATTCACAAGGTATGTTCTAAATACCTGTCTTCTGTAACCCCAGAGTCCATCAAGCTCACTGAGAATCTCACCAACCGTGACACTGGGTACCACCTCAGCACGGCCTTAGTTACCTCGAAGAAAAAGATCTATTGACACACAGCAGGTATTCAGGAATTATCAGTCTTTTGAAGCACAGCTAATTCTTTATTCACACGAAGTAAAAATTATACCGACAGAGGACCTCAAATTAATTTCGTATTTCTAGATATCCAGAAGGTTTCTGACACAGTTCGTCACAAGCACCTTCTTATCAGTTTGCGTGCTTATGAAGTTTCCTTTCAGACGTGCGACAGGATTCGTGATTTCCTGTCAGACTGAACACAGTTCGTAGTAACTGACAGAAAGTCGTTAAATAAAACACAAGTGATATTTAGCATTCCCCAAGAAAGTGGTATAGGCCCTCTGCTGTTCCTAATCAGAACGAATGGTTTATAACAGAAAAAATCTGTAAATTTGTGGTAAGATCTTATGGGAACAAACTGCTTAGGTCATCGGTCCCTACGCTCACACCCTACTTAATCTAACTTAAACTAAATTACGCTATGGATAACACACACACCCATTCCCAAGGGAGGACTCGAACTCCCGCGCGGCCGTTATTAACAGAATATGAGCAGCCCTCTTAGACTGTTCGCTGTGATGCTGTCGTTTACTACCTAGTAAAGGTATCAGTAGATCAAAACCAATTGCAAAATGATTTAGACAAGATATCTCTATGCCGCGAAGGTGGTAATCGACTCAAAACAATATAAGGTGTGAGGTCATGCTCATGAGTACTAAAAGGGATCCACTAAATTTATGTTTCACTATATATCGCACTAATTTAAGAGCTGTCGAGGGAGTTTAATGCCTAGGAGTTATATTTATGAACAATTTCGATTTAAACGATTACACAGACAATATTATGGGGAAGGTGAACCAAAGACTCCGTCTTACTGTCAGAATACTTAGAAGATGCAACAGATGAGACTGCCTACACTAGGCTTGTCCATCCTAGTCTGAAGTATTGCCGCGTGTTATGGCATCCTTATCAGATAGGATTGGCGGAGGACATTGAAAAAGTTCAAAGAAGGGCTGCATTCTCTGTATTATCGCAAAATAGGGGAGATAGTGTTAAGGATATGATACGCGAGTTGAAGCAGATTTAGATGTAGATTGGAATACTTGACAGGAATTGTAAGGCAATTCATATTTAATTTGAAGGTGTATTGTGTAAGCCTAATTAATTATGTTCTTACAGTAATTCAGAGTGCCTATTTGAAAGTGTTTTTGTCTATTACTTTAACTAACCCTATTTTCTGCCTATTCAGGTTAAACTTGTCTGTTTAACTTATTTTTAATTTTTAATTTTGAGAGTCTACTGTGATGTTTTAGGCAGCAATTTGACGAATATGTACGTGTGTGTGTGTGTGTGTGTGTGTGTGTGTGTGTGTGTGTGTGTGTGTGTGTGTGTGTGCACGTACGTGTGCATTTGCAGAAAAGAGCCTTGTGATAGTTGACATGACCATTGGGCTAATTGTGTTGTTGACGCATTTTTGTACGTATTTCAGACTTGCGTAGAGTATTTTGCCACTCGACAACCGTCGTAGATGTGGAAAATAATTAATCTGAGTTCCTCTTGTGTCTCAAACTGAGTTCCTATAATCGAACTTCGGACTTTCACAAGTGCAGTTATCTTTTGGCAAAGAGAAGTAATACGAGCATAAAGCAATAGCTGATTTTATTTCGAATTTTTGAAGTTTTGCAGAATGCCATTCAGAACTCATCTTCAGCAGCTACATACATCTAATTCATCAATTACATTGCATAAGCAAAAATTGGTTTTTAATTATTTATGGACAGTGTGTTTTACACTCGTTCTTATATTTCACAGCGTATGCTGTACTATTTCTAGTGAAGTTTACTGATGCGATTGGCGAGAGAGCCCATAAACAGTTTCTTGTAATCGTGACTGAAAATATAGTTTTTCCAGCTAGCAAAATGACCGTTCAAAGGGAGTTTAAAAGAATAAGAGTACAATCGTCAAGCAGCTCCTCATAAACTCAATACCAAGAGACGCTTGAGGTGACGCCACTGGGCAGTGAATGACTGGAAACAAGTGTGTTAGTAGCGGTATCTCCTGTGGCAGACCAACGGACGGATTTAGATTTTGGTGAATACCTGGAGAACGTTACCTTCATCAAGCATAATGTCAACAGTAGAGTACAGAGGAGTTGGTGTTTCGGTATGGAAGTTTTTTTCGAGGATAGGGTGTGGTTTCCTTATTGTATTTAAGAAGACGCTAAACGCTGAAGGATACGAACACATTTTACACTGTGCGGAGAGCATAGTAAAGAAGAAGTTCGGAGGTGACTGTTTGTAGCACCTAGTGAGACAATGTTTTGCGGACAGCGAAATTCCTGAAATAATCTGGATTGCTTGGGATCTCGATTTGAATGCAAAGGAACACCTTAGTGACTATATAAAACGTTGACTTTGATCCAGACCCCAGTATCCACCATCAGTACTTCCTCTGGTTTCGGCTTCTGAGAAAGAATGGGCTACCATTCCTCCACAGATATTTAGCCTATGGAGAGAGTCCCTAGCTGAAATTAAGCCATCGTAATGACGAAGGGTGGTCACACCCCATATTAATGTCCACTAATAAGCGTCCGGAAACGTTTGATCAGATGCAGTTTAGGAGACATGTCATGAACAATGAGAAAAACTAGCTTTTCCTAAACCTGAGCGGAAATTACCCAGGCCGAAGTTATCCACATATCAGCTTAACACGTTTATGTGACGATATCTAGCACTGGGGTGTTCTTGGGATCTTTCATTCAAGGCTTTGAATAGAAAAGTCCGGTAAATGTGAATCAAAACTAAAAACTAGAATTTTTCTCCTGGGCTATAAGTAGACATCGTATTGTTCTTATTTTTTCCATTTATTTGAAATTACAATGTAAAACTGGTGCTATAGGTATCAAAAGATTGTTCCTTAGCTTATGACAGATTGGATAGGTTGAGTAATTGCGTAGCGTCGGGTGAGCTGAGAGTGGACACTGGACCGAGAGCATACATTTTTGCTGTTATTTTTAATTTCAAAACTGCAATGTTTTGTCATTGGGTGTCATATCTGTCTCGACTGTTGACTCCTGTTATCTAATATTATCTGAAGACATTACAGAAGGCCTGGACGATCTGGAGTTGCTGCCCCAGAATACAAACATTATGGTAATGCTAATGTGAAGCTATAATAAACTGCTTACTTGTTACACTATTTGGTTGTTAGGAACTATTCTAGACTATATTGGCTCACTTCTCCTGAAACCTACAATTCATCCTGTTATCATAATCTTCCTTCCTTTTAAAAAGAATTCGTGTCGAGAAGCCCCTATTTACCTGTTTTGTGGATTCCCTTTGTCAAGTCAGGTGAATCGTTCTTTTCTTGTTCTCCCCTTACTAAATTCGAGCTTATGTTCCATCTGTAATATCCACCCGTTTCTAACGAACGTTTCGTCAAATAGACGCTAAACTCTGATCTTCCTTTCTTTAACATTGTCACGCCCTCGAACGGACGTGAAACCCTACGCAAACTTCATATTCTGTAAATAAAGTGTGTTGGTGTGCGGTGGTTTTCAGCTGCTGATGTACAGTACGCCTGTCGTCATGTTTGTGTATACTTGTGAGTGGCGAAGACATCAACAAAAACCTTTCCATAAGCCAGACAAACCCAGTTTTAATTTAGTGACCAATACTTACGTTCGACGATATGTGGACATAATAGACAAATGTTGAAGGTAACAAAGAAAGTCTGAAGTCCAACTTCTCGTCCACTACGGGGTCGATAGAAGCGTGTATCAATTGCAGACGGATAACAAGATACCGACGGACCACGAAACGGTCTGTGACCTGCCAAGAAGATTATTCCCAGATCCAGATAGATATGAAGTGATTTAGAGGAATCATACGTAAACTGGTTGGCCGGACGCTAACTGCAATCTTTCGATTCCCAAAAGGAAGTAAGCGTTTACTGAACAAGCAAATCCATTACATATCTGAGAGAGTGCACGTGGAGCGATTTAAAGTGGAAAGACAACATAACGCTAATCCAAGAAACGCAGATGTCACACTGACATTCACTGGAAGAATCCAACCCGAGGAGGAAGTAGCTTACAAAACCTTCGTCCGACCGATACTTGAATACTGGTCAACAGTTTGGGACCCGTACTAGATAGGATTGATAGAAGTAAGATACAAGATCCAAAGAAACAGCACGTTTCGTCACAGTTTAACTTAGTTCGTGCGAAAGTGGCAGACTTTACAAGAGAGGCGTTGTGCATCACGGTGTGGCTTACTGTTAAAATTCCGTGAGATATTCTGCTATAAGTCAGTGTTCCTTCCACATATATCTCACGAAAAGACTATGGAGGTAAAATTAGGGAGATTCAAGTTCACACCGAGGTTTATCAATAATCGTTTCTCCGCACCCCATTCGCAACTGGATCACGTAATATGGGAAAGTGGGGGAGGGGGGGGGGGGGGAGGTTGTGTTACACAAAGTAACCCTGCACCACACACCATAAGATGAATTGCGGATTATAGATTTAGATGTAAAATCCAGTGCTTTAATCTCTGTACCACCACAGTTAGTAACGAGTGGATGAGGAACTTCGAAAGAGCATAGATGTGAGAGTGACTTATTTCCTGTTTTCGCGTTTTCAAGCCCTCTGGAAGAAGTTCCTTGACCTCGTAACGAAAAGTCGAAAATAATGCTTACAATTCGTGGCTTGTCCTGAGCACCCGCTTGTGATGCATGACATCTTTCGGCGCGTTAGTAACGTCAACCGAAGGACTATCAGGTTTACCTGCCGAAGGCGGATGCTACTGCCGCTGCGGGCAAGAGTCTGAGTCAGTCGTGTGTAACGCCTTTGGGCTTGGCTCTCGGCGGAAGCGGGAGAGCAAGGAACGACTGAGGTCGCGGCTGGCAGGTGCTGGCCGCCTGCCGGAATGTCTGGGGAACCCCGCGGCAGGGACGCTTGCCCCGCCGCCGGCTGGCTCTGACTCAAGGCTGACTCACGCACGCGTTCATTAACAGCGGCGCGGCTGCTACGCGCGCTTCTCTGCAATCTGCGGATTTCTCGCCACGAGGAACACTTCAGGTAGTTTGTAAGGAAGAGCAGTTTCCTTCTGGTATAAGAGTCACCTCCACGTCACCTCACTTGCCCTCAACATTTACTCGCATTGCAGCGTGTGTGTAGAGAAAACTCAAGACGACTTGTGTTAGTTGTGAGTGCTTGCGTTAGGTGCGTGCGCAGTTCAAATGGTTCAAAAGGCTCTAACCTCTATGGAACTTAACATCTGAGGTCATCAGTCCCCTAGGCCTACAACTACTTAAACCTAACTACCTAAGGACATCACCCATATCCATGAACGAGGCAGGATTCGAACCTGTGACCGTAGCAGCAGCGCGATTCCGGACTGAAGCTCCCAGAACCGCTCGTCCACTGCAGCAGGCTACGTGCGTAGCATTCTGTTAATTGATCGTAACAGTCCTTTCAGTTACCAGTGAGACTGGATACCAGCGGATAGGTGACACCCACTGTTTACTTCGCAGAATTCTCAGTGTGACATATCACATTATAACTGAATGAAATGGGCTGTTCGGAGCACTGGAAGTTGCGTTCTGTCACGGCGAACATGAGGTGGCAACCTCTACAGTGAAAGCAACGGCCGATTATTCCGGGATGTTGGGTGTGGATGGTGGCCGCTTTCGTATTTGTAATGGTACTGCAAAGAAGGTGAATTCCACAACCCGTAAGCAAAATCAACCAGGGTGGTGCACGAAAGATGCTTTGACATTTACTGACTGTCTTTAGGTATGAGGCCACGACCGAAAATGTAATACACAAAGGGCGTTCAATAAGTAATTGTTGACTTCATCCAAGATTGAAATACATGATATTATTCCGCACTGTGCTAAGAAATACAATTTTTCAACATAATCTCCGTCCCGTGCAACGGTCGCACACCACCTTACGCGGAGGACCTGTATGCCCGTTTGGTACCTCCCTACTTGAAACTTCCTGGCATATTAAAACTGTGTGCCGGACCGAGACTCGAAATCGGGACCTTTGCGTTCCGCGGGCAAGTGCTCTACCATCTGAGCTACCCAAGCACGACTCACACCCCGTCCTGACAGCTTTACTTCTGCCAATACCTCGTCTCCTACCTTCCAAACTTTACGGAAGCTCTCCTGCGAACCTGAAGAACTAGCACTCCTGAAAGAAAGAATATTCCGGAGACATGGCTTAGCCAGAGCCTGGGGGATGTTTCCAGAATGAGATTTTCACTCTGCACCGGAGTGTGTGCTGATATGAAACTTCCTGGCAGATTAAAACTGTGTGCCCGACCGAGACTCGAACTCGGGACCTTTGCGTTCCGCGGGCAAGTGCTCTACCATCTGAGCTACCCAAGCACGACTCACACCCCGTCCTGACAGCTTTACTTCTGCCAGTACCTCGTCTCCTACCTTCCAAACGTAACAGAAGCTCTCCTGCGAACCTGAAGAACTAGCACTCCTGAAAGAAAGGATATTGCGGAGACATGGCTTAGCCACAGCCTGGGGGATGTTTCCAGAATGAGATTTTTCACTCTGCACCGGAGTGTGCGCTGATATGAAACTTCCTGGTCGCTGAGGAAGGAAAGTCCAATGGAGTTTCGTGAGCTACTGTCGAGTGTACAGACTTTGGTGAAGCCTTGCGTTGTTAGGGAGCACGAGAAGTTCGTCTGCATTTTTGTGGCCAAGAACATGCCGCAGTCGCTTCTTCAGTTTCCTGAAGGTAGCGAAGAAAATAGAGAATGTGTTAGATGAAGATCAGTTTGGCTTTAGGAAAGATAAAGGCACCAGAGAGGCAATTCTAGCATTGCGGTTGATAACGAAAGCAAGACTAAAGAAAAATCAGGACATGTTCATATGATTTGTCGACCTGGAAAAAGCGTTCGATAATGTAAAATTGTGCAAGATGTTCCAAATTCTGAGAAAAATAGTGGTAAGCTATAGGGAGAGACGGGTTACATACAATATGTGCAAAAGCCACGAGGGAATAATAAGAGTGGACGACCAAGAACGAAGTGTTCAGATTAAAAAGCTTGTTAGACAGAGATCTAGTCTTTCGCCCCTATTGTTCCATCTGTACATCAAAGAAGCAGTGGTGGAAATTAAATAAAGGTACAGAAGTGAGATTACAATTGAAAGTGAAAGGATATCATTGATACGATTCGCTGATGACATTTCTATCCTGTGTGAAATTGAAGAAGAATTACAAGATCTGCTGAATGGAATGAACAGTGTAGTGACTACAGAATATGTACTGAGAGTAAATTGAAGAAAGACGAAAGTAATGAGACGTATCAGAAATGAGAACAGCGAGAAACTTAACATAACGACTGGTGATCACAAAGTAGATGAAGTTAAGGAATTCTACTGACTACCTATGCAGCAAGAGGCCAATGACGGATGGAGGAAGGAGGACATAAAAGGCCGACTAGAATTGGAGAAAAGAGCATTCCTGGCCAAGAGAAACCTACAAGTATCAAACATAGGTCTTAATTTGAGGAAGAAAAGTCTGAGAATGTACATTTGGAGCACAGCATTGTATGATAGTGAAACATGGACTGTGTGAAAACCGGAACAGTGGAGAATCGCAGCATTTGAGATGTGGGTTACAGACGAATGTTGAAAATTAGGTGGACGGAAAAGGTATGGAATGAGGAAGCTCTGCCGGCCGTTGTGGCAGAGCGGTTCTAGTCGCTTCATTCCGTAACCGCGCTGCTGCTACGGTCGCACGTGTAAATCCTGCCTCGGGCATGGATGTGTGTGAAGTCCTTAGGTTAGTTAGGTTTAAGTAGTTTTAAGTCTAGGGGGACTGATGACCTCCTCAGATGTTAAGTCCCATTGTGCCCAGAGCCATATGAAAGTTTTTTTTAAACACTGACAAGGAGAAGGGACAGGGTGACAGTGTGACGGTTCATCCTCTTTTTTTCTTCGTTTGTTGTCCTCAGTGTCAACGTACTGCGTTGTGATACTGGATGAAAAATGGAGTGCGGAAGTACAACACTGACTACTTTAAATAACGTAGCCAACAAGTGCACAGTTACATTTCACAGTAGTTCACTTTCACTGTTCATAACCCCCAATACAACACAGTGATATATGGGCAGTGCGCTATTGTTCTTTTAATAAGCCTCAATAATAGTTTGCAGGCAGACCTCCACATACTGCTGCAATAGTTTACTACTGAACATCTACGAGTAGTAAAAAACATAATCACAAAGTTCATAGTTCTTGAACAGTAGAAAGGTATGTATGCAGCAGACACTGTCATTGTTTTAACACATGGCCTCATTGTGTAACACTTATTTCACAGGTAATTTGAGGAATTGTTGTTTTCCTAACCAACAAATTTTCTTGTCTGAAAGTCGACCGTGGACTGACTGTCTCGGGACCATAAATTGGGCCCTTACATGTCCTCACAACGGCAGATACTGAAACTTCATATCGTTCGATGTTTAAATTATAGAAATTACAATTAAAACTTAACTCATTAAAGTAACTGATACATCGGTAAATTCCGTTTTTTTAACAGTTTCTTCTACTTCAAGAATTAGGCCGAATTATTTGTTTACATCATGAAATTAACAAATACCGTCACGCAAACAATAACTTTGACAAAACTGTTAATTACTTTGGAATTAATTAAGGGCTGGCTTTGCTAATATGTTTTCGAATAGAGCCAAATAGTTCCTTTAAGAATACTATTAGTTGTTCCTCGAAATGTTTGTAACTAACACAGAATTTATATTTGTTTATACGTCAACAATAGAATTTAAGTTACGAAACAGTTACTGATTTTAGTCTACAGCAAAAGATACTAACCAGGAATAGTCGAAATAAATTATAAAATCAGTTAAACGCATAAAACTAAGCACAAAATTATATCTGGTGTTATATTCTTTAAAACTGATGGCCAACCTTTCTCTTTAATGAAAATGCAGTTTATACTCACGTATGTTAATAGTAATAAATTCCAAAATAAAAAAATAAATTTTAAGGAGACATATGGCAAAACAAGAGAGAAAGTAAAAATATCCCAGCTTAATTCGTCGCAACAGGACCTCTGCTAAGACATTAGGGAATGGCTTCCATGGTACTTGAGGGAGCTGTAGAGGGCAAAAACAGTAGAGGAAGAGAGAGAGGTTGGAATACATCCAGTAAATAATTGAGGACGTAGATTGCAAGTGTTACTGAGATGAAACGGTTGGCACAGGGGAGGAATTCGTGGTGGGCCTCATCGAACCAGTCAGAAGACTGATAATTCGCAAAAAAAAAAAAAAAAAAGAAGCAAAGTACACACCCAAGTTGATCGTTGCCCCATAAGTCAAGAGATTAAACAGGGTGTCAACACTACCAACAGAGATGTCCAGCTAAAAAGCGAGGTGTTTGATTGTGATCCTTTGATCATCTCGAATGTGAGTGCCTGCACATTCTAAAATTGCTGGAGTCACAGCTGTGTGTGACCAAATGGCACGCAGAGGATTGGACAGGTTTACACAACCTCGTAGTGGTGATGACTGGCATCCGTGCTTTTGTTCACTGCCAGGTCTTCTGCAAACGTTTGTGATGCTCTGGTTTTCCGGAACTTCACGAAAGTATAAGAGCTGAAGCGGGAATAGTCAACGATGTCTCATCATCTGCTTTCGCCACATGGAATTTCTGACGTAATCTACTAAGTTATTTACATACATTGTTGAAAGTAATAGTCCTAAGGCACTCCACTGAGTCACGCCTCAAGCTACTTTTAGGTCTGAAGACTTCCCTCCATTCATAATGCCGTGCTGTGTTCTGTTTACTAGAAACTCTTCAGTCCAGTGAAACAGTTGTACTGGTATTCCAAAATGGTTCAAATGGCTCTAAGCACTATGGGACGTAACATCTGAGGTCATCAGTCCCCTGGACTTAGAACTACTTAAACCTAACTAACCTAAGGACATCACATACATCCATGCCAGAGGGAGGATTCGAACCTGCGACCGTAGCAGCAGCGTGGTTCCGGACTGAAGCGCCTAGAACCGCTCGACCCTGATATTCCGTACGCGCGTATTTTGTTCATTAGGCGGCATTGCAGAACCAATCGAATACTTTCCGGAAGTCAAGGGACACGATTTCTACCTGGGCGCCTGTGTCTACGGTTTCCTGTGTCTCGTGAACAAACAGAGCCAGATGGATTTCACACGATTGTTGTTTTCGGAGCGCATGTTGGTACCTACAAATGTCATAATACGCGAGCATAAAACATGTTCCAGAATTCTACAGCAAGCGACGTAAGATATATAGGCCTGTAATTTTGTTCATCTGTTCGATGACTCTTCTTGAAAATGGGAATAACCTAAGCTTTTCTTAGAATATGAAGAAAGCTTTGTTCCTCAAGATACGCAGGGTACACTGCTGCTAGAAGAAGGGCAAGTTCTTTCGTATATTATGTGTAGAATCGAACGACGATGAAGGAAGGACACGGCGCGGTTCTCGTATGTTAAATTCTGAAGCTATCGCAAGGCCTCAGTTGAAAAATGAAAACACCCATGATTAAATGATAAAGAAATCAACAGTAGATAGATAGCTTGGCGAGGGAAATGAAGCCTCACTGGCCAATTTACAAGAAGAAACATCGTTTAGAACGGCGTCGGTTCCACAGCAACCTACTTCCCGGTCCCGACAACACTAAAATTTCCGTTCCACTGTGTTACTTCAGTCAAATATCTGTCATCATTCCATAACTACAATACGAGATCGGATACACCTAACTGCTACTTTGCAGAACATTAAATATTTCTCATTCTCATTTCGGCCACACGACTGTGGAACAAACTACCCTGTGATCTACGTCTCATCCAAAACCATTCTGCATTCAAGAGGAGTTTGAGGCTCATGTGTTATCATCGCTCTGGGTTTCTTCTCGACATATACCAGCGGTTTTCCTCCAGGTCATCTGGGAACCAGTATATCTCATTCTAAACTAACTTGCTTCATGTAACTCTTATCTACATCTACATTTACATGGTTACTCTGCAATTCACACTTAAGTGCCTGGCAGAGGGTTCATCGTACCATTTTCATACTACATCTCTACCATTCCACTCTCGAATGGCGCGTGCCAAAATGAAACACCTATATCTTTCCGTTATATTTTATTATGATGATAATTTCTCACTACGTATGTGGGTGCCAACAGAATATTTTCGCATTCGGAACAGAAAGTTGGTGATTGAAATTTCGAAAATAGATCTCGCCCCTTTGTTTCAGTGACTGCCACCCCAACTCGCGTATCATATCAGTGACACTTTCACCCCTATTGCGCGATAGCACGAAACGAGCTGCCCTTCTTTGCACTTTTTCGATGTCCTCCGTCAATCCTACCTGGTAAGGATCCCATACCACGCAGCAACATTCCATCAGAGGACGGACAAATGTAATGTAGGCTGTCTCTTTAGTGGGTTTGTCGCATCTTCTAAGTGTTCTGCCAACAAAGCGCAGTCTTTGTTTCGCCTTCCCCACAGTATTATCTATGTGGTCTCTCCAATTTAAGTTGCTCCTAATTGTAATTCCTAGGTATTTAGTCGAATTGAGAGCCCTTAGATTTGTGCGATTTATCGTACACCCAAAATTTATCGGATTTCTTTTGGTACCCATGTGGATGACCTCGCACTTTTCTTTGTTTAGTGCCAATTCTTATTACGAGCAGACAGAAGATGTTGCCATAGGAAATCACCCGTCTCAAGTGGGTGCGAATCTGTTCATGAAGAAATTTGAGGAGGAAGTACTAAAGAGGACTAGATTTAACCCAGGATGCTTATTCAGGCACATGGATGATGTGTAATCTGACGTCATGGTAGGGAGGGGCTCAGTGAGTTTCTGGAACATCTTAACTCACGCCTACGAAATACAAAGTTCACGATGGAAACGAAGAAGGATGGTCAGCAGCCGTCTCTGGATGTACTTGTCATTGCCGTCAACCAGCGCAGAAGAATAGAATTCTGAAGACATTTGTCCACAAGGCACACACCTTGTCAGATCAAATTCAACGTCAGCAATAGATCAACTACACTCAGTCTTCTGTAAAATATGGATACATGGTCCAACAGATAAAGAAGGCCTTTCCAACAGATACTCCACCGAACAATAGAGAAAAAGAGCAAGATGAAGCAAAGACTGTGGTTCACCTGCCGTTTGCAGGATCCATTTGCCACCAAGATCAGCAGGATTCTCAAGAAGCTTAACATCAAGTGTGTGTTCTGTCCACCTACCAAAACAGGAGAACTACTGAGAAATGTGAGAGATGATGTGGATATACCAAAATCTGGATTTATAGTGTACATTGCTAACATGGCATGGTGTGGATTGGCCAAACAATTAGGACAACGGATACCAAGAACTTTAGAGGCTCATCCGGCTGGGAAAGGCAACTAAATCAGCTATCGCCGACTACTGTCTGGAACTTAATAATTCGATGAACAATGTAAAAACGAAGTTTCTGCCACAGATCCCTGGATGCAGGGACAGTAATACCAGAGAGTCAATAGAGAAAAAGGCGGTGGAAAACCTCACGAATGGTGACGTTGAATATAAACTCAGTGAAGCCTGGGATCCTGCATTGGAGTTGCTAAAAAGGCAATGGGGCAACAATAGAACGCAACAAAAAGAAGAACTGAGACTGTGGACATGGAAAACGAACCCGAGATAAAGCTCCAGGTGCACCGTACCGAGAACAGAGAGCTGTCAGGGGTATCGGACAGAAAACGGAACGTCTCAGGACCCTTCTGGTGGGAACGGACCGCATACCGAATGCCTAGAAGCGACCGCGGAGGGGGAGGCATTAGGGGTAAATATTGAGACCCGATCCACTTCATTAGCAGCCTCGGGTAGCACTTGATGAAGGCAACGAGTCACTGCCGAAGAATTGTGTATGGAGGACGCACATACCCGCCAGAACACCCGACACCTCAGAATGCTTTTCTCCTCCTTTTCTATTTCTGTCTTCTTCCTTGCATTTCACTTCCTAATCTTACCTTTTTTTCTCGCAATCCTCTGACCAGCCAACTTTTTCTCAGAATTCACTACTCCCGCAAAGTTCCTGCACTTGTATGTTACAAACCGTTATTTATATTCGATAAGAAGGCAATAAAGAATTTGCTGAACCCATTGTTAATAAAACTGACATAACGATAATAACAGTAGTACTAGTAATAATAAAAAACAATAATTATAGTTATGTAATCATCATTATACAGGGTGTTAGGAATATAAGTGTAGATATTTCTAGTGACGATTTTAGACAGTATACTGAATAACATTACGTCAGTATTTATTTTTGTTAAGACTAAATAATTGTAGTTGCTACGAGCAGTATATTTTTAGGTTGGTTAGCACAAGCAAGCTATTAATGTTAAAGTTCCCCTGCGCTGTAGGTCAGGTACTGAACTGTGGATGCGTGGATGTAAAATGGGGATTCTATATGGACAGCCGAAGTCCACTTTGCGGTTCAATAACGAAAGTGTAGAAAACGTCGCACAGTAAATCATGACATGTTTGAGGAAAGGCTGTTAGATGCGGGGAAAAAACACTTAAATGGGTACGTATTTCGGTATGAATGATCAAAATTTTTGTGCCTGTACTCCTGTCACCCCATATATTGCCGATGTATTAAAAAATTGCAATGTTGACTCATTAGAGACATGGTTACATGTAGAAGAGGGCCTGAATGAAGGCTCCAATTTTTCACAGCGAAACAAGAGAATAAATAAAATGAATTCATAAAATACGCCACTCAGAGGTGGTTTATCCGAAAATTACGTGTAGCACATGCTACCGGCCCCTCGCTCTCATTGGTCCCATTCTGTACCGACTCGTTTATTTAGGATTAAAGTAACTGTCAGCAGATATTGAAACCAAAATAATAACACCTTTTAGAATAACGAGCGAATGAGACTGCAGTATATTTAAAATCCAGACAATAATAGATCATTTACATAAAATTGTGTGTATTTTTGAACATTTGAAGAATACAGTCGACGTAATTCTGCTTCATTAACCACTTTTTACTTATTACGAATTGACACAAGTGTTTCATCCACATATTGTGTTCCACTAAGTAGAGGAATGTACTCACGCCACAGTATTATCGTCAGTTTCTTTTCTTTACATTTTTAATAAACATTGGCTAGAAATGGTTTGTTAATGTATACTCGCTCTAAGCAGCGAGTAGTGACTTTTCATTGTGTGACTCGAAACTACAGGGCGTGTCGAGAAATTTTGTTGTACCTAAAGTTTTAAATTATGTACGTTTATTGGTGCTCAGTTTACTAAATTAAAAAACAAAATATACAATGAAAATTAAAATGTCTAAGAAATTTATCCTGTCTAGAGGAATGGCATTTTCGTTTCTGTTAATAAAGCGTGGTTTTTATTACAGTGACTCTGCGGTACTAAGTAGAAAAAACTGAGGCACAGATATTCCTTTCAATTGTTAACGAATCAGAGACTGCTGTGATTGGTGCTAAATAAGTTCTTATGCATCAGGCGATAGTGCAAATCTCATTCAGTTAGCCACAACAGGAACGTTCATAATATGACGCTTTTGTTTTTCTAATGTGAGCAGTAACAAAAGAATCAAAAAGCGGAAGTCAGCGTCTGTAATGACGGGTCACTGACAATTTTTCTAACTGGTAGTTACAGCGATGATAACAGCCTGAACAACAGTTACTTTACTCTTGTCAGTATAAGAAAGCAAGTGAAAGATCATCTTCGCCACTTGTCCAGTTTCAGTGTATACACGGCCTAATGGGCACTGGTTCAGAAACTTGATTTCCCGTTTATGGTCCAGAGATTATTCACCATATGAATGGGGCTCATAAGTCAACTTCGATGGATAATTTTAGTGCCTTGAGTAATATTGTTTGTGTTGCTCAGATAATAGTCCAAAAGTCACAGTATAGCATCTGCTCCACAAAAATCTTAAAAGCTGTCTGAAGAAAAAAGCTTGTATTTATAAACTGAATAGCTCTTTGTGTCCCAAATTTTATACTGGCCAAACTGATAAGAGTTTTAGCATTAGATGGAGAGAACACTGGATGCACCTAGCCTGAGAAATATAAATAAATCAACTTTTGATGTTCATATGGCCCAAAGTATTGACACAAATAAAATCATCCAAAGGAGCTTAGAAATACTAAGTTTTGTTGAGAAACGAATACAAATAAATTTGTTGGGACAAAGAGAAATATACAGCCACCTTCGTAACAATTTTCACTATACCGTAAATGACCAAACAGAGCTAACCAAATGCACTCACAGAAATTCACTGAACATTTGTACTGAGAAACAGAGCATGTGTACACTGTCATAATTAGCCTAGTTAGTAAAAAAACCTTCATGTAGAAAAAACTTTGAGTTTGCATTGTCACTATTTTCAAAAGTTATATGTGTAGCGACCCTCACACTCTGGGCTAAAAAGGAAAAGAATCTTTGTGATAATACATATAATAGTTGCGGAAGTATGCCATTACTGCACCGTGATGTTCTTGGTACAGCAAATGAAATCACTAGCAGACGTGACGCCAGATGTAAACCCAAGTGTCCGCCATCTTGTCTTTATTCATGATCGTGTTCAGCATGCTCCATATCATGGATGAGGACCATTATGCTGCAATGCTTGAAGAAAAAACTTTTCTCTGGTAATTGAAGTGTAAAGACATCCCATAAATTGAAAAACTTTTGTAAAATACGCCATCATGAATATTCCGTTATACACTCCTGGAAATTGAAATAAGAACACCGTGAATTCATTGTCCCAGGAAGGGGAAACTTTATTGACACATTCCGGGGGTCAGATACATCACATGATCACACTGACAGAACCACAGGCACATAGACACAGGCAACAGAGCATGCACAATGTCGGCACTAGTACAGTGTATATCCACCTTTCGCAGCAATGCAGGCTGCTATTCTCCCATGGAGACGATCGTAGAGATGCTGGATGTAGTCCTGTGGAACGGGTTGCCACGCCATTTCCACCTGGCGCCTCAGTTGGACCAGTGTTCGAGCTGGACGTGCAGACCGCGTGAGACGACGCTCCATCTAGTCCCAACCATGCTCAATGAGGGACAGATCCGGAGATCTTGCTGGCCAGGGTAGTTGACTTACACTTTCTAGAGCACGTTGGGTGGCACGGGATACATGCGGACGTGCATTGTCCTGTTGGAACAGCAAGTTCCCTTGCCGGTCTAGGAATGGTAGAACGATGGGTTCGATGACGGTTTGGATGTACCGTGCACTATTCAGTGTCCCCTCGACGATCACCAGAGGTGTACGGCCAGTGTAGGAGATCGCTCCCCACACCATGATGCCGGGTGTTGGCCCTGTGTGCCTCGGTCGTATGCAGTCCTGATTGTGGCGCTCACCTGCACGGCGCCAAACACGCATACGACCATCATTGGCACCAAGGCAGAAACGACTCTCATCGCTGAAGACGACACGTCTCCATTCGTCCCTCCATTCACGCCTGTCGCGACACCACTGGAGGCGGGCTGCACAATGTTGGGGCGTGAGCGGAAGACGGCCTAACGGTGTGTGGGACCGTAGCCCAGCTTCATGGAGACGGTTGCGAATGGTCCTCGCCGATACCCCAGGAGCAACAGTGTCCCTAATTTGCTGGGAAGTGGCGGTGCGGTCCCCTACGGCACTGCGTAGGATCCTACGATCTTGGCGTGCTTCCGTGCGTCGCTGCGGTCCGGTCCCAGGTCGACGAGCACGTGCACCTTCCGCCGACCACTGGCGACAACATCGATGTGCTGTGGAGACCTCACGCCCCACGTGTTGAGCAATTCGGCGGTACGTCCACCCGGCCTCCCGCATGCCCACTATACGCCCTCGCTCAAAGTCCGTCAACTGCACATACGGTTCACGTCCACGCTGTCGCGGCATGCTACCAGTGTTAAAGACTGCGATGGAGCTTCGTATGCCACGACAGACTGGCTGACACTGACGGCGGCGGTGCACAAATGCTGCGCAGCTAGCGCCATTCGACGGCCAACACCGCGGTTCCTGGTGTGTCCGCTGTGCCGTGCGTGTGATCATTGCTTGTACAGCCCTCTCGCAGTGTCCGGAGCAAGTATGGTGGGTCTGACACACCGGTGTCAATGTGTTCTTTTTTCCATTTCCAGGAGTGTATTTTAGGAGGAAAATAATGTAAAATTTATGCAAAAAAATTCCTCGCTGACTACTGACGATGAGCTCAGAACCGAAACTAGTTACGACAGCAACCATGTGGCTGGTTGCAGTTTTATCCTACAGTGATATTTATGAAATCAGCAGCAGTGTTCTAAACTCATGATGGATAAAATAACGTTATTGTTATTTAATCTAGGCAATAAATGATACAGAATCATTATACAGATGCCGAAGTTCATAATTTTCCGTCTTTATTTTATTCTATAAATTTTACATCCTAAAGCGCTCCGGCTTGAACTATCATCATAATCACATTGAAAGCTCATCGATGCATCTACGTAGTTAGTCTGGACTAGGTAGGGCACAAATTATAGGATAAAGAGTATGTGGAAACAAGTAAACTAAAGCCAGTGAGGACTAACGACATGTTGGTGTAAAGACTCCAAAATTTTTAAACAGTGGCTGATAAAAATTTCCTTTTCTTTTTGACTATTAGCTGAAAGCAATATTAAGGGATACGACCAACGTAGAAGAGTAAGTTTTCGAAGTGTAGTTAAGAAACAAATTTCTGGGTTAAACTAGTGATTTTTGTACATCATTTCAGTGTCTATGCAGTCTTCCGGCATCTAGTACAAACATTATACTCATATAAAAGATGTAAATCGTAAAAATGTGAATTTATGAGTCTACAGAAGGGGGACTAAATGATTGCGGACTATGCTTGTACTGAATCTCTTAGCGGTATCTCGTGGGCAAAGGAAGAAAATTTCCTGATCACTAGACAGTCACCACTGTCCCGGACCATTTAACTTTCCGGAAGTAACAGCATATAGAACTGTTGATAATGCTAAGTTCGTTGGATAGAGGCGTTGAGTTCGGCGATACCACTCCTCGAGCGCAGTACGGTACTTTGCTGGCACGGGATGCCCTGTTCTCTCATGTCGATGATCGTCAATTCAAACACAAGTTCTTTAGAAATATTTGGAGCTGATACCAGGCTGTCAACGGTTCTCCACAGCCGACGTTGAGTCATGGTTGTGAAGTGGTATGTTTGTGCCAGTCGGTTGGTTGGAATCAGCACAGTAAGATGGGTCGACGTACAAACATGACAAAATGCTAGTGTTACGACATACCCACGATCACACTGTGAATCAAGTTTCCCTATTCGTTGCAGTATGAACGCGGTCCAACGCGTCTACAAGGAATGGTGTACATTTCGCAGAAATATAACACGGAGGAAGAACAACGGCCGGAAAAAAGTATCAACCGACAGACCCCGGATACGAGACCCCTGCCTTCTCAGTGACAGCTGGTTTCAAGACCATCCTGAATGGTTGCCACGAGTGAATGCAGGTGTGTCTCAGAGGTTATTGAGCGATCATTGAAGGGAACTGCATGAAATGGAATCAGGTACTCCGGTTGCGCGTCTTCAGTGGACAAAACTGGCAACCGCTAGTGTGGTCCGACTGGTAGCGATTTCGCCCCTTTTCGAATGATGCAAGTAGTCGAGTGCACAGATGGACAAATGTGGCCTTGAACCCGCAGTGTGCAGAAACTGCGTTTCAGGCCGTAAGTGGTTGTGCGATGTTTCGGAGGGTTTTCCGTACCATGGCTTGGTCCTACTCATTCAGGTTTCCGTAAATATGAACCACGTTGTTTCTTTCAACGCTAGCCAGCGCCCGCTGCTTCGCTCGCATAGATTTTATGGTCTTCCCTTTTTTTTTCTTTAACCGAATTCTTATGTTGTTCATAAATTGCCACCTTCTAAGCTTTTCTCGAAAAATTAAGGCCGTAGAAGCATGGTCTTTTTGAAATGAACTCCAGGCTAAAAAGCGATTCTAGGCGCAGGAGTCCAAGATTTTTATTAATCCTGTATTTTGTGTTCTTGTGATGATACTTCCATCGAAATGTGTTACTGATAAGTGAAATACCACTTTTCACAATTTTAGCTTTAAATGCTTTTTTTTAATATAACGAAATAATTTCATACAAATTTCATCCCACATTTCAAAAAAATGGCTCTGAGCACTGTGGGACTTAACTGCTGTGGTCATCAGTCCCCTAGAACTTAGCACTACTTAACCCTAACTAACCTAAGGACATGACACACATCCATGTCCGAGGCAGGATTCGAACCTGCGTCCGTAGCGGTCGCGCGGTTCCAGACTGTAGCGCCTAGAACCACTCGGCCACTCCGGCCGGCATCCCATATTTCACCTCATTAAGGTATCAATTTCGAGAAAAGAGTGAAACACGTATTTCTCATTTTTAACTTGGAAAATAAATACAAATTTTCATAGATTTAACTTCAAAAATTCTTTCATAATAAAATATTTCCATAGAAACCTTAATCCCCTACATCACCCTCACAAGGATTGAATTTGCAAAACAATGAGAGACGTATTTCATTCTTTCTAGCGGAGAAGTAAATACATTTTTTTATAGATTTAGCTTTGAAAATGGTTTCATAATGAAATAATTTCATTAAATTTCCAAAACGCTGAAACACGTATATCTTATTTCCAAGTCTATAAGGAATACCTCTCAATCCGTGATAAGAAGATTGCACCACTGCATTGATACCAATGGTCATCACTTCGAACACCTTCCGTAAATGGACGTTCATGCCACCTTTGTGACTTTCGTTGACCTTCAAAGACCTTACTGTTACACATCATTGGGTACGTCTCGATAGCCGCAGTCAAAGAAGCAAGTACCAAACTATGGCAACCCATTTTAAAAAAAGTTGACTTTTATATCTCTGAAGTGACCCCACCTACCAACAAAAAACCAACGTCATATTATGGGCCCCGTCCTTTCATGCAACATTTGTCCCACAAACGTTTCAGCTCCTATTATATTCTTGGTGGCAATACTTAGTGACTCACCCCTGTATAATGCCACACTGCTCACAAAATGTTATAAAAATCAACATTGATAAAGTAGATATAGTACTTTATCAGAACTATAATATAATACTTTATGCAAATATAAGCATGTTATCTAGATTGGGAACAAATATCATAGGCTACTTAGCGAATTAGAGGACAGTAGTGAAGTTCAGACCATGTGCAAGGACAAGAAACTGCCTAGTTCTTGTAGAACCGCAAAATGTTTCTGTGTATTGTGTTACGTCACTGGACACACATTCGTGAATAAGGAAATGTTATTATATATCTATACGGAACTGCATCCGTACTAAGCATTTACCTGTACTGATGAATCAAATGGATGTTAAATGTTCTAAGAATAGCGACCTCGATCTTTAGCTGCCAACGGTGTGAGTAACGCATAAACCGGATAGAGAGGCCAAGCGGCTGCCTGAGAGGACACGAAACCGTCCTTGACTGCGTAGAGCGCTCATTGATGGATTTTTGATGTAGTGTAAGGAATGTGCAGACTCATTATATAACTGAGGACAGCTGGACTCCTGTGAACAGGTACAGAAAGAGTAATATTATAGACGATCACCGCAGAATGACTGGAAAGGAATTCGACCTTCTAGCTGAAACCAGCCTGGTATTACTTACGAAAACCACAGAGGTATCAGGATGATCGCACAGGAATTTTATACCCCCCCCCCCCCCCCTCTTCTCAAATATGAGTCCAGCGTCTGTTCAAAGAATACTTCTTTAGATTTGTGAGCGCGCAGTGTTATTTCACTGTTACCGATACCGAGAATGTGTTTCCACCTTTTGTCGTGTTTCTATTACTCCAATATTATTGGGAAAAGGTCTTAAGTAGAGGAAGACTTCATTTTGAAAGACGGTTTACTCGTGTTACGTAAAACGTGGCATTGCTCAGCGCTCCTGAGTAGCGCTAATGGTCAGTTCTCTGCTGATCTCGTCCTTTTCTTACTCCTTTGCCCTTGAGTAGCTGAACGTGGCATTTACTTTCGTTTTACTTGTAGTTGCAGGCGATGTTCTCTAATGAGAATACAGTGCACTTCAAAGACTTTAATCAGTTAATTCCTTTCAATGTATATGAGTCAGTCCACTTGGCTTCATCGTTATATTTCTACCGTTTCAGCACAGAGTTCGGCGTAGATGCAAGTGACGCAATGGCTATAGGCTATAGGCGACTAGGACTAGCGCTCCGACGGTTTCATTCAAAACTACTTATGTATATAGGCAGTCCATTCATCCTGGGAATCGAGACACACTATGATTTTTGCCTGTTATCGGTATCGATAGAGGAAAGATATCTGTTCCGGGAATACCAAAACTTTAGAAAATGCTTTAATTATGTTTTAAGCTTACATTTGTTGTTTAATTTCGTATTCGCTGTTCTTATTTTTCATTTATTTTATTAATTTTGGAGTTATATTTACAAGTTATCCAAACTAACAATTTCAGATGCATTTACTTCCTCTGCTCTCGCCCCTGTTGCGATTACTGGTAAGATTTGAAGAAAGTTTCCACGGCCATAGGGCTACTGTTGTTACGCAAATCTCGAATTGTTTTGTGGAATGCTCGAATTGTTTTGTGGAATGCTACAACAGATATTTTATGAGATTTCGGAACATCGTTCGAAACAATGGAAGGACAATCCCGCATCGGTTACCAGTATTACTTTTCTCTGAAACTTTACAGATGCTCTCCGTGTCATAGACATAGACTGTCAGGGAAAGTTTGTATGTAGAACGAGCAATTTGTAAAGGATCTGCGGTGCTTGTGCGAGGGAGTTGTTCAGACTTACACCTGTCGTGCTAGATGGCAAAGGCACCTTTTTCACACCTACAGGAGATTCACTTCATCGTATCTCAGCCAGTCAGCACGAAGTATTTGTAACTTATACACACAGATCTTCCTCATGAATCACTCTAGTTATTACTCAAACCAGATCAAAATCCCTACAGTAACTCCAGAGATTTTTGGCGGATAACGAATGTAATGTAAGTTTGGAGTGTGGAGTGTTTGGTAGGAAAGAACGTTGCCAGGGTGCATTCGTCATCGTATGATGGGCCAGTGTAAGGCGCTATGGTATGCGATGCCACTAGGTACACAACACGATCACCTTTGGTTCGCATACTCGATAATTTAGATAGTAGGAATTTCATGCTTGGAGTGTTGAAACCGATTCGCTGTTCCTCCATTTTCGAGGTTACTGTGATGTTATTTTTCAATAACGTAAAGCAGGACTGCATGTTTCCCATGCTGTCCTCGCCAGCCTCTACACAGAGGATGTTCTTCAGATCTCTCATCCATTGAAAATATTTGGTCATGGGTTGCCCAGAGATTGGCACACCACTACTTTGATGAACTCTGTCATAATAGTTGAAGTACAAGGACTGATCAAGAAATACGCAGGCTGTTTTTTTTTATTTTCATTGATATTTATTGTTGCAGTTCAATATTTAAATTATATTTTTCAAAGTACTTTCCTCCTGCTGAGTGCACTTTTTTTTAGCGTCTCTGCCGGTCCTTGAACGCATGGTGCAGGTCATTCTTTGTAACATACTTGAGAATCGCTCAAATTTTTTGAAGGTTTGCTTCGGAGTTCTCAAATCGAATACCCCGTGTTTTGTCTTTAGTAATGGCAATAAAGCAAAGTCATGTGGTGCAAGATCGGGGCTATAACGCGAATGCAATACACACAAATGTTGAACTGAGCCAGAAACTGTATGACTTGATTTGTGGCGTGAGGCTGAGTACCAACATGATGACGTCGCCACTGAGCTCGAAAAATTTCTGGTCGTTTCCTTGCAATGTTCTTTCTCAGTTTAACCAGTAGTGGCGTATAATGTGCTGCTGTAACAGTAGTGTGAGGGGAAGTACGAGCTTTCAAATCATTCCATGACACCCAAAAAATGCGATCACCATCACTTTCCCTGCAGATGGAACGACTTTCACCTTTTTTGGCGTCTTCCATGATCTTGCATACGCGTAAAGACACTGCGAAATGAAATTCTCAACACTTCACTGAAGTTAACGTAATGCTATCTACTGATCCTCACTGACGGACACAGCAGCTGTAGACTTCAGTCATAGCAGAAGCCGTAACACCAGCCACACTTTGCGTAACACAGACAAGTAGGCCTTCTTTGAAGTACTTGAACCTCCTAAACACTGTTGCACGAGACAGTGCATTTTCACCGTACCTTCGCTGCAGCTTTTCATAAGTCTCAGTGGGTGCATAATTTAAACGAACATAGAATTGTGCCCTTTGTCCTTTCGCATTGCCTCCATTCTTTGGTATGCGAAATGCGAAGAGCGTCTACAAAATAGAGCATTACTACCAAACTACCGATACGAGAGTGATGACACATATGAACATTATGAATAAGAACCCGCTCTCCTACGGATACGAGAGAGGTGAGGCCTATGGACATTTTACATAACCGCTCGTTTCAAATATTCCTGGTACAGATAAGAAACTGTCGTGGAAGATACAGGAAAAAATAAGTCTCAGTCTTCGTTGATCAACTCTGGTAGTGTGAGGGGCAGTCGGGATGAGGCAGTTTTGACGTATAACTCCAAACAAAATACAAATTTAATAATACATTTTTCCCACTACACTGCGAACGTGAAATAAGTAAATATTAATGCAAGAATGCACAGTCCCGCGGAGGCGACGTTGAAAAAAATGTTCTCGTTTTTCTAACCGCGTCAAGTGACCAAAATTACACGAGCTTTTGGCCAAGCATTCATTGGCCATTGTCTAATGGTATGACTGCCAGTGGGCTGCTAGTAGGTCATATGTACGCTAGATACTAATAACCTTCCCTATGAGCTGAACCACCAACGCAGGGTCTCAAGTAGCAACTGCTACAGCGTCCATAGAATAAGTGAAGTGATTTCAAATAAGAATCACAGTAAGACCACCGAGATGGAGCAGGAAAAGATACTTCATTTCTCGCCATTCTGTAGCACCCTGTCGGGCAGGATAAGCCGCCTACTGAAAAGGCACAAGATCAAATCGATCTTCGGATGTGACACAAAAATTCGACAATACTGCGACTAGTTAAAGGTGCAGCAGGTCCCAGAACTCCTCGAGTCTACAAGGTACCTTGAGAGTGTAGCCAGTCTTACGACGGACAAACAGTACATACTGCAGAACCACAGGTTTTACCACCTACGCTACCCTGAGAAATCTGCTTTAGTTGAATATGTTTTAGAAAACGGTCAGTAGATCAGAATCGACGAAACCTGTATCGTGGCCCGCACTGACGGCTTTGGAGGTGACTCGCACTAACGGCTTTCGAGACTACTGTAGCTAACAGCAGCTTAGTGTCCAGTAATCGAGAAATTAAAACCAGGCCATCGAGCGCCCAGTCAACATATGTTCATTATATAGCGATGCCGCGAGCACCAGTGACGTCACAGCCAGCGCCAGTGTGCATAAGGACGTACCAGCAGCCCGCTGGCAGCCATACAACTTGACAACGACCAATGGCCGAAATTTCGTGTAATTTTAATCACTAGACCGTGGCTGGGAATCGGACAGTCTTTAATCGAGTAATCGCTGATATTTGCTATTACTCCTGGTGTTACAACTTTAACGGCCACCAGTCCATTATCCGGCAGCATGCAGTTTCGACCAGACATGACTATTGCAATGTGAAACCAATGCGACACAACAAATAGTAATTAAGTTAACTCACCTACACGCTAGACGAGTACTCGTGATTCACCGTCCACTGCTTCTCTTCACAGGCTCTTTACCGGTGGTACTGGTGTAGCTAATGTGCAACATCCCGACCGCTTGCGCTCCTTCCTCGGTGACTTTCCCTTACAGACAACTCGCATACCAGGAACTGCGGTGCCAACTCGGATGTCTCCGTTCCCACTTCCGCCTGTGATAGTCGACACGAGCGATAAGTTCAGACCAAGACCACATGTTATGTCAGGCGAATCTATTCTTGTGTCTAAGAGAACTTAGCATTCCGTAAGAGCATGAAATACTAATATAATAACTGATGTGTATCTCTCACGTGGATCTTTTTGGGTTAATTGTGTGAAAGATGGCCCTATATACTAAGAGCTTACCACATCTTAGAAAAGCTCGCAACTACGGCTTGTAAATAAGCTGTGGCTTTATTGGATACCAACTCTCGGTTTCAGTTCTGGAATCTTTGAAGTTCAAGAAGCTTACAGCAAGTAAAACCTGTTAACCTCATAGATGATCATGATCTTATATTTAGTGAAGAAAATTATTATTGATCTTTCAGTGCATTAAATCACCATTTTACCACGATTTTTATGAAGACCATGTCATTAGAGACGGAGCACAAGCTCAGATTGTGGAAAGAATGGGAAACGGAAATCGGCCGTGCCCTTTCAGTGGAAACATCCTGGAAATTGCCTGGAGCGATTTAGGGAAATAACAAGAAACATAAATCTGGCTGGCCGGACGCGGGATTGAACCGACGTCCTCCCAAATGTTAGTCCTGTGCGCTAACCACCCAATGTACAAACAACAGTGATGTCTGAGAGAGTCCAACAAACTCGTATGCAGCACTGTACCGCGAACATCGTTTAATCAGATTTATTTCTAATTATGTGCTGACTGGCAGAGTGCTATGCCTAATTATTTTACGAAGAATATGTAATAAATATGTCTTTCCCATTTTTCTTAGAATCCACCACACTCTGCAGGTACATTTGATGTCTTAGAACACTGGATTTGTTGTTTTCGTGTCTAGCTCTGCCTCGTGTATCGATTATGGAGACTTTGATTGCTTTATATCAACTGTAACTGTTTCTCTTAGTGGATAGAAGTTACAGTTGGTATCCAAAACAAAAAGTGAGCACATACGGTTTCCTGTAACGCGGCATTATTTACGGAGATAACTACACTGAGGTGACAAAAGTCATGCGATAGCGATTGCACACGTGCAGATGGCGGTAATATCGCGTACTGGAGGTAGAAAAGAGCAATACATTGGCTGATCTCTCGCTTGTACCCAGGTGACTATGTGAAAAGGTTTCCGACGTGATTATGGCCACACGGCGGGTTCTAACAGACTTTGAAGACGGAATGATAGATGGATCTACACGCATGGGACATTCCATTTCGGAAATCGTTAGGGAATTCAATATCCCGAGATCCACAGTGTCAAGAGTGTGCCGAGAATACCAAATTTCAGGCGTTGTCTCTCGCCTTGGACAATGCAGTGGCCGACAATCTCCACTTAGGACAGTGTGACGAAATTTGGCGTTATTGGGCTATGGCAGCAGACGACCGACGCGAGGGCCTTTGCTAACACCATATCACCTGCAGCGCCTCTCCTTGGCTCGTCACCATATCGGTTGGACTGGAAAACGGTGGCCTGGTCAGATGGGTTCCGATTTCAGTTGGTAAGAACTGATGGTGGGGTGCAGACCCCACAAGGCACAAGGCAATCTGCAAACTGATAGTGACAGCAAAGTGTTGTGGGCTATGTCTGTATGTAACTGCACTGATCATTGACTGGAAATTGTTATGTTCAGCTACCTAGAGACCATTTTCAGCCATTCATGGACTTAATGTTCCAAATGGAATTTTTATGGATGACAATGCGGTATGTCACTGGACCACAATCGTTAGCGAATGGGTTGAAGAACATTCTGAACAGTTCGAGCGGATGATCTGCTCCCCCACATTGCCCAACATGAATACCATCGAAAATTTATGGGACATCAAAGAGAGGTCAGTTCGTGCACAAAATGCTGCCCCGGCAACACGTTCTCAATTATGGACGGCTATTTACGCAGCATGGCTCAATATTTCTGCAGAGTACTTCCAGTGACCTGTCGAGTCCGTGCGACGTCGAACTGCTGCACTACACCTAGAAAAAAAGAGGTCCAACACTGTATTAGTAGGTGCCCCAAGACTTTTGTCAGCTTAGCGTGTCATTGCAGGCAGTAAGTTGTATGGTTTTAATTCTGACTCTTGCACATTATGTGCTGGCTTTCTGATCGACTAAAAAAAAAAATGGTTCAAACGACTCTGAGCACTATGGGCTTAAAATTTGAGGTCATCAGTCCCCTAGAACTTAGAACTACTTAAAGCTAACGAACCTACGGACATCACACACATCCATGCCCGAGGCAGGATTCGAACTTGAGACCGTAGTGTTTATGTCGGTAAGCCACACTTATCTGCAAGAAGATGGCTACTTTGTGGACAAAATGTTGTGAGAGAGGGGATTCATGATCGATTTTTCAATATGAGTGCTTGAGAAACCCAGATTTCATCACTAACGGCGCAGGACATCTCCAGGAAGGGTTGTGGTTTGCATTTCGTCCGATTCATACCGAATATCTCGTTGTTTACTGAAATGAGGATTTGTTGCTTCGTACCCAGAGATATGACATCACTTTAAAAAGATGGAATGGAAGTGCCCATTGTCAGTTGTCGCCAACATTGACAGTGTGGTCAAACTCTTTAACGCAGGTTACTGATGCATTTGTTCTGCGTAACCACCACTAAGCTCACATCCTCCTCTTTCAGATCAAAATTATAGATATGTACAGTAACCACTGTCACATCTCTGCACCACATACCATAGTATCCGCTCGCCAGGACCTTGGACTTACCAAACACTATCCCATGGTTTCCTCACTGCAAAGAGTGTCTTGATAACCTGACATTCCCATTTCACTCGCCTGTTTCCTTTATGATCCTCTATTCTAGCCGGCCGCGGTGGACGAGCGGTTCTAGGCCCTTCAGTCCAGAACGGCGCGACTGCTACGGTCGCAGGTTCGAATCCTTACTCGGGCATGGATATGTGTGATGTTCTTAGGTTAGTTAGGTTTAAGTAGTTCTAAGTTCTAGGGGACTGATGACCTCAGATGTTAAGTCCCATAGTGCCCAGAGCCATTTGAACCTCTATTCTATTTTACAACGTTACTCAAAGATAAGAACAGCCTTTCTGATGTATCTAAAGGCATCTGTGACTGTTTAGAAACCTGAAAGTTCTTTTTTCAAGCTAAAATAATGAAAAATCTCCCTATGTTCTGCAGTGAGTCAGGAAGACTCAAGACCTGGTTCGGTAATACCACAAGCAGAAGATTAAAGCGGACAAAATATTGATCTTTCCAAAACAATAGGCGGTTTTGTAGCTATAAAAATGAGAGGTATCATTTAAGTAGTATGCAAATTTAGGCCCCTAAGTGAATAAATTTCATTGGCAGTTTATGTTTTGACGTGGTTATTCACAATTGCGTACTTCTTTTAAATAAAGTTTACGTTTATGTAGTGCCCTACAATAATGTGTCAGTTATTCCATCACTATTGTTCTTCGTTATAAGTAGCTCGCTTTTAATTATTCTGTTCTGAACGTAAGGAGCTTGTTTTACTGGGTAAATACAGATTTTCAGCGAAAATGTTTGTTTATGTGTTTCATATTATTTGCTTTCAATAGTGTGTCGTATTTGTAATGAGCATTGATACGGGAACGAACTACTGTTTAAATTATTGGCGTACCAGAAAAGTTGTGTCAAGATTACATTGGTATTATGAAAATATTAAAAAATGACTTTTTTGAAACAAAGTACTTCTAATCCATTTTCCTTTTTCATATAAATAAGAGAAGAGATGACAGGGTGATGATGTAGTGTAAGTGTATGTCAAGGGTAAAATCCGCTACAGTTGTAAAAATTATTTATTTGCAAAAAGAAAGCAGTACCTGGTTGCAGGACATGTGTCCCATTTTCAGGTGCATTTTAAAATATGAATCCACAAAGGACGCCTAACTAACGTTAAAATAGGTTAAAATGTGTTTAAGTACTGCATCCCTGGTACATATTTCAACGTATTTTAACCTGTTTTAACCTTAGTTATGCAACCTTTGTGGACTCACATTTAAATATGCACATTAAGATGGCACATGTGTCCTGAAACCGGGTAGAGCTTTCCTTTTCAGAAATAAATAATTTTTAACTACTATAGTGAATTTTATCATACACAATCAATAACAGTTGTGGATGTCCCGTCAAGAGAAACTAAGTGTATATATTTGTGTGACGCAGGAGAAGATTCAAATGGTTCATATGGCTCTGAGCACTATGGGACTTAACTTCTAAGGTCGTCAGTCCCCTAGAACTTAGAACTACTTAAACCTAACTAACCTAAGGACATCACACACAACCATGACCGAGGCAGGATTCGAGCCTGCG
This sequence comes from Schistocerca gregaria, assembly GCF_023897955.1. Lineage (NCBI taxonomy): Eukaryota > Metazoa > Arthropoda > Insecta > Orthoptera > Acrididae > Schistocerca > Schistocerca gregaria. The sequence goes on from NC_064922.1 coordinate 627,202,959, forward strand.
ACCGTAGCGGTCGCGCAGTTCCAGACTGTAGCGTCTAGAACCGCTCGACCACCCCAGTCGACGCAGGAGAAGGTGGAGGGGGGAATGGCTGTTAGAAAAGAGATGGGGTGACCCAATTTAGCTATCTGCACCGAGATCGCCACGGATGTAGTTGCGACCCTGGTGGTAACCAGTAGTGGCTGTTGAAGAGACTACCAGCACTGCATTCGGAAACTAGCTGGTGGCTCAAGCTCGTCGGAACCATTCCTCCTGCGGCCGTTATATTCTGCTATGCAAATAAAATGCGAATTGCCTAAGTCATCTACGTATTTCAGCAACCTGGTGTTGCCACCTTTCTAACCTCCAAGTAAAACTTACGTCACTCGCCCGGATATCAGCGATTAAACTGTCCCTCGGCTGTATAGGACATAATTGATGTACAATTCATTGGTAATCTTCCAGGCTTCCAAAGGCATACAGTTTTGTGGAATATGTTAACAATGATGACATAATTCCAGTCATACTATGTAAAAATTCCTATAGAATAACTTGCTACTAAAGCAGGTCAAGAACGTATTGGTAGAAGCCAACGACGACTTATCCGTGTGGAAACAAGCAATACGAAGTTTTCGTTCGCTTATGAGTCATTAAACGATAGTTCCATTAGAAGAGTTTTTCCGGTGAAAACTGGTTGTCAGCGTTTGAAGCGCGGCTTGATGGCTGGTTTTAGCTTGTCATAATGCACACTTGTCTAATCGGTACAACGACTTATTGCAATCAACATTTTCAGTACGTTGCTTAGATGATGTTCAAATGAAACCATTATGGCAACTAATATGGTGCTAGGAAGTACAGTGGACTTTCTCTTCCTTCTATAATTCGTCTTGTACCACGTTCTACATCAAATGGCCTTCCAGCATTGAAGGTAATCATCTGAATTTGTCTTAAGAACTTAATGTCGATAATTTCCGTGTACTGATAGTTTTGTGCGATTCTTTTAGTTTGTTCTTAACGTGCGTTAATCTAATTTTTGATCTTGTGACTCGGTGAGAGTGGTTTCTACTGAAGATACATTGCTTTTGTTATTGTTACGTCCCCCACATAAAAATGAAAGTGAACACATAAATGACTTTATCACCGTAGGTACAGACGTGAGAGTTAACGTAAAAATACATTCTAAGACAAAAGAAGAAGGACGCACCACGAAGTAATCATCCGAATGAGACGGAAAGCGGTAGCTGTGAAGCCGCCCGCTGTGGCCGAGCGGTTCTAGGCGCTTCAGTCTGGAACTGCGCTGCAGCTACGGACGCAGGTTCGAATCCTGCCTCGGGCATTGATGTGTGTGATGTCCTTAGGTTAGTTAGGTTTATGTATTTCTAAGTCTAGGGGACTGATGGCCTCAGACGTTAAGTCCCATACTGCTTAGAGCCATTTGAACCATTTTTGGTAGCTGTGATGTACATATTGTTGTTTTGTAGTCTTCAGTTGAGAGTGCAGCTCTCCATGCTACTCTATCCTATGGAAGCCTCTTCATCTCCGAATAATTCTGAAGATGCGTTGTGTATTCATCTCTTGGTCTTTCTCTACAATTTTTACGCTCTACGCTTCCCTTCAATACTAAATTGTTGATCCATTGATGCCTCAGAACGTGTGATACCAACCGATTCCTTCTGATAGTTAAGTTATGCGAGTATAGATAAACAAATGATTCAATTTCAGAAAAAGTAGATGGTTTACTCAAGAGAAAGAGTTTCACAGGTTGAGCAAGACAGTAATGCGTTGGTCCACCTCTGGCCCTTATGCAAGCAGTTATTCGTCTCGGCATTGATTGATAGAGCTGTCGAATATCATCCTCCTGGAATATATCGTGCCAAATTTCTCGCCGTATGCGGACAGGCATTATCGTGCTGAAATATAAGCCCAGGGCGTCTGCAGACATGTTTTCACTGATCATCGGGACTTAGTTCGAAGCGGACTCTTCAGTGATGAGTACAACGAGATGGCTGAAAGATATCCGAAGTGTGGACCAAAGTGTAAAAAACAAAGCTACCCGATTTGAGATCAAGTTTCTGAAAACAGCTCAAATATGTGGACGCCACTGAAAGAAGCGGAAAAGAGAAAGAATGATTGTACAAACGAATAAAAAGTGCAATATAAAATTTGTCTTGATTGTAAATTTATAAAACGATGACTAGTTTCTATTGCAGATGCAATGATCTATGGATCATTAAAATATCATTACAATGATGAATTCGTCACAAGCGTTAAAAACGCGTCCTGTGTCATTGAAAATGGTTCATAGGCTCTGAGCACTATGGGACTTAACATCTGAGGTCATCAGTCCCCTAGAACTTAGAACTACTTAAACCTAACTAACCTAAGGACATCACACATATCCATACTCGAGGCAGAATTCGAACCTGCAGCCGTAGCGGTCGCCCGGTTCCTGACTGAAGCGCCTAGAATCACTCGGCGACAGCGGCCGGCCCTGTGTCATTGAAAAGACACATGTAACGTGTTTTTCTTTTTCTTTTTCGATGACCTTTAAAATGACATAAAAAGCAGTACAAAAGCGGCCTTTGTTTTTCCCCCTTTTTTTCAATGACACAGAACATGTTTGTATTACACGTTAGGAATCACTCACTGTAGCAAAATTTCAATACCTGAAGATACTTACTTGAGGAATCGAAGCCGGTCATCATTTTATAGATATGCGAGTAACGCAAGTAAATCTCATATTTGAAGATTAAGACAGCGTACCCCACTAATGTGACAATCTCATGTCTTATAATTGTGATTACGTGATAATGTCACAAATTTTTGGTAACAATGAAGAAGGCTAAATGTATCCATTTGAGTTAAGGGACCCTGGTCCGGAAACTACCGAGTTGACAGTTATAAGAGAAAATCATTCCGATACCTCCGACACTGGAATACATGTAGGCCTACCGATACTATTGTTGCTAAGACTGTGGGATAAGCAACTTTCAGAGTCGGTAGTATGGACGAAACAAGAACAAAGCGTGCAGTAAACACGGACTCTAAAATGCTTACCTTAAGAGCTATGAGCACTTGTTCATCTTCGATACTATGTAACACATCTCTTGTACAAAACAAGAGCTGATAGCCTTGAGAGAGTCAGCCCTGACAAAACTCTACCATCTGGTGAGCAAGATGCATGAGACAGGCGAAATAACCTCAGACTTAAAGAAGAATATAATAATTCCAATCCCAAAGAAAGCAGGTGTTGACAGATGTGCAAATTTCCGAGCTATAAGTTTAATAAGCCACGGCTGCAAAATACTAACTCGAATTCTTTACAGACGAATGGAATCACTGATAGAAGCCGATCTCGGGGAAGATCAGTTTGAGTTCCGTAGAAATGTTGGAACACGTGAAGCAATGCTGACCTTACGACTTATCTTACAAAATAGATTAAAGAAAGGCAAATCTACGTTTCTAGCATTTGTAGACTTAGAGAAATCTTTTGACAATGTTGACTGGAATACCCTCTTTCAAATTCTGAATGTGGTAGGGGTAAAATACAGGGAGCGAAAGGCTATTTACAATTTGTACAGAAACCAGATGGCAGTTACAAGAGTCGAGGGACATCAAAGGGAAGCAGTGATTGGGAAGGGAGTGAGATAGGGTTGTAGCCTCTCCCCGATGTTATTCAATCTGTATATTGAGCAAGCAGTAGAGGAAACAAAAGAAAAATTCGGAGTAGAAATTAAAATTCATGGAGAAGAATAAAAACTTTGAGGTTCGCCGATGACATTGTAATTCTGTCAGAGACAGCAAAGGACCTGGAAGAGCAGCTGAACGGAATGGACAGTGTCTTGAAAGGATGATATAAGGTGAACATCAACAAAGCAAAGCGAGTATAATGAAATGTAGTCGAAATAAATCTAGTGATGCTGCGGGAATTAGATCAGGAAATGAGACGCTTAATGCAGTAAATGAATTTTGCTGTTTGGGGAGCAAAATAACTGATGATGGTCGAAGTAGAGAAGATATAAAATGTAGACTGGCAATGGTAAGGAAAGCGTTTCTGAAGAAGAGAAATTTGTTAACAACGAGTATAGATTTAAGTGTCAGGAAGTCGATTCTGAAAGTGTTTGTATGGAGTGTAGCCATGTATGGAAGTGAAACGTGGACGATAAATAGTTTAGACTAGAAGAGAATACAAGCTTTCGAAATGTGGTGCTACGGAAGAGCCGGCCGGACTGGCCGAGCGTTTCTAGGCGCTTCAGCCTGGAACCGCGCGACCGCTACGGTCGCAGGTTCGAATCCTGCCTCGGGCATGGATGTGTGTGGTGTCCTTAGGTTAGTTAGGTTTAAGTAGTTCTAAGTTCTAGGGGACTGATGACCTCAGATGTTAAGTCCCATAGTGCTCAGAACCATTTGAACCGTTTAGCTGAAGAAGAATGCTGAAGATGAGATGGGTAGATCATATAACTGACGAGGAGGTATCGAATAGAACTGGAGAGCTGCATCAAACCAGTCTCTGGACTGAACACTACAACAACAGCTCTTAAGGTACCCATTTTAGAGCCCGTATTTACTGTATATATATATATATATATATATATATATATATATATATATATATATATATATATATATATATGTGTTGTTGTTGTTGTCTTCAGTCCTGAGACTGGTTTGATGCAGCTCTCCATGCTACTCTATCCTGTGCAAGCTGCTTCATCTCCCAGTACCTACTGCAACCTACATCCTTCTGAATCTGCTTTGTGTACTCATCTCTCGGTCTCCCTCTACGATTTTTACCCTCCACGCTGCCCTCCAATGCTACATTTGTGATCCCTTGATGCCTCAAAACATGTCCTACCAACCGATCCCTTCTTCTAGTCAAGTTGTGCCACAAACTTCTCTTCTCCCCAATCCTATTCAATACCTCCTCATTAGTTACGTGCTCTATCCACCTTATCTTCAGTATTCTTCTGTAGCACCACATTTCGAAAGCTTCTATTCTCTTCTTGTCCGAACTAGTTATCGTCCATGTTTCACTTCCATACATGGCTACACTCCAAACAAATACTTTCAGAAACGACTTCCTGATACATAAATCTATATTTGATGTTAACAAATTTCTCTTCTTCAGAAACGCTTTCCTTGCCATTGCCAGTCTACATTTTATATCCTCTCTACTTCGACCATCATCAGTTATTTTACTTCCTAAATAGCAAAACTCCTTTACTACTTTAATTGTCTCATTTCCTAATCTAATTCCCTCAGCATCACCCGATTTAATTTGACTACATTCCATTATCCTCGTTTTGCTTTTGTTAATGTTCATCTTATATCCTCCTTTCAAGACACTGTCCATTCCGTTCAACTGCTCTTCCAAGTCCTTTGCCGTCTCTGACAGAATTACAATGTCATCGGCGAACCTCAAAGTTTTTATTTCGTCTCCATGAATTTTAATACCTACTCCAAATTTTTCTTTTGTTTCCTTTACTGCTTGCTCAATATACAGATTGAATAACATCGGGGAGAGGCTACAACCCTGTCTCACTCCCTTCCCAACCACTGCTTCCCTTTCATGCCCCTCGACTCTTATGACTGCCATCTGGTTTCTGTACAAATTATAAATAGCCTTTCGCTCCCTGTATTTTACCCCTGCCACCTTTAGAATTTGAAAGAGTGTATTCCAGTCAACATTGTCAAAAGCTTTCTCTAAGTCTACAAATGCTAGAAACGTAGGTTTGCCTTTTCTTAATCTTTCTTCTAAGATAAGTCGTAAGGTCAGTATTGCCTCACGTGTTCCAACATTTCGACGGAATCCAAACTGATCCTCCCCGAGGTCTGCATCTACCAGTTTTTCCATTCGTCTGTAAAGAATTCGCGTTAGTATTTTGCAGCCGTGGCTTATTAAACTGATAGTTCGGTAATTTTCACATCTGTCAACACCTGCTTTCTTTGGGATTGGAATTATTATATTCTTCTTGAAGTCTGAGGGTATTTCGCCTGTCTCATACATCTTGCTCACCAGCTGGTAGAGTTTTGTCAGGACTGGTTGTCCCAAGGCCGTCAGTAGTTCTAATGGAATGTTGTCTACTCTGGGGGCCTTGTTTCGACTCAGGTCTTTCAGTGCTCTGGCAAACTCTTCACGCAGTATCATATCTCCCATTTCGTCTTCATCTACATCCTCTTCCATTTCCATAATATTGTCCTCAAGAACATCACCCTTGTATAAACCTTCTATATACTCCTTCCACCTTTCTGCCTTCCCTCCTTTGCTTAGAACTGGGCTGCCATCTGAGCTCTTGATATTCATACACGTGGTTCTCTTCTCTCCAAAGGTCTCTTTAATTTTCCTGTAGGCAGTATCTATCTTACCCCTAGTGAGATAAGCTTCTACATCCTTACATTTATCCTCTAGCCATCCCTGTTTAGCCATTTTGCACTTCCTGTCGATCTCATTTTTGAGACGTTTGTATTCCTTTTTGCCTGCTTCATTTACTGCATTTTTATATTTTCTCCTTTCATCAATTAATTTCAATATTTCTTCTGTTACCCAAGGATTTCTAGCAGCCCTCGTCTTTGTACCTACTTTATCCTCTGCTGCCTTCACTACTACATCCCTCAGAGCTACCCATTCTTCTTCTACTGTATTTCTTTCCCCTATTCCTGTCAATTGTTCCCTTATGCTCTCTCTGAAACTCTGTACAGTTTCTTCAGTTTTAATCTACAGGTCATAACCAATAGATTGTGGTCAGAGTCCACATCTGCCCCTCGAAATGTCTTACAACTTAAAACCTGGTTCCTAAATCTCTGTCTTACCATTATATAATCTATCTGATACCTTTTAGTATCTCCAGGGTTCTTCCACGTATACAACCTTCTTTCATGATTCTTAAACCAAGTGTTAGCTATGATTAAGTTGGGCTTTGTGCAAAATTCTACTAGGCGGCTTCCTCTTTCATTTCTTAGCCCCAATTCATATTCACCTACTATGTTTCCTTCTCTCCCTTTTCCTACACTCGAATTCCAGTCACCCATTACTATTAAATTTTCGTCTCCCTTCACTATCTGAATAATTTCTTTTATTTCATCGTACATTTCTTCAATTTCTTCATCATCTGCAGAGCTAGTTGGCATATAAACTTGTACTACTGTAGTAGATGTGGGCTTCGTATCTATCTTGGCCACAATAATGCGTTCACTATGCTGTTTGTAGTAGCTTACCCGCATTCCTATTTTCCTATTCATTATTAAACCTACTCCTGCATTACCCCTATTTGATTTTGTGTTTATAACCCTGTAGTCACCTGACCAGAAGTCTTGTTCCTCCTGCCACCGAACTTCACTAATTCCCACTATATCTAACTTTAACCTATCCATTTCCCTTTTTAAATTTTCTAACCTACCTGCCCGATTAAGGGATCTGACATTCCACGCTCCGATCCGTAGAACGCCAGTTTTCTTTCTCCTGATAACGACATCCTCCTGAGTAGTCCCCGCCCGGAGATCCGAATGGGGGACTATTTTACCTCCGGAATATTTTACCCAAGAGGATGCCATCATCATTTAATCATACAGTAAAGCTGCATGTCCTCGGGAAAAATTACGGCTGTAGTTTCCCCTTGCTTTCAGCCGTTCGCAGTACCAGCACAGCAAGGCCGTTTTGGTTAATGTTGCAAGGCCAGATCAGTCAATCATCCAGACTGTTGCCCCTGCAACTACTGAAAAGGCTGCTGCCCCTCTTCAGGAACCACACGTTTGTCTGGCCTCTCAACAGATACCCCTCCGTTGTGGTTGCACCTACGGTATGGCTTGCAGCAAAAATATCTGTTTCATAGTATAGATGCCATTTTTACTGGAGACATTTTTCTTGTTTTTACAGTCATCGCTGTTCTGACTGGTTTGATGAGACTCGCCTCGAATTCGTCTCCTGTGCCAAACTCTTCATGTCGGAGTAGTGCTTTGCATGTACGTCCTCAAATATTTGCTGGATGTATTCCAACCTCTATCTTTCTCTACAGTTTTTAGCCTCTTCAGGTCCCCTTAGTACCCTGGAAGTTATTGCCTGATGTCTTAACAGATGCCCTCTCATCCTGTCTCTTCTTCTTGACAGTGTTTTTCATATATTTATTTCCTCGCTGATTCTGAGGAGAACCTCATCATGCGTTAGCTTATCAGCCGTGTTCAGTCTGTAGCGCCACATCTCTTCTGTTCCGGTTTTCCCCACAGTCCATGCTTCACTACCATACAGAATTGAGTTGCAAACGTATACTCTCAGAAATTTCTTCCTCAAATTAAGGCCTATGTTATGTACCAGTAGACTTCTCTTCGCCAGCTGATCCATATTTTCACCTCTAAAAGCTGCCTGCCCTACAGTTTTAGCAGCAACAGTACCGGTTCAGGTATTCCACTGTCAGAGGTAGCAGAACGATTTTCGTTGTACCTGTCGACTCTTTTGGTTCTTTACCAATGTCCCTTAGCTCAAATTGATAATTTACCCTTCTCCATCATCCCTGAAGTCTGTAACATCGTCACGGAATCACCTTATATGAAAATAAAAAGTTGCTTGTACTACGCTCATTATTGTATTTCGCATTACAGTGTTGCAGCTACTGTTTTATAAGTATTATGAGCTACCTTTTTTCACAAAATATCAAGAACGTCCTCTTCCTAGTATTTCAAATCGTTACGGTTCTCAGCGGAGTTCCATCGATTGAGAAAGCCAACCATTCTCCTGGCGAAACTGCGTCTTTGTTTCTGATTCATGTGTCCCATCATTTCTAAAAATAAAAGCATAACATTCAAATATAATTTGTTGTACCGGATTGTCATCAACCGTGGAGTACTAACAAAAATAAAATGTACGTAACTAAAAGTGCACCGAAATTATATTGACTCTCTGTGAAGTAATTCTTGTAGTCCTGAGGTTCAGTATCTCAGACATACTGAATGCATGCATGCATGCATGCTGTGACCACAACACACAGTACTAAATTTTAAAGGGCAGTTTCTGAAGTAAGTACCACCAATAATTTTCTTAATCAGCATTTGCAGTTTTATTTCTTGGAACAACCTCGCCGACCTGTCTGCACACAGTGTCAGAACGACTTCCAGATGGCGTTATACTAAGTACCATAAGAAACACAATTTTTATTTTGTGTTCATTTCTAGTAATCTCTTTGGAGGAGAGATATAATGTCTGATATAGAAATAACATTAGTGAAACGTTCATTATCGAAAAAGCCTTTTCACATAATGTCAGTTATCTTAATGTCCCCATGGTACAAGGCAGTTTTCTTTTCTATATTCCGAGTGATCGAGCGGGCTGTATGGGATATGGCCCATTAAGAAGTGGCGGTTCTTTTCAGCAGCCAAATGTCCCAGCAGGATGCGAGTGCGGCAGAGCGAGTCGTCTTCTCACCTTTTGCATGCTACCGCTTCACTTTTCGACTGTGAATTTACTTAGTGCAAACTGTGGGCTGTTGGATAAAGACGAAATGGCTGGTTTTAAAAGTGTTAATCCAGGCCTCATATGCCACTGTTCCATGTTGCTGTTAAATGCTCTGTTTTCGTTTCCGGTGATCCTACTATCGTTGATATTCGACATGCGGAAACCGTGTGTGTTTGTTTCAGGACGTTTGCAGCACGTGAGAAGAATCACGAGGGTGCTGCGGAAGTGTGGAAGGCCACCGCAGTGTCAAACGAAGGTCTCATACTGGGCCACTGGCGGAATCGACAGGTTCTTATCTTTCGAAAGCTTGCAGAAAACCTTGCAGACAGGGCAACCACAGCTGTGACTTATCGTCTTAGAGATTAAGAAGTTGATTCAGCTGTATTTAATCTCTTTTATCATTAGATCACAACCGGTCCTGTGCCACTGAAAACCATATAATCAGGTTACATCTACATAACAGAAAAACATGAAAGAGTGATAGACCTAAAAATACCCAGTAATGACAACTGTCACTGATATGGCGTGCGCCGCTATCCTGTGGTCTTGTTTAGAGCGCGCGCTATAATCGATTCTAGTTCGCTGTTCTGGTGCGGGTGGCGCTCCGGTGGTGTTTGCGGTGGCCGGGGGAAAGCGAAAGGGTAGTGGGTTTCCGGGTATTGCACGGAACGTGAAGTTCGCTCTGCCTGACCTGCTGGTGACTAGCGCTAAGGTTGTTGTGCCTCGCAATATGAGCAGAGCGCTCTGTGGCGGAAGCGACTCGCCGCTGTGCTGGCCATGCGATAGTGATTAATTGGAGTCGGCGTACTTGTTCTGCCTGCCTGTCTGATGTGGAGGTCCGGTGAGGTCCTGTGATACTTTGGCCCGGAGACAACTAGTTGCTGAATTTTCGAGTCGTCTGCCAGGTTAGGGTGTGGGCTCGGTTGGCTCGTCAGATTTTCCGCTGGAAGCTCCAGCAGCGGTTTCTGAACTTCATTCTGATGTGGGACGGCGTTTTTGGAAGTTTTTGCTTTGTGTGCGTGGCACGTTACGATATTTGTTGGTACTAATTTATTTGCTCAACTTGAGTATCTTTTGGTTATCCCGCTGAGTGGGTCGTTGCCCACCCGGTCTGCTCAGCGTTACCTTTGGTGGTGATTGTTTGTTCCTTTTAGAAGGAATTCACGTAGGTGGTTCCTGTTACCTGCCCGGAGTATGGTATATTTGGCATTTGTTGTGTTAGGTAAAGTCTGCCTAAGAAAGGCGGTTTGGGACAGTATATGCATAATGAATTACTGCTGCTTGGTATATGTGGTCTTCTGAGACCTGAACAACACGATCTCGTCAATTTGGTTTGGGTAACAGCATTTAGTGGTATCTTCTGTATTTTAACTCACTGTGTTATTATTAACTTGGTGAATAGTCGCGTTTTGGTGTCGTTAAGGCACTTCTAAGACTGTGGTTTTACTATTCATGTGTTTGCTTGGCTTTTATTGTTCTGTTTTAAGAAGCGAAAATTGTTTATTAAGATTTGTGCGTGTTGGCTTCCGGCACTTGTTAAGAGCGCCCGAGTTAACGGCGCGGTGGTTATCATGTGCTGTCTCATTGTTATTTGATTTTTGAATTTTATCTTGTGTTGATATTATCTGTCGTGTGTTACAGAACATAACCAAGGTGCGTAAGTGATGGGCAGTTGTGGTAGGCATGTCGGGGAGCTCTCAGCGGTTTATTTCGGGGACCGTTTCTAGTGGGAAGGGCTCCGAAGTGTTGAGAGCTCGCTCGGCTGTGATTTCGTTGGGAGTTGCCTTTGCCCTTTGGTTGTATCAAATTATTATTTTGTTATTATGTTTATTGGTTGAGTGTTGCGCTTCTTTGATTTCATGGTGCCAAGTGCCATTATCTTTCTCAAAGTTTTTTTTATACAAATGATTTTAAATTGTAATGCCAAGTTAACTTATTATTCGATCTTGGTCTGTGGAGTAAAATCTTTGAACGCACCATTGTAATTTATTCTTGCAGAAGAAATTTCTCTTATTTTATGGTGCCAAGTTGAAATTATTATTATTTTTTTGTTTATTACTGCTCTTAATGTTTTCCGATTTTATGGTGCTAAGTTTCATTATCATTATTGCCATGTTAACTTATTATTGGATTTTGTCTCTTTGATTTTATGGTGGCAAGCCGCCGTTATTGTTTTTTAAAGCTCATTCTTTTAACCATTTGTTAAGTTCTGTAAGTTATATGAATTTGTTGTTATTTAAAAGAGTTTAGTATTGAAAATTTAATAAATTGTGTACAGAGTCTGCTGTTTGATCATTATTGGGTGGAAATCCTTGGACAGTTGTCCTATAAGAAAACACATTCCAGTCATCTGTTTCTTATCTACTATGGGCCACCGACGGAATCGGCTCGTTCTTATCTTCCGACAGCTTGCAGAAAACCTTGTAGTCAGGGCAACCACAGTTGTGGCTTATAATCGGCTTAGAGATTAAGAAGTTGATTCAGCTGTATTCAATGTCTTTTATTATTAGATCACAACCAGTTCTGTGGCACTGAAAAACCCTATCCTCAGGTCACATCTGCATAACAGTAGATCATGGAAGAGTGACAGACATAAAAATACCCACTAAAACATCTCTTGTCATTTTTTACAGTTTAGCGTTGTAGTGTAGTCGTCCGCCTATCTAGCTCAGTGGGCAGTGCTTCTGACCACAATGCCGAGAGCCCGGCTCAATTCCTGGTAGCGTCGGGGATTTTTCTGAAGTGAGAGGACTGTGCACTCACTCTCGTTAGGCCAGGCGAAGTCAAGGAACCTAACAAAGACAGGCTGACCGCATGTCCCTCCATACGGCATCTGATGACGCCTTTGGCAAAGGACGACATGGTAGTCGGTCGTCCCCAATTCGCTTGTCTAGAACCAGAACGCGGAACTTTACCGTTCACTATGTAATGCAGTTGTTAAAATTATATTATTAATGAATATAGTACATTACTTTATAAATGGCGTCATAAGTCAAAGTACCACGAGGTGGCAAAAATCATGAGAGAGCAATATGCACATATACAGATGGCGGAAGTATTACGTACACAAGGTATAAAATGGCAGTGCATTACCGGAATTGTCATTTGTATACAGATGATTCATGTGAAAAGTTCCCGACGTGATTGTAGTCACACGACAGGAATTAACGGACTTTGAAGGCGGAGTGGCAACAGACTAGACGCATGGGATATTCCATTTCGGGAATCTTTAGAGAATTCAAAATTCCGAGATCTCCAGTGTCAAGGGTGTGCAGAGAAAACCAAATTTCAGCCGACCAGTGTGGCCGAGCGGTTCTAGTCGCTTCAGTCTGGAACCGGAAGACTGCTACGGTCGCAGGTTCAAACCCTGCCTCTGGCATGGATGTTTTTAATGTCCTTAGCTTAGCTACGTTTAAGTAGTTCTAAGTTCTAGGGGACTGATGATCTCAGATATTAAGTCCCGTACTACTCAGAGCCATTTTTGAATCAAATTTCAGACGTTATCTCTCACCACCTATAGCGTAGTGTCCGACGGCCTCATTTAACGGCCGAGACAGCGGTGTTTGCGTAGAGTTGTCAGTGCTAACATACAACCAACACTGCGTGAAACAACCACAGAAATGAATGAGGGGTGTACGACGAACGTATCCGTTAGGACAGTGCTGCGAAATTTGGCGTTAATAGACCGACGCGAGTACTTTTGCTAACAACACGACATCACCTGCAACGCATCTCCTGGGTTCGTGACCAAATCGGTTGGACCCTAAACAACTGCAAAACCTTCGCCTGGTTGGATGAGTTCCGATTTCACTTGGTGGGAGCTAATGGTATTGTTCTGAATGAAGCCATGGATCCAAGTTGTCAACAAGGCACTGTGCAAGCTGATGGTGGATCCATAATTGTGTGAGCTGTGTTTGCAGGGAATGGACTAGGTCCTCTGGTCCAAATGAGCAGGTGATTGCATGTAGACAATTATGTTCAGCTACCTGGAGACCTTTGCAGCTTTCATGGACTTCATTTTCCAAAACATTGATGAGATTCTTATAGAAAACAATGCAACGTTCCAACTGGCCACAGTTATTGTTTACGATTGGTTTAAATGAAATTGTGGACAATTCACGTGAATGATTTGGCCACCCTCATCGCCCGACTGAATCCCATCGAACATTTATGGGATATAATCGAGAGATCAGCTCTTGCACAAAATCCTGCACCGGCAACGCTCCCTAAATTATGGGTTGGTATAGAGGATGCGTGGCTCAATATTTCGGCAGGGGCCTTCCAGCGACCTGTTGAGTCCATACCACGCCGAGTTGCTGCCTTATGCCGGGCGAGAGGAGGTATCCCTTGACTTCTGTCACGTCATTATATATGGCCTGGCATTCAGATGGTCTTATATGGTTCTGGTGATGTCTCCATCTGTCCCACACAAATATATATTTTTTTCATGTGCCTCCATTCGCCTTCTTATTCACACTTCCATGGGGTTAGGTGTGTCTCTGCCACACAGGATCTTTTTCCAGACAGTAAGGCTAACAGGTACATAATCTGGCTGTAATTGCTGTAGGTGTCCTTGAATTCTCACTTCCACCGCTAATGATGCATTTTTCTTGGCTACTGGCCCAGACTGCTCAAGGTATTCCTGAGTTCCTTAACGCGGTGTCACCCCCAACTACTCTCTCCCTATTCCAGCCCGCCATCTTGCCCCAAGAAGCATCTGTTGCCACTGTATTTATATAGTCAGCTGTTTTATTTCTAGCTATATTTTCGTATAGCTTAACGCACAGGTCGCTAACTTGTGAAACAAGGAGGTAAGTCACATCCAAACCGGATTCACGCAGCGGTTTGATGACTCCTGCTCTGGTACACCAGTCAGACTGAATGTAGGTTCTGGCGGTCTTCATGCTCGATTGGCCTAATGCTGGTCTGGCCCCTAATCACTGCCTCAGAAAAGACGACACACAAAGAGTGAAAATACGACAATACACGGTTCACTGATAGCACGCAAAAACTACTTTCCTTACGTTTACTGAAGTCTGTGGCGACAGATAGGTCATCTGGACGAAACGTATGCAGCACACACACGCAAACACATTGAGCACAACATACTTCCCATAACGTGCTACTAGTACATCAGGCAACTGGTAGGCTCCAAGAGATCGTTCACGAACGAGGTGGAAAGACAGAGCTTTAGTGACCTTGGAAGGATCAGTCTCAACAGCCAGCATTAAGGATGCATGAGACAGACGTAAATGGCAAACATTTGCAAATTTTGTTTTGTTACAATTCTGTTTAGTCATTATTCACGGACTAGATGTGTTAATCACTTCTTTATGTTCATGTATTTGTATACTTTTGTCTTCTGCCATATGCCTAAATAGCCTGTTTGTGTGCAAAGAATGATGATTATTAACTGAGTGATATTATTCATATAACTCAATTTTGTAATGCAGTCGTATCATTGAAGGCAAAGTATTGTTACGGAGAAATGTTACATTAGTACAACTTGAGTTTCTGGTTAAGCGTTCCGTTCAACCATAGCAGAATGTTTTATCCGTGAGCACCATAGTGTGAGGTTTACGTACGGCTGCGAGGATCGCAATAAGGGCAACAGTGCACAGCGGTTCCACACAGATGACAGAAGGGTCATTGAACTTTTGCTTTTCTGTGACACAATTACTAACATGCACAAAAATTCCAGATCGAATGAAACCAGGATTCCCTTGTACAACTGATGAGAAAAAGTTCGTTCTTACAGATCGTCGAAGAAGTTTCAAGCACATGACATTATTTTCCGTTGCACTTAATGCAAGGCACATCCCAGCCCTTTTATGTATCCATATCAGCTTCCTCTGCCTACTGATTACAAGGTGCGGGAGAACTTTTATTTTCGATTTCTTGCAGAAACTGCAAATTCGTGTCTTTAGTGTTGTTTAAATTTGGAATAGAAGTTATATGAAATTTACTCTCCCAACATTTGTGAGCAGACGAAAATGGTGATACATTTTAGGCTAGATAGCAGCAGGAGTTTGAGATTAATCGGAAGATTGGAATTCCAGGTGACAAGTAAGACCGGAAGTTCTTGTAGCATGTCTCACAGGTTTTCTCTAAGACAACTTTATCCAGAACATGCTTCTGTATTTGCTGTGGAACATACTCCTACAAGAAAGAGGACAGGGCTAGTGGTATCACCCAGTGATCGTGGTGGCACGCCTAATTCGGCAACGCAGATCGATACCACAGATATTAGTGAGGGCTCTCTGCAATCTGCAACGACATGTGGGAGGCGCTCCAGGAGACCACGCCTACCTCTCAGCAACAGCAGAACCCTCACGCTCAGGTCAATATAATGTCGAGCATGCAAGACCCAGCTCATTTTCGAGATCTCAGCAACAGAAGTCAACTTCATCGTCCGGGACCGACGAGTAGTTAAAGTTTCAAGTGAACTTGTAGTATATGTTGAACCATGAAGCTCAAGAAAACAGTTTGTTAGTTAGTGCAAGTGATGCTTTGCTAGTCCAAGACAACGGTACGTTATCCAGTACTCCTGTGCAAAGAACTGTGACAAAGTTAAGTATATATTTTATTCCCTTATGTAATAAAGTGAACTAATATTTCATGTGATCTAGTTTAATGTACCACCTCACCGGGCAGTCAGAACACCTACAGTTGTGAACAGGCGACGGTAGTTCCGCTTGGTCACAATAGGGCTCCAGCACATTTCATTCAGACTATTCGAGATGCTGTCGGCGGAACTGCACGATCAATGGATGGACAGGGGAGGACCAGTTACAAGAACTGCGTGTTCCCCTAACCTCTGGAAGCAACTAAAATTTTGGATTGTGCAGCAGATGTTTCTAATTCGTAGAAGTTTCATCAAAATTTCGTGGAAGCTTAGAAAGTTCTTCAACAACATACTCAGGTGTTTGAAAGGCAGCTTCAGTCCACAATATGACGTGTGCATTGAAGCGTAGACGAAAATGTAGCGCTTTTCGACATTTTTTACGAGCTTATGGCTGTATGGACCTTTTTATAATTTTGTTGGGGAGAATGTGCCCCCCCCTCCCCAATTTTCTTGATGGATTTCTAATGCACTTTGTATATATAGATAACCAATACATTAAACAACCAAAGACAAATTAGACCGTACAGTGACTGAGACCCTACATACACACCTACAATGTGAATAAACATATCCATACCTATTATATATGTGAAAGAAAAGTGGAAACAATGATTTTCGTTGGACACTTCGCTGCAAGAAATGAGGTAGTAGCAAACAGTAAAGTATTCAGGACAGATTTAGAAGTTAATATACACAAACTTATGTAAGTTCAGAGTATGTTATGCATTACCGGATGCTGAATGACATGATCAAAAGTATCTTGACACCTATTAATGGACATTAATTTGGGATGCGTCCTCCCTTTTTCTTTATGACGACTTGAATTCTGCTGGGGGCACTTAAAATAAGGTGTCTGAACGTCTGTGGACGAATGGCAGGCCATTCTTCTTCAAGATCCGAAGCTAGAGAAGATGATGATGTTGGACGCTCCAGTCTAGAGGGAAGTTCAGAATCATCTGAAAGGTGTTAAGCGGGGTTCAGATGGGGCTCTGGGCAGGTCAGTCCATTCCAGGATTGCTATTGTCCAAAAATCATTGCCTCATATCTACTGCTTTACGACAGGGTGCATTGTGTACCTGATAAAATCGACGTCTCTGTACTCTTCCTCTACTGTACGCAGTAATTTATGGCATAAAATGTATTTGTAACCTTACACATTTAGCGTTTTCTTAAACGTGACAAGGGGATCCCACCATATCGACGAAAACCCCCATTATAACACAACACCCCATCCACCGTGCTTCGCTGTCGGCACCAGACGTGATGACAGGCAGCCTCAAGGCATTTGCCAAACCCATTCCGTTCCATCCTAATACCAAAGAATGTAGCGTAATTAATCATCATTCCAACTGAGTCATTTTCAATCATTCACTGTCTATTATCTCCGATCTTTACACCACTTCAAGCGTCGTTTAGCAATGGCTGTAGAAATGTGTGGGTAATTAGCAGCTGCTCGACCACTGTTCAAAATAGTTCAGATAGCTCTGAGCACTATCGGCTTAACATCTGAGGTCATCAGTCCCCTAGAACTTACACTCCTGGAAATGGAAAAAAGAACACATTGACACCGGTGTGTCAGACTCACCATACTTGCTCCGGACACTGCGAGAGGGCTGTACAAGCAATGATCACACGCACGGCACAGCGGACACACCAGGAACCGCGGTGTTGGCCGTCGAATGGCGCTAGCTGCGCAGCATTTGTGCACCGCCGCCGTCAGTGTCAGCCAGTTTGCCGTGGCATACGGAGCTCCATCGCGGTCTTTAACACTGGTAGCATGCCGCGACAGCGTGGACGTGAGCCGTATGTGCAGTTGACGGACTTTGAGCGAGGGCATATAGTGGGCATGCGGGAGGCCGGGTGGACGTACCGCCAAATTGCTCAACACGTGGGGCGTGAGGTCTCCACAGTACATCGATGTTGTCGCCAGTGGTCGGCGGAAGGTGCATGTGCCCGTCGACCTGGGACCGGACCGCAGCGACGCACGGATGCACGCCAAGACCGTAGGATCCTACGCCGTGCCGTAGGGGACCGCACCGCCACTTCCCAGCAAATTAGGGACACTGTTGCTCCTGGGGTATCGGCGAGGACCATTCGCAACCGTCTCCATGAAGCTGGGCTACGGTCCCGCACACCGTTAGGCCGTCTTCCGCTCACGCCCCAACATCGTGCAGCCCGCCTCCAGTGGTGTCGCGACAGGCGTGAATGGAGGGACGAATGGAGACGTGTCGTCTTCAGCGATGAGAGTCGCTTCTGCCTTGATGCCAATGGTGGTCGTATGCGTGTTTGGCGCCGTGCAGGTGAGCGCCACAATCAGGACTACATACGACCGAGGCACACAGGGCCAACACCCGGCATCATGGTGTGGGGAGCGATCTCCTACACTGGCCGTACACCTCTGGTGATCATCGAGGGGACACTGAATAGTGCACGGTACATCCAGACCGTCATCGAACCCATCGTTCTACCATTCCTAGACCGGCAAGGGAACTTGATGTTCCAACAGGACAATGCACGTCCGCATGTATCCCGTGCCACCCAACGTGCTCTAGAAGGTGTAAGTCAATTACCCTGGCCAGCAAGATCTCCGGATCTGTTCCCCATTGAGCATGTTTGGGACTGGATGAAGCGTCGTCTCACGCGGTCTGCACGTCCAGCACGAACGCTGGTCCAACTGAGGCGCCAGGTGGAAATGGCATGGCAAGTCGTTCCACAGGACTACATCCAGCATCTCTGCGATCGTCTCCATGGGAGAATAGCAGCCTGCATTGCTGCGAAAGGTGGATATACACTGTACTAGTGCCGACATTGTGCATGCTCTGTTGCCTGTGTCTATGTGCCTGTGGTTCTGTCAGTGTGATCATGTGGTGTATCTGACCCCAGGAATGTGTCAATAAAGTTTCCCCTTCCTGGGACAATGAATTCACGGTGTTCTTATTTCAATTTCCAGGAGTGTATAAATACTTAAACCAAACTAACCTAAGGACATCACACACACATCCATACCCGAGACAGGGTTCGAACCTGCGACCGTAACAGTCGCGCGGTTCCGGACTGAAGCGCCTAGAACCGCTGGGCCACAGAAACCGGCGACCACTGTTCCTCATCCTTTTTGACTATCTACACACCGTCGTTGTTCTAGCTGTACTGCTGATAAAACTATGGAACTCTGCTTCTTTGGGCTGACTTCATAGGATTTTTTACAGTCACCCTCCGCAGTGCCCGACGTACACTGTCCGACAGCACATAATGTCTGTCCTGCCTTGGTTCAACTGTGATTGTTTAATTGGATCTCCACTTGACAGTCACATCACCAGCAGTCGTCTTCGGCAGCTTTAGGGCTGAAATGTCCATGGTGGATTTGTTGCTCAGGTTCTTTGAAGTCACTGAGATCTCATTCTGTTATTGCTCCTCAACTGACTAAACAATACTTCGCACCTCCATTTGTACTGGTGGGTCCATCTATCGTGACATCTAGTGGTCGAATATGCATTACGAAAGAGTTGCCAGATACTTCTGATCAGACAAAATATTTACTAGAAAAAGTAGCTCCGCGACTAGTCTCACAGAACCGACTTGTTGTTGCCAGCCTCCGCGTCACCCTCTGTCACAAGGCGTCGTTTGAATGATGCATGGAAGGACGTGGAGTGAGCACACCGCTCTCCTATTCACTTAGGTAGTTCCTCAGCTGACCTAACTAGGCTGGGTGCAACCAGTACCTGCCCTCCCACTCTTATAAAAGCAAGGAGTGAATCCAGATCCTCCACTGTCAGGCACGCTGACCGCGCAGCATCGGAAGCGGACCTGGTGCAGATGTATGCCAAGAGTTATACATGTAGTGTTCAGTTGCAAATGCCTTAACAGACAAACCGCAAAGAACACTTGATGCGGATGTTGTATATAATGACCTTGTAACAGTGCAGTTCCATCCTTTATGTGGCGAGCCTTGTGCTCTGGCGCTAAAGTGCGGGGCTTCAAACTCAAAGATCGTGGGTTTGAATCCCGGTCAGGACACGAACTACACTGAGGTGACAAAAATCACGGGACTGACATACACACATATACAAATGGCGGCAGTATCGAATAAGAGGTATACAAGTCCAATGCTTTGAAAGAGCAATGGAATTTTTGTGGATGACAAAGCGCCATGTCAGTGAGCCATAGTTATTGTCCACGGCTGGTTTGAAGAATGTTCCGGACAATTCGAGCGATTGGTTTGGCCACCCAGATCGCCCGATGTGAGGCTCATCTAACATTTATGGGGCGTAGTCGAGAGATCATTTCGTGCACAAAATCCCTCACTGGCAACACTTACAAACTGTGGACGGCTGTAGTGGCTGCATCTATCAATATTTCTGCAGTGGACTTACAACGACATGTTGAGTCCGTGCCTCAACGCGTTGTTGCATTACACCGGGAAAAATGAGGTCCGACACGATTCTGGGAAGCATGCCGTGGCTTTTGTCACTTCACTGTGTTTCAGTACGCCTTTAACTAGTCTTCACTTCTCAATGCTGCGGCAAATGGTTCAGATTTCACGCTAGACTGTAGCTCCCTTTTTCCAGTTAGGGTTAGTGGTGTAGATTAGGGACGCGTCAGTCGCCGAAGTGGCACCTAATTGACCCATATGGTATTATTATTATTATTATTATTCCTTATATAGCATCCGAATATCGCATACATGTTTGTGTGGCTCCAGCAGTGAATTTGATTTGGGGAAGGAGAAAAAAAAGTAAATCAGTAAACACAAAAGAAATCAAACGTTTAAAAACAAAGATTCACTCCAGAAAGATAAGCAGACGGCTTCCCAGACGAACTGGTGAAACTCTTGGCGCTTTACTCATATGTACAGTCACCTACACTTCCGTCCCGGTTTACATCTTGAAGACAGCTCATAGAGTTCTCGAAGAAATATGTCATCTGTTTGTTGATTTAGGAACAGGGAGACACGTCATTCCTGCACAATGGTAGCTAACGTCTTCGTGACAGTTGTCTTTTCCAATTGTTGCCATGATTTCTGCGTACCAGATACGGATGATATCAGCTGCGTAACGGGAAAGATATCAGTTCGGAGATACCTCCATGACTCCGTCGATATGATGCAGTTATCAGTTTATCTTATAAAATACGATACATAAACAAGCGCTTACAATTTTCTGTATACTTTACTCAATTAAAAATTAAAAACTAAATAAAAGTATTGTTATTCTTCTTCTGAATTACGGTAGGCACTATAACCATTTTCTGTAAAATATTTTTGAAATATAGTTCTTGGAAATAGCAGCAATCGTAAAATGTTATTAATATTTCCTATAAAATAAAGAACATTCTAGAGTGCATACAATAAGTACTGTAATTTTTATTACATAAAACATGTCTTTACGAAAGTGTACTTGAAAATGAGAGAAAAAATCTTTTACATTATGCAGAGGTGCATTTCGTGAGAAGTCTACTACCAGTTGTGGCCTTGGATATTTGTTTTTGTCTGTGTTTCAAATGTAACAAAGTAAGCCTATGAGCTAAATTTGTGTATGGAACCCGCAATCCCGTGTTTCTCAGATACTATGCTACCGCTTTTATGGTTGGATACTGCAAAGGGATGCGAATTGCCTGTAAAAGGCAGGGTTTCGAGATCCGTCAAAATCTTCTAGTTTTTTGATGTCTAATTCCATTGGGAACCACACCACACCATTTTTTTGTCGACAACTACTGAGATCACAAGATAGGCTCTTATGTTACAGGTTATTGTGTTGTTATAATATGGGCCTACTGAATATGGTCACACAGTGACCTCGATCTGTAACAATAAAGGATTTCAGTCTTTACGACCGACGCTGTCATTTATCCAGAATATATTGAATATTTTAGCTTGTCACATATGGCTCATAGAGAAAAGAGATTATCTCTTAAAGTTGTTGTTTTCGTCTTCAATCTGAAGACTGGCATTTTGATGCAGCTCACCACTCTGCCCTCTACAAACTTCACTTTCTCTGCACTACTACTTCAGCCTAAATCTACATGAAATTGATTACGGTATTCAAACCTTGGAATTTCTCCAACAATACTTTCCTTCAGCCCCCACCCCCACTTCCCTCTGTTATCAATTTGACGATACCCAGGTGCCTCTGGCTGTGTCCTATCAACCGAAGTTTTGCCGTCAATTTCTTTTTTTGCTTAAATCGCTTCAGTATCTCAGTACCTCCCCATTAGTTATTCGGTCTATGCAATTAATCTTCAGCATTCTTCTGCAAAACCATTTCTCAAAAGCTTGTACACGCTTCTAGTCTGAACTGTTCATCGTACACGTTTGATTTCTAAAGAAGGCTACACTACAGTCAAAGATAATAAGAAATGACTTCCGAACATCTAAATTTTTATTTTACATTAACAAATTTATCTTTTTCAGAAACTTTTTTGTTGCAATTCCCAATCTTCATTTCATATCCTCTCTTCTTCCGGCATCATTATTACTTTTTCTGCCCAAGTAGCAAAACACAGCCACTACTTTTAATGTCTCATTTCTTAAGATAATTCCCACAGCATCACCTGATTTAACTCGAATGCATTCCATTTGTTCTGCTTTTGTCGATCTTTTTCATAGTACCTCTTTTCAGGGCGTTACCGGAAACGTTGAACTGCTCCCCCAAATCCTTTGGCGTCTCTAACAGATTTCCAGTGTGATCAGGCAGCATTTTTTTATTTACCCTGAACGTCAGTTACCTCTCCTTAGTTTTCTCTACTATTTGCTCGATGTACAGAATGAATAACATCGAGGACAGCTACACTTTGTCGCACTCTAAGCAACAGCTTCACTTTCATGTTCTTCGACTCTCACAGCTTCAGCTGTTTCCTTACAGCTTGTAGATGACCTTTAACTCTCTGTATTCTATGTCTCCTGTCTTCAGATTTTCAGAGAGTAGGCCAGTTAATATTGTCAAAAGTTTCCTCAGAATCTTCAAATGTTATAAAAGTAGGTTTGCCTTTCTTCAGTCTACTCTCTATGGCGTAGTTTCTGTATTTCCCGTGAGTGTGTCTACATTTGTCTGGAACCGAAACTGCTCTTCCATGAGGTCGACTTGTAACATCTACATCTACGTCTACAACTGTACTCCGTAAACCAGCTTACGGTGTGTAGAGGAGTATCTTTGTCTTCAAGCGCCACTCGCTCCTTATCCTGTTCCAGTAGTGAATGATTCGCGGGGAAAACGGCTGCCGGTAGTCCTCTGATTTTATCTTCATGATCTTTTCTCGGGATATACGTGGAAGGAGACAATATGTTGGCTGGCTCTTCTAGAAACGTGTTCACCAGGAACTTTAACAGTAAACCACCATGAGAAGCAGAACGCTCCTCTTGCAGCGCCTGTCACTAGAGTTGACTGAACACCTCTGTGACGCTTTCGTGCTTTCTGAATCAGTCTGTAAAGAAACGTGTTGCTCTTCTTTGGATCTGCCCTGTTTCCGCTATCAGTGCTATGTGACGCAGATCTCAGACTGACAAGCGATATTGACGCATTGGTCCAACGAGATTTTTGTAAGCTATCTCCTTTGTGAGAGTGAATACACTCGTTGTGCAGTCTTCCATTGTATGTCTGGCATTTGCCTTGACAACGTTTTTGAAACCGTTGGTGGAGAAACTCAGTGATCAAAATAGAATATCTGAAATTAAGAGAAATTCTAGATCGCAAAGGCACATTTATTACAAGGTCATCGGTTTAGATCATCACATGATCGTTTCCAGACATTCAGTGGTAGTATGATATAGGATATAAAAGCATCCCTCTAATATGTATCCTGTTCAAACCACAGTTAAAGGTCTGAAGATCACCACATGATGATCGAAACCGGTCACCTTGCAGTAAACGTGCCTCTGCGGTCTAGTCAGTTTTATAATCAATTTCAAAAACGATCAGGTTCACGTGTACGCTCCACTTTAAATTGCTCAGTACGCATATAACTAGACATTCTGTGGATGTGACTGCTTTCAGTGACCAGTCTGCTGTCGCGTAATCATAAAATAATGGGTGTATCTGCGTATTTATGCGCACTACGTTGCATATTTTGCATGTATTGCTGATCAGTTGCCAGTTTTTTCAGTCTCCTATAAATAATTCGTGTCAGTATTTCACAGCTATTACTTATTTAACTGACAGTTAGGTAATATCCATCTCGTCTATAAAATGTTTGTGATATCTACAAACAGAACGTGTTTGACATTTTAGATTGTATAATGCCTGCCACACAGTGTCAACAGTCAAGAGCCTCTTTAGAAAGTGAAGCGATACAATTGTTCACTGCATTGAACTGGCTCTCTGGAGAAGCAAGAGTCCAGTTACCTTCATGGAGTCCAGAGGTAGGTTTCCCATTGTTTCTATGAATCACTTAACGCTTTCGTCGATGTTCTTCTTAGTGCCTCTTTTCAGGACACTACCGGAAACGTTGAACGGCACTTTGGCGTCTCTAACAAATTTTCAGTGTGATTGGGTAACTCACATTTTTCTTTACTCCGAACATTATTTCCCTTTCCTTGGTTTCCTTTACTGCTTGCTCGATACACAGATTGAATAACATCGAGAATAGGCTACAACAATGTCTCACTCCTTTCTCAACCACTTCTTCCATTTCATTTCCATCGATTCTTAGAGCTGCAGTCAAGTTTTCTTACAAGTTGTAGAGAATATTTTAACCCTTTCGCCTTCAAAGTTTCAGAGTGAAGGTCTTTCTCAACATTTTCAGATGCTATAAAAGTAGGTTTACCTTTCTTCAATCTACTTTTTAAGATGTAGGTTCTGTATTTCCTGTGTGTGTGTGTGTTTGTGTCTACATTTTTCTGGAACGGAAACTGAAAACCCACATACTACATTCAGCAAAACTATACCTCCAGTTTCTTTCCCCAGCCTTCTCCAATCCTTACTATATGACTGTCAGCGACAGGACGTTTAAACCCCGTGTTGCTTGCCCATCATCTTTTCTGAATCTGTATGATAGCTCTACTGTCTACAATGCAAGGGCCATTGTATCATGGTTCGAAGAAAATCATGTGGAACTATACTCGTTAAGAACATTCTGGATGTACTGCCACATGGTCTTATACCATTCTTAAAATACTCAAATTTACATTTCATTTTTTAAGTATTTAGTAAGATGACGTGATTTTCGAAGATGATTTGCAGTTCAGTGGTTTAAGATTTTGTTAGATGACGGGGTAATACACCCAGACTGTTTTTAATGAGATTACACCGGCAGCGGAAGCCAGCGCAGTCATATGACATGGAATTATTCTTGTGGCCTTGTATGAAGCAACAACTGAGCCCCATCCAATATGTTTTGGCTTAATTATAGAGTAGGTTACGTGACAGACCAGTACATCAAAAACATTCACAACGGCAATTAACAACGCTTCTGTGAAAAGACAAGCACTGTGCTTGTATAGTGAAAAGCTGAAACCATGCATTAAACGCTTTAGCAATTGCAGCAATAAATGCAATGTGCTGTTAGTGATATAGCTGCATTGTTCTGAACGAACGGTAAGGAATGTTCTGACGATATTGCCAGCGTAATTTATTTTTCAGGTGTTTAGTACGTAAAACAGCATCAGTTATAAGCAAAAGTTCTGCACTTATAAATTTCTGAAGCGCTTTCAACTGATGTTTACTATACTCCTTCATATGATAAGCATAACAATCTCTAAATGTTCTTGTGTATATTCTGACGCTAGCCGATAGTGATTTGTGAAGGATTAATAAAATTTGTCATACTTCTTATTTAAAGACAGCTTTGTCGCTGATAGCTCTGGTCGCATTTACTAGATGCCTGATGGAGTTTACCTTACATCAACAAACATACTCATCAGAACAAAGCATTCCCATTACAGATAAAAAATCGAACGAAATAGAGTATTTTTCTTACTACTTGTTCTTCAATCTCTTACCTTCTCTTAGCGTAATCAGAATGCAAACCACCGGGAAGCTGCTACTTGTATCAGAGAGGGGACGTTTTAACGTCAGTTAATCCCATGTTGCAGTTGTTTATTTTTCGTTCTCACTCAGCATCGTGAAGGCAAAGACAGGCTTCCAGTTAAATGAAACTAAATAGCAATGATTACATGTTAATTTGACGTAGTAAACGTCAAAACATATGTGGTAGGCGGAAACTAATGAGAAGTTTAGTGTTTACTGGTGTTAAACACTTGCACTTAGTTGCTTATAACAATAATAAAAGCTTTGATGCCTCAAATAAACATATAAAAACGCTCTTAGATGTAGATGATACACAGCGGCAACATTCGTACGCTGACTCTCCTTAAGTAGAAAGAACTTCATCGGAATCTACATGAGATTAAATTCTTTGTCAGTAAGTTTCCTTAATTACTGGTAGAAGATAAACAATACATCTCTTTGTCTTGCATAAGAAAACTTTCAAAGAAATGTTTCAGAATAATTTGTTGTAT
The DNA here is from genome assembly GCF_023897955.1 of Schistocerca gregaria. Taxonomy (NCBI): domain Eukaryota; kingdom Metazoa; phylum Arthropoda; class Insecta; order Orthoptera; family Acrididae; genus Schistocerca; species Schistocerca gregaria. The sequence goes on from NC_064922.1 coordinate 627,229,449, forward strand.
GCTGTATTGATGAGTTACAAAGCTTCGTAGGGGTTATAACTTTTAGATTTTGCAATGAAGCTTCTTTGCATTTAAAATAAATGATTGACTTCACTTTCAGTAACGAAATACGAAGACGAATGACTCAGTCTGGAAAAGTGGCACTAACGGATGTTAAGCTGTTAGGAACAATGGTTATTTTCTCCTTCTTGCCACTTATTGATTTGTGTAAATGGTCACGGCCTCTTACTGACTGAGGTGCTATATTTACGTTCCCCTTGATCGCTACAAAGACCATGGTTCCCTTGGCTTATACACTCCTGGAAATTGAAATAAGAACACCGTGAATTCATTGTCCCAGGAAGGGGAAACTTTTATTGACACATTCCTGGGGTCAGATACATCACATGATCACACTGACAGAACCACAGGCACATAGACACAGCCCACAGAGCATGCACAATGTCGGCACTAGTACAGTGTATATCCACCTTTCGCAGCAATGCAGGCTGCTATTCTCCCATGGAGACGATCGTAGAGATGCTGGATGTAGTCCTGTGGAACGGCTTGCCATGCCATTTCCACCTGGCACCTCAGCTGGACCAGCGTTCGTGCTGGACGTGCAGACCGCGTGAGACGACGCTTCATCCAGTCCCAAACATGCTCAATGGGGGACAGATCCGGAGATCTTGCTGGCCAGGGTAGTTGACTTACACCTTCTAGAGCACGTTGGTGGCACGGGATACACGCGGACGTGCATTGTCCTGTTGGAACAGAAAGTTCCCTTGCCGATCTAGAAATGGTAGAACGATGGGTTCGATGACGGTGTGGATGTACCGTGCACTATTCAGTGTCCCCTCGACGATCACCAGAGGTGTACGGCCAGTGTAGGAGATCGCTCCCCACACCATGATGCAGGGTGTTGGCCCTGTGTGCCTCGGTCGTATGCAGTCCTGATTGTGGCGCTCACCTGCACGGCGCCAAACACGCATACGACCATCATTGGCACCAAGGCAGAAGCGACTCTCATCGCTGAAGACGACACGTCTCCATTCGTCCCTCCATTCACGCCTGTCGCGACACCACTGGAGGCGGGCTGCACGATGTTGGGGCGTGAGCGGAAGACGGCCTAACGGTGTGCGGGACCGTAGCCCAGCTTCATGGAGACGGTTGCGAATGGTCCTCGCCGATACCCCAGGAGCAACAGTGTCCCTAATTTGCTGGGAAGTGGCGGTGCGGTCCCCTACGGCACTGCGTAGGATCCTACGGTCTTGGCGTGCATCCGTGCGTCGCTGCGGTCCGGTCCCAGGTCGACGGGCACGTGCACCTTCCGCCGACCACTGGCGACAACATCGATGTACTGTGGAGACCTCACGCCCCACGTGTTGAGAAATTCGGCGGTACGTCCTTCCGGCCTCCCGCATGCCCACTATACGCCCTCGCTCAAAGTCCGTCAACTGAACATACGGTTCACGTCCACGCTGTCGCGGCATGCTACCAGTGTTAAAGACTGCGATGGAGCTCCGTATGCCACGGCAAACTGGCTGACACTGACGGCGGCGGTGCACAAATGCTGCGCAGCTAGCGCCATTTGACGGTCAACACCGCGGTTCCTGGTGTGTCCGCTGTGCCGTGCGTGTGATCATTGCTTGTACAGCCCTCTCGCAGTGTCCGGAGCAAGTATGGTGGGTCTGACATACCGGTGTCAATGTGTTCTTTTTTCCATTTCCAGGAGTGTAATTAACCAATTTCGGTTTGGAGATACACACACCTTGAATACTTGATGTTAATTATTGGATTTTATTTTGTGAAAAAACTATTTGAACATTTACTATATACCGTAATGGCGTCGCACAACAATACAGTCTCTCTCCTCCACTCACACGCCCGATCTCTCCATTTTCTTCACAAAGAGTCTTAAAACGAAATCTTAAGTTCGGTAAGACACAGAGATGCGTTCGTGGCACGGCACGTCCGACTGTCGCAGTCGGTATATGCCATTCACCACAACATCAATTCGTCGCACCCAAATGAAAGCTTTGTATACATTAAAACACCGTAATCGGCACTGAAGGTGTTGGGCTCATTACCCATCGAGATGAATCAGTTGTTTGAATACGTGGTGTTTATTGTTTCGGACATGTCGGGAAGTTATTCACTTCAGCTGTATTTGAGAAGCATTCAGTTTATTATATTGATACCTGCCGCGCATGAAAATGGCTTGCAAGGCCGATATCAGCCAGTCGTGCAAGATGGTGGTTGGTTTAAAAGAAGGGGGGGGGGGAGGACCAAACTGCGAGGTAATCGGTCCCTTGCAAGATGGAATAAAGTGAATATTTGTCAAAAACAAGCAAATGGAAAACTTCAAAATGCTTTTCTGCAGGGTCAGTTAAGAGGTACTCCACTACAGTCGTCTATCTCAAACAGGTCATCCAACGTATTGCTATTAGACGCCGCCTCCACCAGCAGAAGAACTACGAGCTGCACCTAGGTCTGGTGCGGTCTGGACCTTGTAACACCGCTTCCTTTGAACGCAAAAATTGAAATTATAAAATAGTACACAAAACCCATTAAAAGCCCCAAATTCCAAGACCCACATTTCAAGTCTCACTGGAATAACATTACTTGAATAGTGGCAAGTACACAGAAAATAAATCCAGTATAAAGTGACTTAATGTTTTGAAAAGGGAAAGAAAAGAAATAGAATCCAAAATAGTAGATCAAAAAGTAGTGTACTTACAGATCACGGAATAGAACGAGTGAACTCAAAGAATACTCTTTGTGAGTACTCTTTGAGGACACTGCGTAATACAGAAGGAAAAAGTTATACATTGTTAATGTGCTGCTAGCGCTTGCTGGATCAGGTCGTATCTCAACGTGTGTTCTTGTACGTAGGCGCGACGATACTGTTTTTCTGCATTTTTAGAAATTTTTCGATCTGCTAGGAATCAAACTGGAAAAAGGTAGATCAGCAAAGTTGAGCCAAGAGGGGAAAAGATCCGAACTTGTCTTAAATTGATTATCATACAGGGAAGGCTGAACTTTGCCCCAAAGTAATAGACTGTTAGCAATTTACCGACAGAGGAAGTGAACATTGGTATTGAATTCTGAGAAAGTACTGAAGTTTCGTTAAAGTAGGAAATGAAATCTGGATCTTGTTGCAAAAGCTTGGGCTAAAACTTACATAATGAATTACACCCAGATTAGGGAAAAGATACTTCCTTAGTACAATGACAGGACGTGAATAGTATAGAATAAACCAGCATAAAGTGGATTTACTGTGTGATATTTCTTTCAACCCATTCAATATTGTGTGTTTATGAAATATTTATGTGTTGACGACATAGATTAATTACAGAGCGCAGCATACATAAATATTCTTTGCCGCGTTAGCTATTATACCGATTCGAACTATGAAGCTTACGTAATCTGAAAACTTTAGGGGAGAAACTATTGCCTTTCAAGGATAGCCACTGGTGTGCAGCTACGTGCAGCTGTTCTCGTACCCGTCGGGGAGCATATAATTATTTGAACTGGTCGGTATCATTGAAACGCACTCGGCGTGAATTCAGTGCTGCAGGACAGAATTTCTTATGTAATGTTCCTGACAAGACAATACACATATCTTCTACCGAATTTCATCAACGAACATTTCCAAAATATCTAAAGAGGAGTGGTTACAAGCTGAAACGGTGCTTTGCAACCTGGGCACCATCTGCTGACTAAGTTGTAATGACTGCAGGATACCTGCTCTGGAGTACACAGTTCATACCTGTGCTTGATTAGCTGCAGAGTCGCAGCCTGCTCTGTGAGGGCACACTCTACTACTGCAGGCTTGCCCCTGCCGGCCACTGGAGCTGCATCTGGCGCTGGGGTCCTGGTTTGAATCTGAGTCATGCGTCTGCACTACCCGACACTACCAACTGCATACCTGTGTGCTGACTGACTGGGCCCTGAAGCGCCGCTACTGTGCCCGAGTGCTGACAACGTAACATCGCCTCGACTGGCGCGCTGACCGTTCCATGAGGCCGCAAGCTGATTTGGCCACACTCCATCCTCCGTCACCAGCTTCCATCTCAGGGCGCTGACCGCCACCAGACAACTCTACGACTTCTGTGCTTTTCGAAGGAATTAAAAAAAATGCTTTTTCTGTTTGTGTGATTTTCCGACAGACTGGCGCCTGACTTCATGAACCTGTCGCCCTGCTGATCAATACTCAGCGCCATCCCAACCCATAGCAGTGCACCTAATTTTAGCCACCACTCTGAGCCCCATTACACCTCTATGACTGTGCTGATCTACTTTTTACGTCCTCCTTGCTTCATCCATTACGTTATTTTGTTTCCATGGTAGAAGATTTCCTTCATTTCGTCCACTTAGTTGCCCTAATTTTCACGCTAAGTTTTACAACAAACATTGTTTCTGCTACTACTCACTGTATTCGTCTTCCTTCGGTTTTCTCTCAGTCCATACTATGTGTTTAATAGACTATTCACTCCATGCAAAAGGGCTTCAAATCTTCTGCATGGATGCTCTGCAAATCACATTTAAGTGCCTGGCAGAGGGTTCATCGAGCCACCTTCACAATTCCCGTCTCGTATAGCGCGCAGAAAGAACGAACAGCTACATCTTTCCGTACGAAATCTGATTTTCCTTATTCTATCTTGGTGATAGTTTTTCGCTATGTAGATCGTAGTCAACAAAATATTTTCGCAATTGGAGGGGAAAGTTTGTGATTGGAATATCGTGAGAAGATTCCGTCGCAACGAAAAAACGCCTTTTCATTTCAGTGACACTCTGTCCCTTATTTCGCGATAATACAAAACGTGTTGCCCTTCTTTGAACTTTTTCGATGTATTCCGTCAGTCCTATCTGGTAAGGATCCCACACTGTTCAGCAGTATTCTAAAAGAGGACGGACAAGCGTAGCGTAGGCAGTGTCCGTAGTAGATCTGTTACATTTTCTAAGTGCCTTGCCAATAAAACGCAGTCTTTGGTTAGCCTTACTCACAACATTTTCTGTGTGTTCCTTCCAATTTAAGTTGTTCGTAATTGTAATTCCTAGTATTTAGTTGAATTTACGGCCTTTGTATTTGACTGATTTATCGTGTAACCGAAGTTTAACGGATTCCTTTTAGCATTCATGTTGATGACCTCACACTTTTCGTTATTTAGGGTCAACTGCCAATTTTCGCACCATTCCGTTATTTTTTCTAAACCATTTTGCAATTTGTTTTGATCTCTGATGACTTTATTAGTCTATAAACGACAGCGTCATCTGCAAACAACCTAAGACGACTGCTCAGGTTGTCTCCCAAATCGTTTTTATAGATAAGGAAAAGCAAAGGTCCTATAGCACTACCTAGGGGAACGCCAGAAATCTCTTCTGTTTTAATCGATGACTTTCCGTCAATTACTACGAACTGTGACCTCTCTGACAAGAAGTCAAACTCTGTCACTAACGACAGCAATGTCATCAGCGAATCTTATCATTGATATACTGGCAACTCGAATTTTAATCCCACTTTTGAATCTTTCTTTTATTTCCGGTAATGTTTCTTCGATGTACACATTGAACAGTAGGGGCACAAGACTCCATCCCTGTCTCACTCCCTTTTCAATTCGATATTTCGTTTTTGGCCTTCCATTCTTATTGTTCCTTCTTCGTTCTTATACATATTGTGTATTACGCCTCTTTCCCTACAGCTTACCCTTATCTTTCTCAGAGTTTCGAACATCTTGCATAATTTTACACTGTAGAATGATATTTATAAGTGGACAGGTCCTATGCACGGATCTGGATCTCACTACAATCTTGTTCCCATTATCAATCGCAACGTCAAAACTGTCCAACATTCTAATGGCTTATCAGTTTTCTTTTCCATTCTTCTCTATAGTGTTCTTGTGCAGTAACGAGCTGACAAGCTGACTGTGCGATAGCCCTCGCACTTACCTGTCCGTGATATCTTCAAAACTGTACGGATAATGGTCTTACAGTATCTCTCATAACTCAAAGGTTCTACAAATTTACTCGAATAAGCTACTGGTTTCCAGTTCCAACAGTTATTTTAGAACTTCCGAATGAATATTATCTACGCTTTCTGCGTTATTAGAGTGAAAATCTTCCAAAGCTGTGTTAAACTCTAATACTGGATCACAAATGTCTTCCAAATGAACTATTTCTTCTTCCCTTACGTCATCACATAGTTCCTACGCCTCATCGAGGCCTTCATTATACTCTTTCCAACTATCCGCGCTCTACTTACTGTTTAACAGTGGAAGTCCTCTTCTATGCTTAATATTGACACATTTGCTTTTAATTTTACCGGAGGTCCTTATGCTTTTTCTGCACGCTGAATCAGTCCTTCCAACGAACTGTTCTTAGATCGGATACTGCTGTTACAATGGCAGGTTATCAAGACTTAACTGAGTTTGAACGTGGTGTTAAAGTCGGCGCACGAGCGAGGGGCACAGCATCTCCGAGGTAGCGATGAAGTGGGTATTGTCCCGTACGACCATTTCACGAGTATACCGTTAATATTAGGAATCCCTTTAAAAGATCAAGTCTGCGATATCGCTGCGGCCGGAAAAAGATCCTGCAAGAACGGGATCAACGACGACAGAAGAGAATCGTTCATCGAGACGTAAGTGCAACCTTCCCGCAAATTGCTGCAAATTTCAATGCTGCGCCATCAGCAAGTATCAGCGTACGAACTACTCAACGAATCATCATAAACATAGTTTTTTGTTGCCGAAGGCCCAGTTGGCTGCGCAGGATTAGCACAGTGCTCTGAGGCGCTGCAGTCATGGACTGTGCGGCTGGTCCCGGCGGAGGTTAGAGTCCTCCTTCGGGCATGGGTGTGTGTGTTCGTCCTCAGGATAATTTAGGTTGAGTAGTGTGTAAGCATTTGGACTGGTGACCATAGCAGTTAACTTCCATAAGATTTCATACACGTTTGAACATTTCTTGAAGGCCCAGTCATGTATCCTTGATGACTGCATGACACATAGCTTTACGCCTCGCCTGGGCCCTTCATCACTGACATTTGACTATTGATGACTAGAAACATGTTGCTGTTCGGACGAGACTCGTTTCAAATTGGATCGAGCGGGTGGACGTATACCAATATGAGGACAACGTCATGAATCCAAGGATCCTGCTTCTCAACGTGTGACTATTCAAGCTGGTGGGGGCTCTGTAATGGTGTGGGGCGTGTGCAGTTGGAGTGATATGGGATACCTGATACCTCTAGATACGACTCGGACAAGTGACACGTACAAAAGCATCTTGTCTGATCACCAGTATCCATTCACGTCCATTATGCATCCCACAGACTTGGACAATCCCAGCAGGACAATGCGATATCTCATACGTCCAGAATAGCTACAGAGTAACTCCAGGAAGGCTCTTCTTAGTTTAAACACTTCTGCTGACCACCAAATTCTGCAGACATGAACATTATTGACCATAGCTGGAATGCCTTGCAATGTGCTGTTCAGAAGAGATCTTGACCCCTTGTACTCTTACGCATTCACGGACAGCGTCACAGGCTTGATGGTGTCAGTCCCCTCCAGAACTACTTCAGGCATTAGTCGAGTCCATGTCACGTGGCCGGCCGCGGCAGCCATGCGGTTCTAGGCGCTTCAGTCAGGAACCGCGAGACTGCTAAGGTCGCAGGTTCGAATCCTGCCTCGGCATGGAAATGTGTGATGTCCTCAGGTTAGTTAAGTTTAAGTAGCTCTAAGTTATAGGGGACTGATGACCTAAGATGTTAAGTCCCATAGTGCTCAGAGCCATTTGAACTATTTTTGAACCATGTCACGTCGTGTTGCGGCACTTCTGCGTGCTTGCGGAAGCCCTACACCCTACACGATACAGAATATTAGGCAGGTGCACTAGTTCCTTCGGTTCTTTACTATATATATATATATATATATATATATATATATAGTGTGTGCATATATACAACTAGGGCTAGATAGCCAGTGATCGATTCTGTGCAGATGCTCGCAAAAGGCCCGAACTGCTATGGGAATCAGCGATCGCCTCAAGTAGTGAGGGTAGTAGGTAGCAGTAGTTTGAGGGTGAGTTGGAAATTAGGGTCTCTGAAGGGCTGAGTTCTTGATGGTCGAGGCGATCAAAGCGATCATCTGAGAGAAATAGAAGAATCCGGGTTGGAGACTCAGTCCAGTACACGTTTTCAACTTTCCCCATTGTTTAATTTAAATGCTCACTAGCACCTAATGTCGTTATGCCTTTGATTAATAATCACTTAAGTGTTTGTCAACCATATCAGAAACAGAAACTATCCCTGAATATTCCTTCGAACAAATATTTACCTTTGTAACAATGTAATGCAAACATTTGCAACGGCGATACACTTTAAAAGCTCACCAAATATACATGAAAACCATTGAACTGTATTTCATAAGAAGAACTTTTATCCTCGTTTGGTATTTAAATAAAAGATACAAATAAAATACAATGCATCGGACTACTTCAAGAGACAATTTTATGTGAACTAACAAGGGAAAGCTCCACTATGATATGTCGAAACATAACCTGAAGTTCAGAATGTAATATTACCCTACAGCGGAATGTACGCTAACGTGAAACTTCCTGGCAGATTAAAACTGCGTGCTGTACCGCACTATAACTCGGGCCATTTGCCTTTCGTGTGCTAGCCCTCTACCGCGTGAGCTGCGCCAGAAAGGCTCACGCGATTTCGTCACAGGTGTAGTTCCAGCAGTGCCTGGTCTCCTAAATACCAAATTTGACAAGAAGATCTCCTGCGAGGATGATTGGAGGCGAGGTACTGGCGGAAGTAAAGCTGTGAGAACGGGTCGTGAGTCATGCTTGAGTAACGCAGTTGCCGGCACTGTAGCGCAGCGTGTACAGTCGGAGGGCTGGCTGCCCTCTGTAATAAAAAACTGAGTGAAGTATTCAACGATTAACTTGAACAGATCGAATGACGAGAACAATAATGATCAAAACGGAGAGAGAGAGAGAGAGAGAGAGAGAGAGAGAGAGAGAGAGAGAAGTCGGTAGAGCGCTTGGCCGACGTACTTGACGGGATGTATCTGGAACATCTTAGGTGATTAGAAACTTAGTAGTTTGATTCAACATCAGCGGTGAACGTCGATCTTGACTTTGTGCAGTCATATTTACAAGTGCAGTTATAGACTGAACTGCGAATAATTCTTTACAATTCTGACTGCTACACACGTATAGATCGATTGTCAGTGCAAAAACTGTATGTGGCTCCTGGCTAGGTCGTAGCTAATGACTTAGCTGAAGGCTATGCTAAGTAGCGTCTCTGCAAATGAGATCTCTGAAGCTACAACAAGTGAACCATTGCTATTAACGTCGGCTGTAGAACTGAGCAGTGTGCTAGCTTGTCTCGCAAGAACAGGCGAGTGGCGGCGCTCGGTCTGCTAGCGTCGACAGTGGCGACTCACGGGTCCGATGTGTACTGACGGATCGCGGCCGAATTGAAGCCTGCAGCCTACCCAGTGTGGTGCCTTGCGGTGACACCGCACTTCCCATATAAACAAAATCCAGGACAGTTTTCTACATGTCGGATTGGACAGTTCCCCTGTAAGCTGACTTTCATGACTGAGTGAAATTTTCTGTGTCAACATTGTACAGTATAGAAATCATTCTCGTTTTACTCAGTGAAGAAATCTGGTATAAAGAACCAAGTAAAACTGTAAAGTGTTAGTGCAGTGTTCCAGTGACTATTCAGTGTTGTTTCGTCTTTTCCCGTGTTACGAAGAGAAACCATGCTGTCGCTGGGTGTGAATTTTATGTCTTTTGCGAACAGAAACCACACTGTCGCCGTGTTTTTTAATTATCTGTCTATTATTTTACCTGTCTGATTCATATGTGTTTTATTCGCCTCATCATCGCTTTGTTCTCTGTTTTAAGTTGCGACGATTTTTTCGTCATGTTACGCTTTGTGTCCGGTTTTGTCGCCTGTTTTTTTATTATATATTATCTTCTCCTTAATCAAAACAATGTCTGTAGGCTGAAGAGCGGCATACTAAGCTTCTGCCAGCCCGCCCCCTTCGGGGGAATGGAAATTCAATAAAGAAAAATAAAGTGTTCACAGCAGATACATGCTTAAATCAAAAGTGTGAATTACAGATGATGGCACCTACCTTTGCATGTTGATGAACTTTGACACCGTTGCATTATTTCAAAGGTTATGTCACGTATCAATTCTTTATGTTGGATCCCATGACTGAGAAGTTCTAAATCGAATTAGAGGAAGACACCTGAAAAACAGTAAAAACGCTCTAAGGAAAAATGGGAAAAAAAGGACGCACCACTAAGAAACTATCCGAACGAAACGAAAATCAGAAGCTCTGACGTAAACGTACAGACAAACAAATGATTGCAATTTCAGAAAAATTAGATGATTTATCTCAAGAGAGAAAGCTTCACAAATTGAGCAAGTCAATAATGGGTTGCTTCACTTCTGGCCCTTATGCAGCCAGTTATTCGGTTTGACATTTCTTGACACAACTGTTGGATGTTCTCTTAAGGAATATTGTGACAAAGTCTGTCCAATTGGCGCCAGAATCCCAGGCTAGTTGGAGGGTCCTGCTCTTAATACTCCAGACGTTCTCAATTGGGGAGAGACGCGGCGACCTTGCTGGCTAAAGCGGGGTTTGGCAGGCACGAAGACAAGCAGTAGAAACCATCGCTGCGTGCGGGCGGGCGTCACCTTGCTGAAATGTGAGCCCAAAACGGCTTGACACGAAGGGCATAGACGGGGCCTACAATATCACTGGCGCACCGCCATGTCGTGAGGGTGCCACGGATGGCATCCAAAGGGATCCTGCTATGAAAAGAAATGGCATCCCAGACCGTCACTCGTAGCTGTCGTGACGTATGGCCGGCGACAGTCAGGTTGGTATCCCACTGCTGTCCGGGGCGTCTCCAGACACGTCTTTGGCCTGGAATCTCATTGAATGGAGTCTACTTGTCTTCAGTGACGAGTCCTGCACCCAACTGAGCTCCGCTGACCAGCGAAGGTGTGTCTGGTGAACCCCCAGAGGATGGTCGCCCGCCACACGGCCCGACAGTGGCCTGGTGTGCCGTATCTGCTCATAGCACGACCACCACCGCTGTCATCCGTGGCACCATTACAGCAAAGTGTTACGTCAGTGATGTCATGAGCCCTGTTTTTTTGTCCTTCGTGGAGAACCATCCTGGGTTTACATTTCAGCATGATAATGCCCGTCCACGCAGGGCGGAAGTTTTTACTGCTCAAAATCTGGCATTCGACTTAAGTGACTCAAGTAAACGACAGACAACCGAAATAATGTCTTTTGGGAGACGATTCTAACCTTCCCTTGAATGTGGAGTTCAATGTCTTAACTGTTGTACCACTTCATTCAGTCGATTAACAAAATATACAAAATTTGTAATAGTGCATCAGCAGGAACTAAGTTAAAATTTCCAAAGAATTTTTTAGAAACCACAGCTGTGCATATCAATATTTTGTCTGCCTTTGCCGAGAAATTCTTGTGCAGAAACTATATCTAAAAAATAACGCAATGAATCTTTTTAATGGCTGATGGGACAAAGGTCCACATTGTCAACAAAGAGAGGCCCTTATTGTGGAATAGTCCTTCTAAAACAGAAATAGGCGGATAAACAGAAATTTAGAGTCAATTAGTATGAGATACCCTATAGCTCTCTAGAATGAAGTGATAATTAAATTAAGACACTAAGCTGCCGACAGGCGTTTAAATACATCAACAGGGACAGTTGAAAATACTTTTTTTATCGTTCTAATTTATTTATTTATTTTTTTATATATATTTGTTGAGACCACTTAGGATGCCCACCATCAATAACAAACAAAATAAAAAGAGAATTTAAAAATTAAGGAAATTAAAGAAAACACCCTCCTGGAAGAACAGACAAAAAGGCATCCGCCAACTTGTGGATAGACGCACTCTGAATCCCAAGGCAGTCAGGCATGTTCAAGCCACGTCGTCACGAAGAAAACTGCATTTGTCGGTACATGGGACTGAGTCCTGGTATTACACTATCTGACTGAAATCACCTTCTCATTCCTGGGACACCCCAGCTGCAGGGGGGGATCGAAGAAGGCACTACCCAAAACGTTGGCACAGTACTGACGATATCGCAGATGGTGCGCGAGAAAAGTAAAGCGATCTTGCAGGAATGTCCAAAAATCAAGAACACTCTTATCACTTTCATGGAACAAATGAGAGATCGAGAAGCCTTTTATCAAGATCACAGCGTTGGTCATCGCACGTGGGAGATATGCCTCTTCTGGGAACAGAAGAGATTTTGGTGTAATGGCTTGGGGAGCCGTAAGTAGAAGAAGGGCAAGCATCTTCTGAATCAGCTACCACACCTGTGCAGAAGATCCACACATCAGTCGATGTTCGTTCGCATCAAGCGTGTGACAACGAGGACACAGCGGCGAATCTGTCATTTTTATGGCATGTAGACGAAGTTGTGTCATGTATTTTCCATTAACGAACTGATACCAGGTTGCACGAGCGCTCGTATCGAGGAGTGAGTACATGTGTACAGAACGCCAAACCAAGGGCCATGCGATCGTAGGATATCGGCTTTCCACAACATTCCGAGTACGATATCTCATCATTAGGCGGTAAACATCACATGCCGTAGGGTTTCTGGTACTAGGCAAACCGACATGGACATAACTGTATTCGATGAAAAAGGTCCTGACATGTGAGAGAGAGGAAGAAATATGGGCTGCTGCAACGGGAGCCACTCGAGAGGGAATGGCTAGTTCATCAATCAGGCTTCCCGATAATCCGGTTCGCCGGCAGGTCCACGATTTAACTGACGTTAAGGGCAGCTGCTCTCTCCTGGACGTTGACAAGGCCGAGGCCGCCATCTCGAGGAGGAAGTGTCAGCGTGTCGTAGCGGACATGGAAGATAAGCCCCGCCGAACGCCGCCTGAAGTCTATGTGCCATTGTCTTTGGCATCGGCATCGGTACAATCTGTGCTAAATTGGGTAATCCCGAGACCAGATGATTGTTAAGAAAATCCACCCTTTCTAACATGTCCAATGCTCTCAGGAGGTTGCCACGAAGGTTAGTGAGGACAGAATTGTATTTAAATGAGATCGTGCGCTGCATATCACGCATGAAGGTGATCCCCAAACATTTGAGCTTTTCCACTAACGACAATAGAGCTACACTCCTTGCTAGAAGGCCTCTACCGAAGAACATAGCACTAGATTTCGTCAGGTTCACAAGGCTTCCCGCAGCAGTCCCGTACTGGTTGATCCATGCCAGTGCCTCTCGCACTTCATCCTCCGATAAGACCAAGAACACCACGTCATCTGCATAGGCGCGGCAGATGACATCATTCCCCTTCATTGTTATCCCTGTGAGCCAGCTCCTCAAACCGTGTAACAGTCGCTCAAGGGCGATGGCGAAAAGCAGATTCGACAGCGGACATCCTTGACGGACTGACCGCATGACATTAATAGGGTCCGCCACACGGCCATTGACCAGTACTCGCGACGCAACGTGGTACCTCGGAGGAGCCGCAAGACGATGTGCAAAACCTGTTGGGACATGCCATCTGTCTGAGAACGTTTTCTAGAAAGTCATGACTCACTCTATCAAAGGCGTGGTAGAAGTCCACTGTCACTAAAGCACCGCTTCTGCGGCAGGTCGTGGCCAGGGCTATGACGTTACCGTAATCACTGAGTGCCGTCTGAATGTTACTGTCACCTCCAAAGCACGTTTGATCCAGAGAGATGACTCGAGGGATGAGCAAGAATCCGGATAAAACTCTTGAAGTCACAATTTAACATGGTCAACGGCCGATAATGTCCTACTTCCCGACCTCCCGATGGCTTGGGGACTGTGATAAGCATGCCTTCTCTGAATTCGGGTGTGAGGGGAAGGTCAGGGTTCATCAGTTCTTCATACATTGCAGTCCAGAATGAGCCCATGATGTCGTGGAATGTACGGTAAAACTCCAGCGAAAACCCGTCTGGACCTGTGGCTTTGATCGCCGCACCCTTATGAGGAGCATCGGCGACGTCATCAGCCGTAATTTTCGCCGTGAGAATCTCCTCAGCAGCCTCGTCCAGGGTACCTGTCAAGGAACGGAGGACATAAGTCGTTACCGCCGTGTTATGGTCCTCTGCTGCATAGTACTGGTTATAGTGATCCACAATGGCTTTTACGATGTCATTCTGTGGAGTCAATCGACGAGTATCTGGCATGTCGAGGGCGTTGACCAGCTTTCTCCGACACCACTGCTTCTCTCGGATAATACGATGTATGGACGGGGCTCTCCTAGTACACAATCGTGACATATTGCGTGTACTATTGTGCCTTCGAGGCGGTGACGCATAAGAGAAATTATCTTCGCTTTAATACGTTGAATTTCAACCATCCATCTGAGCCACCGAGGGTACAGAGGACACTGCGACTGCAGGGATTTATCCTCTGCACGCTCCCCGTGAGACGCACATTTCCAACGTAATGTCCACACACTGCATTCGTAGTGCCCCTGCCCATTACACTCATTACTCGCGGCAGACAACCTTACCGAGTCCCGTGAGAGTTCGGACAATGCGTGTGCAACCGCACAGAAGAAGAAGGTCAGTGGCCGGTTAGCCTTGACTAAATGAGATAATTGGAAGGGGGGGGGGGGAAGTGGGGGGGGGCAGTGGGGAGGGGCGGGGGAAACGAAACTTGGTGGCCGAGTTTGGAGCCACCAACTTGTATGTCTTGTAATTTTCAAATGAAGAAGGAGGATCATGTGACATATAAAACAAATAGTGAATTACGCGAGAAAAGCAATGGCGTTGCATCTTGTATAGAACAAGGGAAACACTGGTGGTAGCACATAAAAGCTATACGAAGTGTTCCCAATGTCATCCATCTTATTGTAATGGCTCATAAACGACACATGTACCGGAATAAAGCACAAGTAACAATAATACGCGCCCTGAGATGTGAAAATTTTCTGATCTTCACCGCGTATAAAAGTTCCTTCACGTGATTCCACAGCTTCAAATGCAGATAACATGACGGCCATTACAAAGGACTTGCAGCATCTCTGAGGCAATGGTCGACCTGCACACACAGTGTCCCGATTAGAGCCCAATGAGACACCTTTGGGATGTGGTAGAACGTCGACTTAACTCCAGACCTCAGTGTCTGATTTCGGCTCTTGAGAAAAAATGGGCTGCCATTCCTCCACAGACATTGAAATCCCTCATTGAAAGCGCCTTCATTAAGATTCAAGCCGTCATAAAGGCGACAGACAGACACATTCCATATTAGTATCCACTAATAGGCGTCCGGATGCTTAGGTTTCGGGTCATAAACATTGAGATGCATGAAAAAATAGATTTTTCCTAAAAAGGGACGCAAATTATCCAGGCCATAGTCATCCACGCAGCCAAAACGGCTTTGCTTTGCTGGTACTTGCTAACGGCTGAAAGGAAGGGGAAACTACAGTCGTAATTTTTCCCGAGGGCATGCAGTTCTACTGTATGATTAATTGATGATGGCATCTACTTGGGACAAATATTCGGGAGGCAAAATAGTCCCACATTCGGATATCCGGGCGGGGACTACTCAATAGGATGTCCTGATCACGGTTCTAGGCGCTTCCATCCGGAACCGCGCTGCTGCTACGTTCGCAGGTTCGAATCCGGCCTCTGGCATGGATGTGTGTGATGTCCTTAGGTTAATTATGTTTAAGTAGTTCTAAGTCTAGTGGACTAATGACCTAAGATGTTAAATCCCATAGTGCTTAGAGCCATTTGAACTATTTGTCCTGATCACTAGAAACAAAACTGGTGTTCCATGGATCGGAGAGTGGAATATTTGATGTTAACCGGGTAGGTAGGTTAGGAAATATGAAAACGTAAATGGAGAGGCTGAAGTTAGATGTAGTGGGAATTAGTGAAGTTCAGTGCCAGAAAGAGAAGGATTTCTTTATCAGGTGCACACAGGATTATAAGTACGAAGTAGGTTTAATAATGAATAAGAAAATAGGAATACGGGTAAGCTACTACGAACAGCATAGTGATCGAATTGCCATAGCCAAGAGAGACACGAGATCCACAGCTACACAGTAGTATAAGTTTCTATGCCACCTAGCTCCGCAGATGATGAAGAGACTGAAGATATGTATCATGAGATAAAAGAAATTATTCAGATAGTTAAAGGAAACGAAAATTTATGATGGGGGACTGGAATTTGATAGTAGGGGAAAAAAGAGAAGGAGAAATGGCAAGTGAATATTGACTGGGGAGAGGAATGAGAAAAGAAGCAACCTGGTAGATTTTTGCACAGAACATAAGCTAATCATCGCCAACACTTGATTTAAGAGTCATGAAAGAAGGTCGTTTACGTGGAAGAGACACCGGAAGCTGTCCAGGGGCAGATGTAGACTCTGACCATGATTCATTGGTTATGAAATATAAATTAAAATTAAAGAAACTGCAAAAAGATCGCAAATTAAGGAGATGGGACCTGGCTAAGTTGAAAGAACCATAGGTCGTTCAGTATTTCAGAGGGACCTGCAAGCAATGGTTGACTAGAATAGGGGAACGAAGGACAGTAGAAGACGAATGCGTAGCTTTAAGAGATGAAATAGTGAAGGCAGGATCAAATAGATAAAAAGACATGTCATAGTAGAAATCTTTCGATATCACAGAAGATACTGAATTTAATTGATGAAACGAGAAAATACAAAAATGCAGCAAATGAAGCAGGCGAAGGGGAATACTACCTTTAAAAAATGAGTGACAGGAAGAGCAGAATGGCTAAGCAGGATTGGCTAGAGGGAAACTGTAGGGATTTAGAAATATACTTCACTAGGAAAAGATAGGTATCGCCTACAGGAAAATTAAAGAAGCCTTTGGGGAAAAGAAAAACTACCTAATGATTATCAAGAGCTCAGATGGAAAAGTCAGTCCTATGCACAGAAGGGAAAGTTGAAAGGTGGAAACTGTGTATAGTGGTCTACACAATGGACATAAACGTGGAGGCAATATAACTCGAAGTGGACGTAGATGAAGATGAGATGGGAGATATGATCCTGCGAGAACAATTTGACAGTGCTCTGAAAGATGGAAGTCGAAGGCCCCGGAAGTGTACGATATTTCGTCACAGCTACTGATAGTCTTGGGAGAGCCAGCCGTGACAAAACTCTTCCATCTGGTGTGCAAGATGTATGAGACAGGCGAAATATCCTCAGGCTGCAAGAAGAATGTCATAATTCCAATTCAAGAGAAATCAGTTGCTGACAGGTGTGAAAATGACCGAACTGTCGTTTTAATAAGTCATGGCTCCAAAATACTAACACGAATCCTTTACAGAAAATTGGAAAAACTGGTAGCAGCCGACCTCGGAGAAGATCAGTTTGGATTCCCGAAAAATGTAGGAACACGCGAGGCAATGGTGATCCTACTACTTATCTCAGAACGTAGAGTAAAGAAAGGCGAACCTACGTTTATAGCATTTATACTCTTAGAGAAATTTTTTGACAATTTTGACTAGGATACTCTCTTTGAAACTCTGAAGCTAGCAGGGATAAAATGCAGGGAGTGAAAGCCGGTTTACATCTTGTACAGAAACCAGACGGCAATATAAGTCGAGGGGCATGAAAGGGAAGCAGTAGTTGAGAAGGGAGTGTGTCAAGGTTGTAACCTATGCCCGATGATATTCAATCTGTACATTGAACAAGAAGTAAAAGAAACCAGAGAAAAATTTGGAGTAGGAATTATAGTTCAAGGAGAAGAAATATAAAAAAAGTTGACGTTTGGCGATGATATTGTAATTCTGTCGGAGACAGCAAAGAACTTGGAAAAGCAGTTGAAAAAACGGACATTGTTTTGAAAGTGGTATATAAGATGAATATGAACAAACCCAAAACAAGGATGATGAAAATGTAATCGAACTAAACCAGGTGACGCAAAGGAAATTAGAATAGGAAACGAGAAACTTAAAGTAGTAGATGAGTTTTGCTACTTGGGTAGTAAAATAATTGATCATGGCCGAAGCAGAAAGGTTATAAAATGTAGGCAGGGAATGGGAAGTAAAACATTTTTGAAGAAGAGAAATTTGTGAACATTGAATGTAGATTTAAGTGCCAGGAAATCTTTTATGGACATGTTTATCTAGAAGCCACGTATGGAAGTGAAACATGGACGATAACAAAGAAATGTGGTGCCACACAAGAATGTTGAAGATTATATGAGAAGCTCTTACCATGCAGAGCCAAAGAAACTGGTACATCGGCTTAATATCGTGTAGGGCTCCAGCGAGCACGCAGAAGTGCCGCAATACAATGTGGTAGCCAGCGGAAGCGTTTTATTTATGAGAGCGTTCCTAGAGCTGTTCTGTAGCAATTCTGGACCTGTGGGATGTCGCATGGTCCTGCTGGATTTGCCCAAGTTCATTGGAAGGCACAATGGACATGAATGGATGCAGGTGATCAGACAGGATGCTTACGTACGTGTCACCTGTCAGACTCGTATCTAGACGTATCACGGATCCCGTATCACTCCAACTGAAAACGCCCCACACCATTACCGAGCCTTCACCAGCTTGAACAATCCCCTGCTGACATTCAGGGTCCATGGGTTCATAAGTTTGCCTCCATACCCGTATACGTCCATTTACTCTGACCAGGCAACACATTTACACTCATCAACAGTCCAATGTTGGTGTTGACGAGCCCAGGGGAAGTGTAAAGCTTCGTGTCGTGCAAAGGTACCTTTGAGTGGGCCTTCGGCTCCGAAAGCACATACCGATGATGTTTCGTTGAACGGTTCGCACGCTGTCACTTGTTGATGGCCCAGGATTGAAATCTGCAGCAATTTGCGGGAGAGTTGCGCTTCTGTCACACTGAACGATTCTCTTCAGTCGTCGTTCGTTGGTCCAGTTCTTGCAGGATATTTTTCCGGTTTCAGCGATGTCCGAGATTTGAAGTTTTACCAGGTTCCTAATATTTACGGTACACTCTGAAATGGTCGTACAGGAAAATCCCCACTTGATCGCTACCTGTATCCCATCGTTCTTGCTCCGACTGTAACACCACGTTCAGACACACTTATATCTTGATAAACTGCCAATGTAGCAGCAGTAACCGATCTAACAACTGCGCCCGACACTCGTTGTCTTGTGTAGGCGTTGCCGACAGCAGCACCATATTCTGCCTATTTACTATCTCTGTATTTCATTTCCTAGGTTTCAGTAAGGCATTTGACAGCGTCCCGCATTGCCGTTTAATGAAAAGTACTAGCTTACTGAGTATCGGAGCAGACCTTCGTCAAGACTTTCTTGTAGATAGAATTCAACACGTCGCTCTTAACGGAACTAAAACGACAGATGTAAAGGTGCTCCGGAGCACCACAGGGAAGTGCGATAGGGACGTTGCTGTTCACAAATATATAAATGATCTAGTAGAAAGCGTCGGATGATCTTTAAGGCTATTCGCAGATGAAGTAGTTGTTTACACCAAAGTAGTAATGCCAGAAGATAGTAAGAATTTGCAGAACGACTTGCAGAGAAGTGGTGAATAGTGCAAACTCTGACAGTTGACCCTGAACGTAAATAAATGTAACGTATAGGAAAAGATGTCCACTACTGTACAGCTACACTATTGATGACAAGCAGCTGAAGACAGCGTCCGCAGTAAAATATCTAGGGGTAACTACCCAGAGCGACCTTAAGTGGAATGACCATATAAAACAGATAGTGGGAAAAGCAGACACAAGACTCAAATGGTTCAAATGGCTCTGAGCACTATGGGACTTAACATCTGAAGTCATCAGTCCGCTAGAACTTAGAACTACTTAAACCTAACTAACTTAAGGACATCACACATATCCATGCCCGAGGAAGGATTCGAACTTGCGAACGTAGAGGTCGCGGTTCAAGACTGAAGCGCCTAGAACACCTCGGTCACAGCGGCCGGCTCACAAGACTCAGATTCATCTGAAGAATCCTAAGGAAATGTAACTCATTTACGAAAGAAGTGGATTATAAGGCGCTTGTTCGTCCGATTTTTGAGTGTTGTTTATCCATCTGGGATCCCTATCAGGTAGGACAGGTAGGACTGATAGAGGAGGTAGAGAAGATCCAACGAAGAGCGGCGCGTTTCGTCACGGGATAGTTTAGCTGACGGGAGAGCGTAACGGAGGTGTGCTAAACAAACTCCACTGGCAGACGTTACAGGAGAGACGTTGTGCATCATAGAGAGATTTACTACTGAAATTTCGGAATAGCACTTTTCAGGAGGAGTCAGACAACATATTGCCCCCCCCCCCCCCTCCCCCACATACATCTCGCGTATTGACTACGAGGAGAAAATTCGAGAAATTAGAGCCAATACCGAGGCTTACCGACACTCATTCTTCCCTCGCACTATTCGCGAGTGGCAGAGGATTAGAGGGATCATATAGTGGAACCGAAGGTACCCTCCACCACACAGCGTTAGGTGGCTTGCGGAATATGATGTAGATGTATTTGAATACGCATGCCTGTACCACTTTCTTTGGAGCTTTAGTGTATTACTAATGAGGAGGTACTGAGTAGAATTGAGGAGACCACAAATTTGTGGTGCAACTTGACCAAAAGAAGGGATCGGTTGACAAGACACATTGTGAGACCTGAAAGGATCTTCAGTTTACTTGGCTGTTTGGTTAGTTGATTTAGGAGGAGGGGAGAAAACAACGGGGTCATCGGTCCCATCGGATTAGGGAAGGATGGGGAAGGAAGTGGGCCGTGCCCTTTCAAAGGAACCATCGAGACTTTTGCCTGAAGCAATTTAGGGAAATCAAGAAAAACCTAAATTAGAATGGCCGGACGTAAGTGTGGACTGTGGTTTTCCTCAATGCGGGTACAGTGTGCTAACCACTGCGCCACCTCGCTCGGTGTCAGTTTATTATTGGGGGCAAAAAATCGTAGAGGGTAACCAAGAGACGAATGCAGTAAACAAATTCAGAAGGATATAGTAGTTATTCGGAGATGAGGAAGCTCGCACATATAGAGAGTAGCATGGAGAGCTGCATCAAACCAGCCTTCGGACTGAAAACTACGCCAACAAGAATTCATCCACAAAACAATTTATTTGTAAATCAGACGTTTGAAGCTGCTTTCTGCTCTATATGTGCGGTTCACCTCCTTAGACGAGTGGTCAGCTTGGGTAGCTGCCTTTTGAAGGATCCGTGTTCAATTCGCTGTACTGAAAGGTGTTCTTCTTCGGTGAGAGGACTGGAAGATGGTGCACTCAGCCCCGTGATGCTAGTTGACGAGCTACGTCACCGAGGTGTAGCGGCTCCAGGCCTTTTCTCTGCCTCGTGATGGCTGGCTGTTGTGTGATGTCCTTAGGTTAGTTAGGTTTAAGTAGCTCTAAGTTCTAGGGGACTGATGACCATAGATGTTAAGTCCCATAGTGCTCATCGCCATTTGAACCATTTGAAGCTCCAGGCCACGAAAACCTACAACGGGCCGAAGATCGGTCTGACGAGCCTACGACCGTCCATACCGCCCGCACTGACGTCCTTGGCAGAGGATAAAATGGCGGTCGGTCGGTCCCAATGTCTGTCTGTGTATGGGCTTTTATATATTGTAAGGGGGCTGAGCAAGAGGTGCCCAACTCTTACTTTTTTCACCTTGCTCAGTGGTATGTTAATCACCCGACAATATGAGATCATACACTTTTATTATGTGACTGGTGCTTTCTTAACGCTCGCGGGGCATAATGGGACGGTGTCTGTCTCGTAGTCGGCATTATCCCATGACAGGCTGTAACAACTGTAAGACTTGCTGCGCAACACTGTGTCCAAATCCCACACCTAAATGACTGTACCTACGTATGACTGCATTACAGCTTAGAGGATACTATACAAGTGAAGGAAACAATGAATAGTGGTATGATGCTATGATTGAACATGTGCAGACCACAAGCTGTGTAACAAGTGAACACTGTCACAAAATACGTAGTAAATACGTTGCATAACAAGTAAATTCAGTATGATGTCCATGCTTCACAAACATATTAAAATGAAAAACAACTGAGACTAATTACGTCTATGTAATTATCCTTCAGTAAAAACTAAGAACGTTTATTTAGGGAGACGACACAGCAACTGTAGCTAAAGGCAAGAAAGTGAAGATGAAGCTGACAGCAGCTCTTGAAGATCTCGGTAAGTATTATAATGACAGCCGCCTTAACCCAAACCCCACAAAGACATGTCTGTGCCTTCCGTCTGAGAAACTAGGAAGCGAAAGAGAAGTGAAATATTATCTGGATCGAGCAACCACTATGCCACTACGAAACTCCAAAATCCTTGCTTATGAGCAGTTAGCGTTCGTGGAGTCGTAGCGCCTGATCCGTTCACAGCCACCGTCTACCATCATGGAGTGAGGTCTGAGGACGTTCTAAAACAGATCGAGACCGGTAACTTCGTAAAAACAGAAGTTTCTTGCTGTTGTGACTGTTCATATTAATTTTTAATCTGGGAGTACAATTGGACCGTAGTTTGCATTCAAAGATCATTGTCAAGAAAAAATCCTAAAAGGCTTCAACCAAGGCTACCCAGGCGTTTAAGTACAGTGTGGTTCTGACACTTCTCGGAAATTCCGTGAAACTGGCTCGTCACAGGGAAACTGAAAGCTAAACGATCATAAACGGATTTAAATGAAGCTGTTCTGACATCGTTGATTAAGAATCCAGAAACAGGAAACTGAGGTCAGCCGTACATTAATAACGGTAATTTTAAAAACTAAAAGGTCTGGCCGAACCGCCTAGAAAGACCCAACGGCACCGACCGACCGCCGTGTCATCTTCAGCCGATAGGCGTCACTGGATGCGGACACGGAGGAGCACGTGGTCAGCACACCGCTCTCCCGGCCACTCGTGACTGGAGCCGCTATTTCTTAGTCAAGTAGCTCGTCAATTGGCTTCACAAAGGACGGGCGCGGCACGCTTGCCAACAGCACTGGCACACAGAGACAGTCAGCCATTCAAGTGCTAGCCCATCCCTACAGCCCTTAACTTGAGTTATCTGACCGGTATTACCACTGCGGCATGGCCGTTAGCCCATTGATAATTTTGGCCACAAATAAATGGCACGTTGCAAAATACAAATGTTACATCTCCCCGAGGACTTTGCAATTCGTCAAATTTATTTTACAGATTGGTGGCACACAAGCTAGACAATAACCGTCGATTCCGGTGTGGTACATAGTTTACGACTAACCTCATTTGTATGAAACGGAGGGGCAAATAAAACAATCAGGGATAGTGGTCAGATGTGAGCCCTCACTGGACGGATACGAGGAAGGTAGTTGGAGGATCTAAAGTGATGCTTTGGTGTGGAACATGGGGTTCTCTTGTTGTCGTGCCTTTCTTCATTTTAGTACAATAACAGCAGTACATTATCTGCTGTTCAAATAAAATGGCTCTGTGTACTATGGGACGTAACATCTGAGGTCATCAGTCCCCTAGAACTTAGAACTACTTATACCTAACTAACCTAAGGACATCACACATATCAATGCCCGAGGCAGGATTGGAACCTGCGACCGCAGCGGTCGCGCGGTTCCGGACTGAAGCGCCTAGAACCGCTTGGCCACATCGACCGGCTTATCTGCTGTTGGTGAAGAAGTGTTGTCACCGCTGCTCTCTGAAGACAGGACATACCAAATTTCCTTGCAGAGCGATGGTGAGCCGTCTCTTTATAGGCTAACTGTCCGGGAATACTTGCATATTGAGTTTCTTCGGAGTGGATATGTTATAGAAGCCCTGTGGAGTGGCCTTATGACAGAGTGTATTTTCATGCTGATATAATCGATCATCGTCTCCGAATCGTTCCTTTACTATATGCAGAACACAATACTATAAAATGTGTTAACCACGAAATACACTCATACATCGTAACGCCACATCCGCTGTTCTTCGCTATTGGTGCAGCACATAATGAAAGGTAACGTTCTCTAGGCATTCGCCAAACCCAAACTCTTCCATAGGATTGACACACGGTGTAGCACAATTCATTACTCCAAAACACTCGTGCCAGTGATCCACCGTCCAGAGAAGACACTCTTTACATCACAAAAAGCGTTGCTTGGCATTAATACAGAATTATGTTTCTTATGAGGAGCTGCTCCACCATCGTGCCTCATTTTTTTTAACTCCCTAAGGGGAGTTGTTGCGCTAGGTGGAAAGCTAGTAGCACTTTGGAGCATGAGATTATTTCCGATTATTAAAACCACCCTCCGCAATGCTTGATGGTCCTTTCCCGTCTCGTAAGTGGGCTGCTTCTGTGTTGGCAGCGCTCTGTAGCGCTTTGCATTGGGCATCTGATTACGCTTTCTTTGTAAGAGACTCTGTGGCTGGTTGGACTCGTTTTATGTAGCTGCCAGTATTGACGCTCGCTGTATTTCAGTAATTCGCGTAATGAAGATTTTTGTGAGGTAAATGCTTAATGAAAGGTATACGCTATTGCTAAGATTTATTTTTAATTAGGGCCATTCTTTTGAATTACTTACGCAACGCAATCTGACTGCTCAACAAATTACAACATGATTTCAAAATCATGTTGTAATTTATTGAGCAGTCAGATTGCGTTGCGCTAGAATATTGTGGGTCAGTGTTGACAAGAGAAGAATGAGTAAAGAGAAAGTAGGTTCACTTGAATTCAATTTCAATCAGCAGTCTCAGTAAAATATTTGTTAAAGAAGTTTCATCTGTCGACCCTTAGCCGAGGATACCTCAATCGAATCTTCTGATTTTATTTTTGATCTTCAAATTGTGTTTTTCTGTGTTACCGTGTCAAATTATGTGATAATCATGGCGTGTGTAAAGTGCAACACTAGGGTACAAAGTAAATTGAGAAATGACAGTGACGATAAGGGTAGTGTGTCAGCACTACCTTGTAATGAAGTGACAAATTTCCAAAATAAATTGGTAATTGTGGATAGGGAAATGAACCAAGCAGTAAGTAATGGTGTAGACAGTGAAACAATTAGTGAACAGGGGAGTATTGTCGATCAGTCGGTTGGCAATAGCTTGCCTCAGGAATACGAAGTGACAGAACAAAATCTTGCGAATACGGTAGATTCAGGCTTTGCGTCCTTACTCTTTCCTCAATTAAGTCAATACTCAGTCTCTGCTTTTCAAAATGCGTATGTTACCGGTGCAAATGCACTGCCGAAAAGCATAAAGGGACATGTTCCAGACACTAATATAATGTAATTACAATTAATGCAACAAATGGGACAACAGCTGCAAAAGTTGGAGTCAATCGAACAAAATCTTGAAACGTTAGACACAACGCTTGAACAAACACGTGAAGGTTTAACTGCTGAGTTACTTAAAATCGAATCTAAATGTCAAAAAGTTTGAAAAGATGTAAAAACGCAAATTTGTGAGCATTTTCAGCCTATTTCTTCGTGACATGAAATCACATTACAGAATCATGAAGTAGCCATAAAAGAACTGCAGACTATTGTTGACGAAAAACACGACACCTTTCAGGCTAAAATTGACTCAGTTGCGTCTACCGATACGGTCACGCAACTTGTTCAAACTCAGGAAAACTTAAAGGACACAGTAGATACCCTTTCGACACAAATGGACACTCTGAAACTTGGTTCATAAAAACACACGGAGGAAATCAGTACATTATCGGAAAAAGTAGTCGAACTTGCGGATCAGCTAACTAATTTATCTACAAAGGTAGATGATGATCTGAATGATACAAGACCGGTAGCCTTTACTGACATAGAAAAGTACGAGAAAATTAGGAACTTCAAACAAAATCAGAAACAAATAGATACACAGTACGAAAGAGAAATGCGGGAAGTACAAGATCAGTTGCCTCACGTAATACAAGAATGACGTATTTCGGAGGGCACCCGCGCTCTGACACAGGGAGAGGAATTCAGAAATAAGGAAAAGTCACAAAAGTAACAACACAGGGTATTTTAGAGATTTTGAGGGGATTTGCAAGGTGCACCGAATCTTGAGATGAAACCACCGACACGACGTAACAATGACCGATTTGCAAGTCGCCGACACGATGATTTTGACTAAAAGTTCTTCTTCACAACGCGCAAATTTAAAACATTCAAAAATTCCGGTAATGATATACGTCCACAAGCTTAGCTTCATGAGTTCACTCATTGCTTTTCTCCTAATGGTCATTGGAGAACAGATTAGAATTTATGTGTGGCTATCTAGAAAATGAACCAGCAGTAAGAATGCAATCGGTCACACGCGACAGTCACAATGAAGGAGATTTCTATCATGCCTTCCATTCTCCATACTGGTCACAGGCTACTCAAGATAGAGTAAAACACAGCATTATAACGATGAAACATTTTGAACAGTCTGAATTCTCCAGCCCGGTAAAATATTTAGGAGATATGTTGCACAAAAATCAGTATTTGTCAACCCTGTGCAACCCCTCAGAACTCATCCGCATTTGCTTAATTAAATTGCGTATACATTTAAGACACATTATTTTGGCTGGACGTTGTAAAGAATACATCGAAGCTTTTCAGGGACTTTTACAAGAATTGGAAATTGATACAGACTGTCACGGTATGCGAAAACAGGAAAACAACAATTGCACGTCACATCCACCACAATTCCGTGACGACAGAAGTAATAACCGGACACGACAAGACTACTTTTATAATGCAAATCGTGACCACAATAGACACAACCCGTATGATAACTATTAGCAGAATAACAATAGATACAGGGAAAGATCACCTCTCCGTGGTAATGATTACGACAGAAACAATCGTAGAAACAGACAAAATGGGAACCAGAATAAATATTATCAAGGGAGACAGAATAACTTCAGACACAACGGTCCACCTCGCAGTTACGATTCTGGGAGAAATTTTCTACCACTTAACCGACAAGAAAGAAACTGCAGAAACTACCAGCATGACGACAGATGATATAAACATGACGACAGACCATAATTTAATCAGAACTGCTGAGATTCAAACAGGGCAGGGCCCTTTCAACAAGCCGATATTGTAGAAGTTAGATCTCCAAATCCCAGTAACGATGCGCGACATCAATGAGGTAATAGACAATGACTCGCACCGTAGGCAACCACGTGTAGCCGGCCGGCTTTGAGAAAGGCAACACAGAAGCTAACCTTGAGAAAAATTTCAGTATTCATTGCACTCAAAAAGTATGCTTTGAAAACTTCATCACTTCATCTTTAACGGACATTGCTTATGAACAAGACAAAGATCCGATTTGGAAAGATATCAAAAGTAAATGGCATGAGAAGACACACACTCAGATTCGTCATTATTATCTGGTTAGAAAAAACATACTCTTCAAACGTTGCACTGCTGACGATAATTTACAGGTACTTTGTATTCCCGACGATTTTGTTAATTAGCTCATCTGGTACATTCATTTCAACTATGTACACTTCGAACGACTTGTCATTTTAACAATATGGAAAAGAGAATTAGGAGAGTCTTTTCTATTTGTAGACTCTGTCAAAAAGGTAAACCATCTACCATCTCACATCGTGCTCCATTGTTTCCTATCTTCCCTGCTAGATTAAAAGAATTTGCTGCTGGTTGATCTTCTGAGACCCCTTGTGAAAACTGAACTTACTTCATAATTTGTTTCTTTCACACCGTTACGCAAAGCAACTGGATAGTCTGATATTAACACCTTTGTTAAAAATTTCTTATATGAAGTTGGACATGTTGCTAAACTTATTTCAGATTACGGAAACCACAATTCAGATCTGCTGTTTAGTCACACATACTTCAAAATCGTAAAATCAAACCTGTTGTTATTTCATTGTACTCACTACATTGTAACGTGTCTGAACGGATTATGAAAGAAATCAATTAGCTTTGCAGTTTTTATTGCCACAGGAAGCATCAGTATTGGGACAGTTCCTTACATTTATTTCAAAACGTGCTGAATGAAATGCCTCATGGGTCCACTGCTTTACCATCTATTCTTGTACTGAAGAATGAGAAACCACCGAACAGAATCAGAGAGCTTGTACCTTTCCCAAATACACGTAAACTTCGACATGAAGACGTAATTGATTAGGGGAAATTACACGGTAATTACACGGTAATTACACGGTACATATTGGTCAGAAAGTTCTTATTAAAGCCCATTCATTGTCACATAAGAAGAAACATTTGAGTCACAAATTCATTCTGATTTGTAATTGACATTGTAGGATCCAACGTATACTGCATGATAATTGTGTTGAAGTTGAAACTCTTCGTACTAAAAAAATAAAGGACTACACCACATTTCTCATATAAAACCGTTTATTGAGAGATATGGTTCCAATGGCTCTGAACACTATGGGATTTAACTTATGAGATCATCAGTCACCTACAACTTAGAACTACTTAAACCTAACTAACCTAAGGACATCACACTCATCCTTACCCGAGGCAGGATTCGAACCTGCGACCGTAGTGGTCGCGCGGTTCCAGACTGTAGCGCCTAGAACCGCTCGGCCACTCCGGCCGGCTATTGAGAGATAATTTGCTTTCTAACGTAGTCTTTGTTACAAAATTTTTTACTTCACATTACTATTATGCTTTGTCACACTTAGAAACTGTTAACATGCAACAATATTTTGAAGTCAACTATCCAGTCAAGAACCTATGGAACTTATTAAGACAGTAATTTTACGAGTGCATTTTTATAGGGAACAGAGTCTCAGTGTTTGTACAATTTGCTTGCTTGTTGCAGGATTACTTAACTACTATAAGGCTTACATACGTGGAGCAAATACTGATAGTGAGGTTTTACTGAAACATTTTGGCTTACTTGAAAAGACATTTTTTGATGGCTACACGGTTATGCTATGACACTACTAATGAGTGACATAGTTTTCATTATCATTTTTGCACTGTGTTTGTTTTATGTCTGCACAGTTTTTGAGTGCTCTTTTGAAAAGTAAAACGTATTTTGGTAATGACTCTTGTGACATAGCTACAATAATATAGGTATTTTTATAACACAACAAACATTACACTACAGTACTTCCTTGGTCACGGTGATGTACGTAATAACTATGGTATCTATACGCATAGCATATTTACTTTTGTGTATGACAAGGTAAGTACATTGACTGCTGGAGAACTTTGCTTATGAACAACAATAACTATGACACTTGGTACATTTTTACCTTTAGCCAATGACAGAAATTACGATACAGAGAGGTTTTTGGCGATACATTTTATTCTGTTGTTGTCGTCTGTAACATCTGAGGGTATAATTACATTAACCCTCTGAGGGGTAGACCCTTACTTTGTGTACCACGCATGTGGCAAGTGCAAGGAGCCCTAGCTAATATGGTATTTGCTTAAACAGTTTTAGACATCAGTACCATATTTCTCTAACGCAGAATTACGCAGCTATCTGATCATTCAACTGAGAGAGACAAACATTTATTTTTTTTACTACATCAGTGACACATATTTATGTAATTGCACAGTTAGAGTACTTCACACTTACAAAATTGTACTTTTGTCTGCATTTTGGGAACTTTTCACATTTACTTCAGGTAGCACTGTGATACTATGAGAGATTTGAGTGATGTATTTTGTATGGGATCATGATTTTCGAAGTACGTTTCAGGTAGATGACTCAATCGAAGCGAGCAGAGAGAACGTTTTAGAGGTTTGGAGATTATTGAAGGAAGCTACGACGATTCTGAGTTGTGATTAATCTGTTATGAGATGTTATTATAGAATTGTACTTTAAGAGTTATGAGAAGTGAATAGATATGTGAATGTGAGCACCACAATGCCTACCGAAATTTTTGGACATTGTTATTCGTGAGATTTCATTTCTATACACTTCTAAGGTAAATTGTCAACCTGTCATTGTAGCTCAAATTTCTGCCTTAAATATTTCGTTAAAGTATGTATGTGACCTTGACGTAATAATTTGCTGTGTGCAGGTACGCATTACTTGCTTTGAAATATACTTATTGTTGTGTGGACTTTTAACTTTACTTGTGCTGCTTTAGCTGCTTTGAAGCTACCCGCACTTTCGCGGGCACTCACAAGGCTGCAGAAAAGAGAGGCTGTTGACCTCATTATTGACATGTCTTTGCAGAATGTATCACAAACTCAACACACATTTACTTGGGAACATGTGATTACACTCCGGAGCTCGTACTTTGTGCTGTTTACTGAAATTCTTATGAAGTGATTATGACAAATTTCTTTGTATGAGAGTTGAGAGAACTTTTACTGACTTATGGAATGCTATATGGCTATTGAATGACATTTTCATGCTTTGCCTTGTACATATTTGTTTATTTTATTTTATATCTAGTTTCTAGTTGCTCTGTAGCATTGGGTTTGTAAAATAAAATTTCATACATATACTAATGTACGCACTTTCTGTCTACAGATCTATAAAATAATAATTTTATGATCTACGTTCTCAAAAAAAGGAGCACTAGGAAACGAAAGAAACATAAGAAGGAGAAATACTAATACTAGAATACAGGAACTGTATATATAATTTCCTTTTCAAGGACTTGGTAAATTTTTTGGTAGAATAGGTTGTTGTGGTGCATCACTTTAGTGTTAAGTTGTGACATAGGCATTAAGATGTAATAGACTTTCCCTTACCTGCATTGTTACCTTTACTGTAATATTTTTTCTTCTTGTGCTTTGTCATGTTTAGGTATAAGTTATTGTATTTTCTGCTACTATGTTTGAAGAATTGTCCTACTGAATGTTACTTTGTACTACTCTGATAAGCCAGTTACCACCAATTTATTTTTGTTGTTTGCAGCATATTTCCTTAAATTAGTTGTAATGTTGCATTTGTTTTGCTAATTTAGGTATACTGATGCTTGCTTTGCCAGTTTGCATATTTGTGCCATTGCTGTTTGTGTTAATTGTTCTGTGCTGCTGCATTGCCTCGTTCTCTAGTTTATGTATCTGAGCTCAGTAGGTTTAAGTTAGCTTAAGAGGAGGTAGGCAATATGAGAGAATGAGTTGTGATGAACTGGGAAGAAATGTATTGAGAAGTTATAAAAAAGTTTGGCCAAAAGAGTACTGTATATTGAGAAATAACTAATTTTGAAAGGGGAGATGAACAGATGGAAGTAGGGTTTAGGGACAACAGGTTTAGGTACAATTTTCTTGGAAGCAAATGATGAGGTAAGATAATGGAAAATAAATGATGAGGTAAGATAATGGTTAGATAGGATTTCTTTTTTGGTGGTGGTGGAGTGGGGGGGGGGGGGGGACCAAATGGTGAAATAAGAGGGAAGATCCATAGAATGAAGTTTTGGTTGGACTGCAGTACCAAATGTTACACTGGAAACAAGCCCTCTGCTTTCCTTTTGTGTTATTCCGCTATATTTTTAAGTGTACCCTTGTGTATCAGTGTTCTTCCTGTCTCTGTGTGTTTACCTGATAAGATTAATTGAGTTTTCTCTTCTAGTACTAAGCTGCATTTACTATGATGAGGAATACTGTTATCCTAAAATATAACATATTCTTTACTTTGGAAAGATGTTTAGACATTATTTATTCTGTTCTGTTTTCTTTTATTGCTCATGTGTCAAGTTAGAATTTCAATGAATATTCTCATGTTTCATTTATTTACTTGTGTCATAATTTCTGGAATACACATTTATATGCTTATTTCTGTTCCTTTGTGAAGCCTGTATTAGTATAAAAGTTATCTGTATCAGCATGTTCTTCAATGAAGTTTTCTGTACCTTAGTAATTGTATTCCTATGCTGTAAAATTGTAAATTTTATAGACACCAGTTCTTCAAATTAAGTAAATAGTAGGGATCATTTTAATGCACACATTTCTGTTGGTCTTCCTGTATGTGTAAAACCTCAGAGGCTAAATGACTGTGTAAGTGTTTGTACGCGTGCTGATAATTCAGCAAGGGACTGGTTAACATCATTGCTCGTTCTAAGAACATTGAAAAAAAATTAGTGAGTGCACAAGTGGTGGTTTATGGACTGCTTTATTATCCGCAATACTTTTTAATTGTGATTGCGCACCAGCACAGTTGCAATGGATGGCTGCTGGCCATCTCTACAAGGATTGCAGTGGGTCTGCACCCTTGGTGGCCCACTACTACCATAATCTCTACAAGGACTATAGTGGGTCGGCACCCTTAGTGGCCCACTACTACCATAGTATCTATAAGAAATACTGTAGATCTGCTCTGTGGTGACCTACTAATGCTACGAATATTCTTCAAGACTTCGACTGACTGTGCTGTGGGTTTCCTCTATTGTGGCCCATTACTAATCTTCATGTCAAGAGTCAGCAGTGTGTTTCTGTTGGTAGGACAACACTTCTTCAAGACTGCATGGAGATCCACTACTTGCGTGTGTATTTTCTTTTGTTGCTCAGACTGTCCATAAAACTGTCATAGGCTACTACTCTGATAAGGGATTAGGACTGTCTTTAGAGAATGTGAGGCCAATATTTGCTTTTGATCAACAGTGAATTAATAATTGTGTGCATTTGATCTATTTGATATTGTTAATATTAAAAGTTTTAACAAATTGATCCTGGCCACTGCCCAAAATAATTAGAAAATTTTTTGTTGGGAGGAGGGGGGCTCTGTAAGTGGGGTGTGTCTGTGTTGGCAGCGCTGTATAGCGCTTTGCATTGGATTTCTGACTGCGCTTTCTTTGTAATAGACTTTGTGGCTGGTTGGACTCGTTGTTGGAAGTTAATCGCCAGAGGTGTTGGGCAGTCGGAAGTTAGTCGCTAGCAGTGATGGAAATACTGTTGGGCAGTTGGAGGTGAACAGTCAGCAGTGACGGATGTTAGATGTGAGAAGTTAGCATTGATGGAGGATAGAAATCTGAAGTGTTAACGTAGGCTAACGACCTGGAAGTAACCGATTTGGAGATTGAAAATTTTTCGTGATTATATATCTTTGTACTGGATGTCAATGACGATTTAGATTCGTGCCTGAAGTGGATGTCACATTATTAAGGTAAAAAATGCATTATTTGGTTTGCAACAAAATCTTTCCTTTGCTAACCACATGCCTATTAGTAGGTAGTGGCTTTAGTAATTAGAATCTTTCATTTAGCTGGTAGTATTGACGCTCGCTGTATTTCAGTAGTTCGCGTAATAAAGATTTTTGTGAGGTCAGTGCTTAATGAAATGCATAGGTTATTGTTAAGATTTCTTTTTAGTCAGGGCCATTCTTTAGAATTAATTATTTGAAGTCCAGTTGTAATTTTTTTGAGCAATCAGATTGCGTTGCGCTAAAATATTGTGGGTCATTGTTGACATGATAAGAAAAAGTAAAGAGAAAGTAGGCTCAGTACGTTCAGTTTTACTCAGCTGTTTCAGAATCAAATAACGTAGAAGTCTCATTTTCTCAGTTATTTAGCAATTTAAGTACAGACACACTCATTTAAATAAAGAAGTTTCAGTCTGCACATGGAGTGCTCCTTGTCTTAGTCTAGCTGTGGTTAGTCCTTCACATTTCTACATCACTATCACATCATCAACAGCTGACTAGGTCAGCTGTTGGGTCAAATGGTTCTGAGCACTATGGGACTTAACTTCTGAAGTCATAAGTCCCCTAGGTCAGCTGTAGAAGGGTTGAAATGGCCATGATAGATTTGTTGCTAAGGTGGCATACATTGACTAGCCTACGTTCGAAATCAGCCAGCTGTCGTCACCGGCCACCTGAGATACACCAGTCTGCTACTATCTCTCAGCTGGCATCACAATACTCACTGCCTCTTTTTGTTGTGGGCGGGTCTGCCTTTCGTGGCATGTTGCGGTCACTTTCCCACTACGCAGAGGTGTCTCCTATCAGACAGTATAACTGTCATACAATTATATTATTTTGCAGGAACTTTTAGTTCTTATTTTCTGCTAAATGTCCCGATCGCTCCCCACCCGATTTACATATTTTTGGAGCCCTGAAACAGACATTCGTGGCTGTCGAGTGCTTCGGACGAAGAGGTAAACTTGGGCACGACCTCCCTTCCATAGGCAACCGAAAACCTTCTTTTCATGAAGGCTCTGTTCATATTGCCTCACAGTGGAATAAATATATTTTCTGTTATGGCAATCACTTTTAAAATCATTAAGAGTTTACTTACTTTTTTCCTTCCGTCTCTCTTTTATTTGAGTGGACCTTATATAAACAAGTTCTACATCCGACTTCTGTACAGATTACAAGAACTTTGTTTATTGTTATACAAAAAAGAGGACAAATAAATAACGCTGGAGACAAAAAACATGTCAACAGTAAAATGGTTCAAATGGCTCTGAGCGCTATGGGACTTAACTGCTGTAGTCATCAGTTCCCTAGAACTTATAACTACTTAAACCTAACTAACCTAAGGACATCACAAACACCCATGCCCGAGGCAGGATTTGAACCTGCGACCGCAGCGGTGGCGCGGGTCCAGAATGTGTGTATAGTGTGTGCAGTGACTGATAGTGAAATATGAGTGAATAGTGTGGCATTACATTATTTAATGAGTTATTTGTAAATAAATTATTGTATACCAGGAGTAAAATCTAATGATTGTCTCTAACTAGAAGTCTGCAAATATATGTGTATACGAATTAGCTTATTGTAAATTGATCTAAGCTTGTAAATACTTTGACATGTCCTATATCCTTGTAAAAAGAGATCTACGGATGAATAAAACTACTACTACTGTAGCGCCTAGAGCCGCTCGGCCACACCGGCCGGCCCACTTAACAGTAACTGACACGTATATACGTACTTCATGCTGTGTTATCACATGAAAAGGACACACACATCGAAATCGCGAATGTGAAAACAATCTGCAACTGCTCAGACGGAACATATTATTCTCTTTTCTGAAGTATTCTAATGCTTTGGACCCAACTAAACAGAAAATATCCGAACTGCTACGACTAGATTTTTTCACGTTCGGTTGTAGTTCTTACTCTGTCCATATTCCCGCCCTTCACTTACACCTTTACGAGCCATATAACTGACTTATGGAAATACGGTTTCCTGGTGACATTTTCAGAATTTATTTATTTATTTATTTATTTTTGCATTCAGTGCAGATTATGAATGAGAATCAGACTTCACAATATTATTTTCTTTGTATGCAAATGTTTGTTTGTTTGCAAATGTGTTATGTTAACATAATGTTAAAAGGTAAGATTTGGCTAAGCCAAACAATATTTATTTTCAGTCTTTTAAGTAAAAAGCCAATAGTGTGATACAGTAAAATAAACATAAGTTACGTCACAGCCAAAAAATTCAGTTCCAAATGTCACCAGTAATAAGCGTAAGAAACTCATAATATTAAATAAATAAATAAATACATAAATACAAATAAATAAATACAAAAAATAAATACAAATAAATAAATGCAAATAAATAAATACAAATAAATACACAACGATTAAAACTAAAGTTGTGGGTGATAATAGAAGTGATGCTGAGATCTGAATAAGTTTATGAATTATGTGAAAACAGGAGTATCCAAAGGACAGGAATTAGTCACTCGTTCTCCATCTCTCTCTCTCTCTCTTTCCCTCTTTCCGTCTATTAGGGCTATTCGCAAAGTGGGGTCCGATAAGTCACGAAATGGAAACGACAGTAAAAATCCGATGAAGCTTTGCACAGATGCGTTGGTCAGTTCTCTAAAATGCGTGTCGATAGCGTTGAGTCACTCTTTTCAGTTCTGAGCACACAATGAGCACGTATAGATGCCTAAAACAATAGCGTCTCCCGCCAAATGTGGGAACCTACAACAATGTTTCATACAGCGCCACTTAACGTACCTGTCGTGCAGTTTCTTCTTCATAACAATTCTCTGAATCACACTACAGGGGCAATGAGGACTCCCCTGGAGCGATTTCAGTGACAAATGTTTCATCACCCACCATACACTCAGTACAAGGCTCCCTCTGTGTCCATCTCTGCTCACATGAACCGCTGGCAATGAGGAGAACACTGTGGTACAGACCAGAGTAGAGAAGTGGTGGAAAGCACCGGCGGCTGCCTTCTACGGCGAGGATATTGAGATGGTTGTACAATGCTACGACATGCGTCTAATTCGGAGCAGCGACTATGTAGAAAACTAGCCGGCAGGTGTAGCAAACGGCTACCAACAAAACATTTGTGATTTTCACAGTGGTTGCTATTTCGCCACCGGTCGGACCGTACTTTCCGAATAGCCCTCGTATGTCTTTGTCCGTCTCTCTAACACACGAAAAGATGAAATACAGAACAACATTTTCATGCAGAACACGTAGATTTTCCAAGTTTTTCCACACTTCAGACAGTAATAAGTGCCACACACATCTTTCAGTGTACCATTTTCTTATTCTGCTTCTGGAATTCAGCAGCAGAGCAAACGTTTGTTCGCTTAAGATTTCACTGCGAGTAATTTCTGTTGATCGAGAGTGACTGTAATGTGCCAGGTAGCACTGAAATCGACCTACATCGACGCTGAAGCACCGAGTAGTCTACCTGGGTATCATTTGCGTCAGGTCCTCACATCCGCAGGCGGTGTGGTTGCTGGCAGTGACGACACGGAATTCCTCGCGGAACGCGCCGCCTCTCACGACGTCGGATACCACGAAGACGAGGAGGACCTCTTCCTGGCGCCGCGGGAGGCAGGAGAGCGGCCCGATGCAGCAGCCGGCGCCGTCGTCGCAGCGGTGCAGCACGGTGTACGGCGGGTACAGCAGCTCGGCCGGGGCGCTCTCCACCAGCTGCCTCGCGTCGACGGCCCTCGGCTGCGGTCTGGAGCAGGGCAGGAACAGCGGCCGAGGAGCCGCCGTCACCAGGGAAACGAGCGCTGCCAGGGCCGCTACGGCAGAGGAGTGCATCGTGTCGCAGCTCGTCGTGTCGATCACTTCTGCCCCAGGCCGCAGTCAGATGGTCGAATGACTGCCCGCCAAAGCCGAGCGTGATTTTAAACTATTTTTGACGTCAGCGAGGCGTGCCGTTCCGACCGGCGAGCGGCAGGAAGGAAGCGCCTGGGCAGCACCGACGCGACGCTACGCGACGCGGACGTGGTGGGCGGTTGGCTGTCGCCATCGCGTGTCTAGGCGTGCACTGACGCTCATGTCACTGACGGTACTTCCCACACCGCACAGAGAGTGCGAAAAACGTCTTTCACA
This sequence comes from Schistocerca gregaria, assembly GCF_023897955.1. Classification (NCBI taxonomy): domain Eukaryota; kingdom Metazoa; phylum Arthropoda; class Insecta; order Orthoptera; family Acrididae; genus Schistocerca; species Schistocerca gregaria. Next base: position 627,266,610 of record NC_064922.1, read on the forward strand.
AAGTTTAGGGGTTTATTCTCTACGTGAGAACATTATAAAAGGATCATATGAATATGACATACAACTCACTATTTACATTAATAGGTAAAATAATAGGGTAACGCTCCGACAGAAGACTATTATTTCAATATACAGGGTGAGTCACCTAACGTTACAGCTGGATATATTTCGTATACCACATCAAATACTGACGAACCGATTCCGCAGACCGAACGTGAGGAGAGGGGCTAGTGTAATTATTTAATACAAACCATACAAAAGTGCACGGAAGTATGTTTTTTAACACAAACCTACGTTTTTTTAAATGGAACCACGTTAGTTTTGGTAGCACATCTGAACATATAAACAAATACGTAATCAGTGCCGTTTGTTGCATTGTAAAATGTTAATTACATCCGTAGATATTGTAACCTAAAGTTGACGCAAGAAACCTCCGACGTCCACTTGCGTGTTGTAACAAACACGGGCCACGGGCGTTTCATAGGACATGGAGGACGCATAAATTGGCCAGCCAGTTCCCCCGATCTTACACCTCTGGACTTCTTTCTGTGGGGTACGTTAAAGGAGAATGTGTACCGTGATGTGCCTACAACCCCAGAGGATATGAAACAACGTACTGTGGCAGCCTGTGGCGACATTACACCAGAAGTACTGCGGCGTGTACGACATTCATTACTCCAGAGATTGCAATTGTGTGCAGCAAATGATGGCCACCACATTGAACATCTATTGGCCTGACATGTCGGGAGACACTCTATTCCACTCCGTAATTGAAAACGGAAACCACGTGTGAACGTGTATACTAACATGGTAATGTACATGTGCGTCAGTGAAAAAGACCAATAAGAAGGTGTTAGCATGTGGACGTAATATGCTGTTCCAGTCTCTTCTGCACCTAAGGTCCATCACCGTTCCCTTTGGATCTCTACGTAATTCGGTGTTCTCCGATACACACGATCGAACAGCGGAGGAGTGGTACTCAAGCGTCAACTTTAGGTTACAATATCTCCGGATGGAATTAACATTTTACAATGAAACAAACGGCACAGGTTACGTATTTGTTTCTATGTTCAGATGTGCTAACAAAAGTAACGAGGTTCCATTTAAAAAAAAAAAAAAACGTAGGTTTGTGTTAAAAAACATACTTCCGTGTATTTTTTATGGTTTGCGTTAACCAATTACACTAGCCCCCGCCCTCACGTTCGGTCTGTGGAATCGGTTCGTCAGTATTTGATGTGGTTTACGAAACATATCCAGCGGTAACGTTAGGTGACTCACCCTGTATACCACCCAACTCCTTTACACTCACTCGCCCATGAACGCTCCAAATAATATTTAAAACAAAATTCAAATCGGCTGAAAACCAAAACTTTCAACTACTCTCTGACAGCTGCTACATTCATATAATAATAATCACCGGCGTACCCCCCCCCCCCCCTCACACACACAAACACACACACACACACACACACACACACACACACACACACACACATGCGCGCGCGCGCGCGCGCGTGCGTGGGTAGAGAGAGAGAAAGAGAGACAGATAACAGAATGAAACCTACGTTACTTTTCAGCATGGACTTTGTTAACTTGACAACATGTACTTAAACGGCCACGCGGGGTAGCCGCGAGGTCTAAGGCGTCTTGTCACGGTCCGGGCGGCTTCCCCCGTCGGAGGTTCGAGTCCTCCATCGGGCATGGGAGTGTGTGTGTTGTCTTTAGTGTAAGTTAGATTAAGTAGTTCTTAAGCGTAAGGGCTATTGACCTCAGCAGTTTGGTCCCACAAGACCTTACCACAAATTTCCAATTTTTTTACTTAAACAAAACAGGAAGAGGCATAAAGTAAACACGCAGTTACGACATTAAATTACAGTTTTTGTTAAAATTTCTACAACTATTGACAGGAGACTAATAGTGTACCACAGCAATTAACGCAAATATTAATGAAATTGCGAAGAAAATAGTTCGTAACATGGAAAAGTACTTACGGTTCCTAAGTGAAATTATAGTGCGACCTCCAGCATGTGACCCGTTGAGAGAAAATGCAGATGCCAATCAAAAACACGAACAACTGGAAGTAATCGCTTATTCACGTAAAAAGCAAGACGTGAACTGTTTTGTAATCCACAAATATCAAGTATCAAAATAAAAATGTATCATTCTACATTCCACTGAAGATGCCTTAAAGCAAAAGGCGAAACGCATCAGGAGGAAAAAGCAATGCAGCAGGTAAAGGTAGTTTTTATTTACAAAACGAGTAGTTCTTATGAACGTCGGTCCAGCTGTCCATCGTTATTGAGGCACGAAAGTAATTCCGAGTAGTGACTTCTACTTTTGTAATTTACCTCAAGTGGGCATTTTTACTCGCTCTCTTGCTTACCGTTGGTCATGGAATTTCTTTTGTTAATTTGTTTTGTATAACCGTCGTTCTTTCTGTTTCACAGAAACTTCTGCCACAGCACATCACAACGGTATTATCAGTGTCTGAAATGCGACCTGGCACTTGTGTATGCGGGAGCAGCACAACTCTATGCTAACCGTTACCCTGAAAAGCAGTTACCTTGTGCAAGGTCGTTCGTACGTCCGTAACAACGTTTGCGAGAGACAGTCTCATTTGAGAACAGAGCTACAGATGGTGGGAGGCCACGCTGTTCACGAATGCCGACGCCTGTACGACGGTTTCTCGGTGCTATGGGTAGTATGCCATCACGTAGTACAAGGAGAATTGCGAACAGGAAGGTTTCGACCACATGAAGATCTGGAACGTTCTGCAAGAATATTCTGTATCCACATTACGTTCAACGGGTGCAAGTATTGCATGAGGCATGTCAAATGAGGGCATGTGCGATGCCCAGACAAGAACGCCGAATGCAGCTTACATGCTCAACCTCACTTTGCAAGGATAGTTCACCAATATATCGATAACCACTCTCCGAACAAGGATTTTTTCTTCGGGGTCATTTAAGGATCTTGGTGTATTCAGCCGCAGTATTCAGTGTCGGTCTTTTGAGAGAGTGTATCCAAAATGCGTTCGATCAAATACGAGATACACAGCACTTTTACACGATGTACGTCTCAGGAGGAGCGTGGAAGAGGGAGGTCGTCACCTTGAGTTATTTCTGTAAATGTTTACGTGTATAGTAAAGTATCATTTTTGTGAAATATATAATAAATTCTATTATACCTCCTTAAAGTAGGATTCTCGGACCATGTTCATACAAAGCTTTCGTAATGATTTTAAATCAGGAATAAGTTCATAAAGTTTCTCACGAACGTTTCTATACGCACTCCAGAAGTAATTTTGGCACATGCGTCTGAGCAGCTGGAAAAACAAACAGTTTTTTTATGGTATACTGTTAGCATACCGACACTTCTTTGAGAGTGATAAATTCTGCTTCAAATAACAGACTGCCAGAGTAGACATTCAGCCTTGGAGAGATACAATAACTATTAATAAGTTACAACTAGCTTTTTCTTTCATTTCAGTCAAAGTTCCGAGAAGACATAAGATATCAGACTAGATTAAGCCATTACAGGTCATCTGCACATCTCCACAGGACAGTTACAATTTGGTTGCGTCGAAATGAAAACAAGACACTATTCAAAGGAGGCCTGTAACGGCCGAAACTAGCCATGGTCATTTGTATTTTCTCCAGGCTAAAACAGATAATCAGTTACAACAGATACGCTAAGAGTAAAAAATACAGTTTACCGATAGATAAATTTCACAGGTAGAACAGACAAATAACTTCACTTCTCTTGGATCCAATAAGCGTGAAGAAAACTCACCGACACAAATTCTAAACACACAAACGGTCGGTAGCAACTGGTGAATGTGACATTATTGTGTCTTTATGTTCTTTACCCGAGTATGCTCTGCAGACCGCGTTCGTGAAAAATTAAATCGGGATCTTAACAATTCCACTTTCAGAAACATAAATATCTAGTTCGACAGTTCAAAGTCTGTCGTACAACGGTGGATTGTCAACGATATACACACCTGGAAATGGAAAAAAGAACACATTGACACCGGTGTGTCAGACCCACCATACTTGCTCCGGACACTGCGAGAGGGCTGTACAAGCAATGATCACACGCACGGCACAGCGGACACACCAGGAACCGCGGTGTTGGCCGTCGAATGGCGCTAGCTGCGCAGCATTTGTGCACCGCCGCCGTCAGTGTCAGCCAGTTTGCCGTGGCATACGGAGCTCCATCGCAGTCTTTAACACTGGTAGCATGCCGCGACAGCGTGGACGTGAACCGTATGTTCAGTTGACGGACTTTGAGCGAGGGCGTATAGTGGGCATGCGGGAGGCCGGAAGGACGTACCGCCGAATTTCTCAACACGTGGGGCGTGAGGTCTCCACAGTACAACGATGTTGTCGCCAGTGGTCGGCGGAAGGTGCACGTGCCCGTCGACCTGGGACCGGACCGCAGCGACGCACGGATGCACGCCAAGACCGTAGGATCCTACGCAGTGCCGTAGGGGACCGCACCGCCACTTCCCAGCAAATTAGGGACACTGTTGCTCCTGGGGTATCGGCGAGGACCATTCGCAACCGTCTCCATGAAGCTGGGCTACGGTCCCGCACACCGTTAGGCCGTCTTCCGCTCACGCCCCAACATCGCGCAGCCCGCCTCCAGTGGTGTCGCGACAGGCGTGAATGGAGGGACGAATGGAGACGTTTCGTCTTCAGCGATGAGAGTCGCTTCTGCCTTGGTGCCAATGATGGTCGTATGCGTGTTTGGCGCCGTGCAGATGCGCGCCACAATCAGGACTGCATACGACCGAGGCACACAGGTCCAACACCCGGCATCATGGTGTGGGGAGCGATCTCCTACACTGGCCGTTCACCTCTGGTGATCGTCGAGGGGACACTGAATAGTGCACGGTACATCCAAACCGTCATCGAACCCATCGTTCTACCATTCCTAGACCGGCAAGGGAACTTGCTGTTCCAACAGGACAATGCACGTCCGCATGTATCCCGTGCCACCCAACGTGCTCTAGAAGGTGTAAGTCAACTACCCTGGCCAGCAAGATCTCCGGATCTGTCCCCCATTGAGCATGTTTGGGACTGGATGAAGCGTCGTCTCACGCGGTCTGCACGTCCAGCACGAACGCTGGTCCAACTGAGGCGCCAGGTGGAAATGACATGGCAAGACGTTCCACAGGACTACATCCAGCATCTCTACGATCGTCTCCATGGGAGAATAGCAGCCTGCATTGCTGCGAAAGGTGGATATACACTGTACTAGTGCCGACATTGTGCATGCTCTGTTGCCTGTGTCTATGTGCCTGTGGTTCTGTCAGTGTGATTATGTGATGTATCTGACCCCAGGAATGTGTCAATAAAGTTTCCCCTTCCTGGGTCAATGAATTCACGGTGTTCTTATTTCAATTTCCAGGAGTGTATGTTCTTTCAGATATGCGTGGAAATAAAAATTCTATGTTTTCAAAGCCTTTATCCGCCATTCGGAACATTCCAGTTGTTGAAGGAGATACGAGGCGTCTGTGTGACAGATATGTTTCCCAAAAGAATCATTCACCGAATGTGCCTGAATAATTTACCCACGGATTGTTGTACGGGACTTCATCAAACGAAGATGTGTTAGAAACGAAGTTATCTGAAAGTTAATGGAATTAATACCCGCCGTCGTAGCTGTCGGCGCTATCGCACGATTTTACATCTATATATACCGCACAAGGGACCTTCCGGTGCGTGGTGGAGTGTACTTTGTCTACCACTACACTTCCCCGCTTTCCTTTCCAGACGCCAATGGTCGGAAAGAACGATAGCCGGTAAGCCTGTGTGACCTCGTATCTCTGATTTTATCTTCACGGGCCTTGCGCGATATACACATATGAGGAAGCAGTGTATTTGTTGACTCTTCTAGGAACATATGTTCTTGGAATTTTACCAATGAACTACACCGTGATGCCCGAACACATCTGTTAAGAGTTTGACAATGAAGTTGGTCATTTCTGTCACTCGTTCGTGCTTGCTAAATGAACTGTAATAAAACGCCAGTTCTTCTTTCGATCTTCTCTACTTCCTCTACCAGTCCTATCTGGTATGGATCCCATTGTGAGGTGGCACTCGACTTCGGGTAGCTTGTTCGAATTTTTATCGGCAGTGTTTGACTAACAAAGCGGGAAAGAGGAGGCTACGTACAATCGTCTTCGACTCAATACCAGTGCAGTGGTGATATGCGACAGAGTTTTTGGCTCCGTCGAATGGTGGCATTTACCTCAATGACTCTCTTGGTGCTATTCGATAGCAGTAGGGTATGTGACTCCACCGAGTACCTTCTTATTTACCTCTCATCGTCATCAACAACGATAAATCACTAAATCTCCACATGCATTTATTACAATCACCTTCACTCAACAGATACAATTACGGTAACACTCTTGCTCTTCGCAAGGAAAATGTACTATTATGCTAGATGACTGAAAATGAATCTTTTTAATTTGGCTACAATCTCTAACAATGCCATACTATTCTTTTTCTACTCGAATTTGGCACGACGGACTATAGCTATTCATAAGTCGAGAGACTGTAATATGATAAACATCAACATTTTGATATGCTTCTGAAGCTAAAATTATAGCGGCCTACATGTAAGAGAGATTACACATACGGCTACAGCCAGCAATGTTATCATGAAGTGTAGACGGTAGGAGACCACGAAACCCTATAATCCCACTGGCAGACCAAAGATTATGATAAGGATCGCCAAATTCGGAACCGTACTGCCCCTCAATCCTCAGTCCGATATTCCAGCTGTTGCAAGGGCGTTCCCTTTACAGCTCGGGTGTTGAAGCAAAAGCCAGGGCTCGGGGGATCGGCTTCCGAACGGGAAGTTCTTCTTATATGGCAGATTTTTGCCTGCTAATATAGTATATGTGCATATCTTATAATTCTTGGACAGAAACCAGAACTGATAAAACCTGATCGCGTAGCAACAAAGAATAAGCACATACAAGAGAGCATACAAAAGAAAAATTAAAAAAAAACAGAAGACTAAAAGGAGATATTCACTTAGTATTTATTTATAATCAGCAGTGATGATGAGCAAAGAAATAGCACACACAGAAGAGCATATATCCTGCAACGGCAGACAACTGTAACAAAAATCGTCATCTAATAATAAATCAGTTGTCCAAAATGTGAGGAATGCTTTTGAAAGAAAAAGAAATAGTGAGTGCAGACAGCTTACACATTGCGTAGGTCTTCGCTGCCCATACTGCCGACGTTAAAACTTCTCGGGTATTGTAAGTGCGTCATTCTTCCGATATGACGTATGAGCCTTCTGTCTGTACAATATGTGGCCCAAACTCAGATATTCACTAATTTAACGTCAATATTCCCCTCATTTCCGTAAAGTTTGATGCCTGAAAAAATTACATCACCTAGCTGGAAAGATCATTCGTAAAGCACTCTGGATACTTTGTGGGAACGCTCCAAAATATAACCGTTTCTTCAGCGCTTATATTGAAGAACTTGGACATAAATTCATCATTAGCAAATTTTCCATCACATGCATTTTTGGACCAACTCGACGAGAAGGTATCGTCAGACATAGCAGAGATAATGAACCACTGGCTGCGGTGTAGTAACTTCATGTGGCATGACAAATTTTATAAGAAAAACGCACGTAGGAACTGTGCTTTTTTTCTGCCACTTTTGATAGTGGATGTCTTCTAGGAGCGTTTCAAAAGGGTTGTCGTAGGAAGTCCATGGATCCATTTCACTGACTCTGTCGGTCTTCTAGCCTTGTGAATAGCAGAAGCCGCTGATTTTTATCAGATATCTCAACACCATCTACCCTAAAATCTGTTTCACTGCGAAAAGGGAAATTGTTTTCGGTTTGCTGCTCCTCACTGTCCTTCCCCACAGATGATCCGATAGAAAGTTAGAACACAAAATAAATAAAATACTCATAAATTAGGAGGTACCTGCGTCCGAGTTGTCACTACCACCCTGCCAGAAACAAGCTGTTCTGAGGACGATGGCAGCACGAGAATATCGCATCAGTGACACAGTTTAAAACAAGAATGCTTTTGAAAGCAGACAACAAATGGCTATAACGCAAAGTGAGTAAAAAGAGCCTATGGAGCGTAAGAAAGTAGCAGAGGAGAGAGCGAAAGAGAACGCAGCTGCACAACTTATTTCTGCCATACTTTAAGAACTTGACCGATGGCTTCGGGAGGAATTTCCGGCTTAAAGATTTAAAGTCAGTCTTTTTACGCAATCATAAAATAAAACATTTGTCAAGATCGGCTAAAGATAAGGCAGACCCATTACAGAATGCTAAACTATACGAAATTAGGTGCTAGTATGATAAAGTATATACATGGGGAGGCAGGTACTGCAGTTAAAGAACGTTTTAAATAACACGAACGATGCGTGCGCCTCAAGCAACCCAGCAAGTCAGCTGTAGCTGAATATAGTGACACTTACGGTCGGGATGTGCACCACAGTAATGCAAAGGGAAAAAAGGAAAGGCAGTCGAGATTTCTAACCTTTCGAACGATTTTAATTGTGACGACGGCTCTAGGTTGCCAGCGGCGTGGCAGTCTCTCCTCAGTGCTATGGAAGTGTGCTACGAAAGTGCCACCGGCGAGTGCAAACAAGCGGGGTAGAGTAGAAATGGTTCCATTAGAAAGTAAGTGAATTTTGGAACAAGCCGTAAAGAAATGAATCTGGTTGTAATACTGGAACACCTTCAAATTTTTAAAAAAAAGCTCTGATATTAAAACTAAAGATTAATTAATGAGATTACTGCGTAAGACTAGTATCAATGTGAAATTCCAAAACGACGAACGGTAAACGTATCGAGTTACTCCCACACGTCGCACAGTTCAACAAGAGCTTACGAATGCAACTCATCTCAGTAGAGATAACATTCACTGCCTACTGCTATAATGCTAGATAGTATATCATACTGAGTGATTCACTGTGACGGCCAATTGTAGACCAACATATTTGGTGTACAGAAGACTGGAATAGATTTGAAAACATGCTGAACTGTTGTCTCTAGAAACGCAAATTGAGCAGAACAATAAAATTTAAGCGCTGCATTTATGTTGAAACAAAGTATCGTAGTTTTTTTTTAAATAGGAATGTATGTACTGAATTATTGTGTTCTGATTTAGTTCTTAAGTTTATAAGAATAGATTAACTGTTTGCTGGAACAGAACTGTTTGAAAACAGTCTAACTTGCGTTTGATGTTAAGAAGCATGGAAGAAAACCTGGAAGGGAGGTTTTAGCAAGTTAAAACAAGCATGACGTCGTTTATTTCGGATGTAAAAGCCCGATTAGAACCAGCGAACGAGAAACTCAAGAAGTCCACGGAGACAGATTACCTCTGCTAGAAGCGATACTACGTAGTTTTCCAATGAAAGTAGTACGGTGTAGAAGTTGACAGATCAAAACTGTGTAAATATTTAAGCTGTTGCTAAAGTTTTTCAAACATAGGTCAGCGGCAACAGGAAGCCTTGAGCCAGACAAATTCTCTAGGTAATGACGTATGTCATCTTATCTTGAAATAAATAATAAGAGTTTTTCTGTAAGTAACGTAAAAGAAATGTTCAAATGAGTGCGAATTCCTAAGGGATCAAACTGCTGAGGACGTCGGTACCGAGACTGTCACATTACTTAAACTAATTTATGCTAAGAACAACACACAAACTCATGGCCGAGGGAGGACTCGAACCTCCGGCGGGAGGGGCCTCGCAATCCGTGACATGGCGCCTCAAGCCGCGTTGCCACTCTGTCTCCAGTGCCACAGATCGAATGTCATCAATTCTGCACGTTATCGCCAGCCAGAAGTCGCTCTACAAAGGCATGATTCTGTGCTAACGGCGAACCGGCGGTCTCTTTTAAGAATTTCGGCCGGCCCCTGTAACATTCCTCAGGCTTAAGGCTGTAACTGGAGAATCAGTGTGTGTTTAACGGTGCCGCACTGACATCGCCTGTCTGCAAGTGGTGTAGTGACGATTTTGATTGTCGCCACAAGTCTGTCAGACTTGGTGGCCAAGTTCGGCATGCTGTTACCTACAGAGGATCTACCCAGCTACCGTGCAGCGATTTGACGCCATTTACCATCACATTGTGACCTTTTTCAATGTGCAACTATTTGACGCCGATTACAGTCTGCAGCATATTGGCCGTTGATGACTGGCACTGTGTTTGGAACTAATCTAAGCACAGCGATGAAGTCGCTGAGCTGCACTCATACGGTGAGCATCACATATGTTTCGATGCATAGGCATGTTAACTGTATAATCAGAGGTGAACACATGGTCGAGCCAATCTCTACTAGACCAACTGTTTTAAAGTGTTACTTTAAAAGAATTTCTCTTACACGTGGCCTTAAGACAGCATGTGTTTGCAACCATCTGTTGCACCATCACCAGCTTTTACGCTACTTGTTGTGCTCCCCGTAGTGTCAAAACAAAAGAAAGAATTTACAAATCTATTATTTACGCTCAGCTGTCAGTTTATTTCATTAGTTTTATTGTTAATGATTTTAATAGTTGTGCTAACGATATAAAATTCTTTTAGTTCATTGGTATTTTAAGTTATTGTTTTGAAGATTTATGGTTAGTCACACACTAATTATTACTCTGTTTCTAACTGATTAACTTAGTGTCAGGACGATTTTGCTCCATGTTTTTGCATTAACTCGTATCTTGTGATTTTTAACAGTGTGCTCGTTTCTCTGTTTTAGTTCTAATATCCAACTACAACTAATCATTTGTGCCCATGGACCGAGGTGAAGAGTAAACTTCCACCGCAAATTTTTTGTTGGTTGATTTTAATATTAAATAATAATTCAGATTAACATCTTTCCTGTTGTGCTTATTCATTTCAAGTTTTAAAGACAGCTTTGGCAAGCTGGTTCAATATCTGTAAGTGATACAAGTCTTACGATTTTTTTAAACTTTCGTATATTAGAAATTCAAAGTCAAAGGCATATTATTTGAACGAGTCACCTACACAATGTGCTGACAAGTCAGTATTGATAGACAGCTTGCAGAACGTTTCGGAACGTTTGGAGCAGAAACTACTTCAGAACCGTAGAATTCACGTGAAGAATAAAAGTAATTCAAAATCAGACACGGTATGTTAATTGAGAACTCTGCTGGAAATTGACTAAATGATCCCTGAAGGGTTTTTAATCACCACTGACCAGGAAAGCAATGAACTTCGATATAAGTTAATGATATTTCCGGGGAAGTTCGTAGCAAACTAATACTAAATTTAGCTGGACATTGATTCAGGAATGAAGATCAAACAAAGCTCTTTGTTAGAATGTTGAGAAACACAGACTAATTTGTGTAAGGATCGAGAATGTATATTGCACTTTTGCTTGAAGGCAAGCGTTTTCGATTTAAGTTATTGTCTTACATATCTTTGTATCACAAATTCTCAAAGCACTGGATCAGACTTAAGAGGAGAATCGTTACAAGAAATGGTACGGTCTGCAGATATGGAATTAATTGTATCACGAAGTTGGGAAATATGGTGAACGTTGAAGAAGCTGTTGGCGAGATTAGACCAAGAAATATAGAATTATCGAAGACACATTTATGGTTCGTAAACATGAATTGTTTATGTCGTACACTACGATAAAAGGACAAGGGGTAAACCTAGAACTTAAAAAATGGGGAAGTTATTCAGTAGTGCTCATCCCAAAGGAATGAAGGGCATGTGAAGGTAATGGTAGGCTTTCATCAGTCGTTTATTTTCTTAAGTGGGGTATTCGCTATGTTATTAAAACTCAGAATAGAATGGTAATGAGGAAAGAAAAATCAGGAGAATTTTATAACCATCTATAAATAAATCTCAAAAAATAGAATCCTGGTGACTGATGTTATTCGAGATAAACTTTCTTGTTTATACAGTCAAATAACAACCTCAAAATTTTCGAACATGGTCTAATCCTCTCTTAAACGCATATTAGACAGTACTTCTCTTGTTATTTGTACTGATATATTTGGTTTTGCTTGTTGTAATACCATTTTTTATATACTTTAAAATGAATCATCCTCCTCTAACATGACCTTTTTTTTTTTGTCCGTCACTGGTAGCTGAGTGGTCAGCGCGACGAAGTGTCATACCTAACGGCCCGGGCTCGGTTCCCGGCTGGGTCCGAGATTTTTGGAGATCTTTTCCACTCAGGGACTGGGTGTTGTATTGTCCTTATCAATATCATTTCATCTCCATCGACACGCAAGTCGCCGAAGTAGCGTCACCTCGAAAGACTTGCACCAGGCGGACGGTTTACCTGACGGGAGGCCCTAGCCACATGGCATTTCCATTTCCGTGCCTTTTGAATTTTTTTTATTTTTATTTTTGTTGTGGTAACCGACTCAATGTATACTATCCATACATACATAAGTTAATACTGTCTCAGCTGTTTCATTAAAAGAATTCATATGATTTTGTATACGATGTATTATATTTCAGGCTAACGTGTATAAAAAAGAAATAAATGTGTTATAATTGATATGTATTAACAGTTAAAATTACTCTTCTTTTCAAAATAATTAAAATTACAAAATTTGTGTCATATTAAAATTCATATTATTAATTGCACAATCTAAAGCTAATTATTAAATTTATTTCTAGATTAATTCACAAAATAATGATATAATTTGGGAAAATTCTTCTTTGGTAAAGAAAGATTGTAAACTCTGTTGCTTTGTAGACTCTTTGGGATAATGTGAGTACCACAGAATGTAAGTGGTGGTGGGCATGCCTCTGATGGAAGTAGACGTTCTCTAAGTCTGTCAGCAACAACGTAATTATTGTTCTTTTTTTTTCAATGTGGAAAATGTGAAAACGGTGTGATGTTGAAAGGCGTGACAAAGAATAAAATTTAAGAATAATACAGGCAAATCTTAATCAGTTATTTAGTCATCACGAACCTACAGATCCGAAATTTCAGTTGAAAGAATGTACCTCTAGACAAGACTGAGCCATCGAAAACAACAACGAGATAATGAAGATAAGTAAAAAGTTATTCTTTTGTATATCTTACGCCTTCTAAACTTTCAAAATTTATTCTAAGAACTAGAATTTTAATAGCCATGTGTGGGAGGGTAAGATTACAACTTGCAGAATGACTTGTCAGTGTACGTGAAAAAAAAAAAGGTTTGCTTTTAACAGGAAAAAATATCTCAAGTCATTTTTTCAAAACGATGTCATTCTACAAATGATCAACTGAATTGTATAAAACAAAAAGATATCTGAAATGATATTTGACAACTTTATTTACATTCCACATGATTTGAAGAGCTGTTAATAAGAACCAGTGGAAGATAATTTGGAAACAAATAATCGAAATGTACAACAAGGCTGTCTAGTGTCATTCAGAAAACTGGTTCCAGCAAAAGGGGAGTGTAGTACGGCAGCGTAACAATAAGTCTACGTGGTATGATTGATTTTCAACGATAAACAAATGCTGTATTGAATAAATGTAAAAGAATGAACATTGGGTTCGGTTAAATTAATGAATACACTGGACTGATAATTTTACAATATTTATTTATATGATACGTCAACAATAAATATTTTTTCTGTGTGACAATAAAAAAATACGTTTATGTTTTGGACGGAATGAGAAGGTAATATACACAAAAATAACAATTAATCGAATAATAAATAATTGTGAGATCAAAATAAATTAACATATTCTAGATGAAGAGGTACCTTTCAAAATAAATTAAATCAGTCTCTTGCTCTCTCATTTCTCCTGTGAGGAGTTCAATGATTTCATTGCTACCGGTTTGTCCGCAAGCATCATTGTCCCCAAAGTTCGTTGAATGAGATGCAGATGGATATTTCTTCCATGTATGTTGAACTACATTACATTTATGGTGTAGAACACAATAAACAACCAAAAAAAGGCTAGCAGAAAATACTCACATTGGCACCAACATGAAAGTTTGGAGGAAATATGAGATAGTTCGAAAGTCCGGTTATCCATCCGTACAGATCTGAAGCCACAGCACCAGTACTACTTTTCACAATCTGCTTCACAGGTTCCAACATTGGCAGTGCTGAGCTAGTAAAAGGTGATGAAGGTGTACGTTGCTTCCAAGTTCAGAACTCCGCACCAGCGTCGTTTCTTCTGTGCCGTGGCAGCCCGTATTATATTCTGTCTCGAGCCAGAGAGGGACACGTTGGTAGCTTCGTCTCGCTCGCAACGAGGATCAATACAACAAGTTTTACCTCGGCAGAAATTCAGTGTGGTCCACACAACCACATGCCGTGTGGTTTGTGGCGGTGACTAACCGATATTCTTCTCTCGAAGGAGCGTCGTGGACAGCGCTGGTCACGCGGAACACAAGCAGGACCTCCTCTTGACTTTGAGGCAAACAGGAGCGCGACCCCAGGCAGCACCCGGCGGCGTTGTCACAGCGGTGCAGCACGGCGTACTGCGGGTATACCAGCTCGTCTGGCGAGCTCCCAGCAAGTTGTCTTGCCGCAAAGGCTCTCGGCTGGGGCACGGAGCAACGCAGGAAGAGGGTGTGCGGCGCTGCGGCCACCAGCGTACCACAGACCAGCACCAAGGAGAGCGCAGCCAAGTGTTGCACTGCCATGTTCGCCTCCTTAGTGTCGCCAGTCGAAGCCGGGTTACCGAATGAAAGCATAGCAGTGCGCGCCCCGCTTTTAAACCACTGTTGACGTCAGCTCGGAGCACTGTTCCGGGCGGCGGAACTGTAGGAGGAAGGGCCTGGGCAGCACCGCAGGCGCGCGAAGATCTCTCTCTCTCTCTCTCTCTCTCTCTCTCTCTCTGCGTGCGATGTTTCCGTCACGGCCAAAGCACCGCGCAGACAATGACGTGTCGTGTTATCTTTGAAAGGGTCTTCCCACTCGGCAGACCATAGCGTCCCGATATCGTGGGCGAATCGGATAAGTTATTTTATTTTTGTCACATACGTCTTTCGTCTCCTCTTTCCCGCCTACAGAGCCTCTTCCGCCGCAGACAAACGCTGGGGCGAGTATCACCGCGCGAAAGTTTTACTTTTCTGTGGGTCATTAGTCTGGTGACTGGTTTGATGCGGCCCGCCACGAATTTCTCTCCTGTGCCAATCTCTTCATCTCAGAGTAGCACTTGCAACATACTCCCTCAGTTATTTGCTGGATGTATTCCAATATCTGTATTCCTCTACCGTTTTTGCCCTCTACACTTCCCTCTAGTACCATGGAAGTCATTCCCTCATCTCTTAACACATGTCCTATCATCCTGCCCCTTCTCCTTCTCGGTGTTTTCCACATATTCCTTTCCTCTCCGATTCTGCGCAAAACCTCATCATTCCTTACCTTATCTATCCACCTAATCTTCAGAATTCGTCTGTAGCACCACACGCCAATCCTTGATTCTCTTTTGTTCCGGTTATTGCACAGTCCCTGTTTCACTACCATACAATGCTGTCTGTATTCCAGACGTTCCCAGAAATTTCTTCCTCAAATTAAGGCCGATATTTCATATTAGCAGACTTCTCTTGGCCAGGAATGCCTTTTTTGGCATAGCTAGTCTGCTTTTGATTTCCTCCTTGCTCCGTCCGTCACTGCTTACTTTATTATCTAGGTAGCTGAATTCCTCAACTTCACCTACTTCGTGACCATCAATCCTGACGTTAAGTTGCTATCTGTTCTCATTTCTGCTACTTCTAATTACTTTCGTATTTCTTCGATTTTTTCTCAGTCCATATTCTTTACTCATTATATTGTTCATTCCGTTCAGCAAATCATGTAATTCTTCTTCACTTTCACTCAGGATAGCAATGTCATCAGAGAAATGTATCATTGATATCCTTTCACCTTGAATTTTAATTCCTCTCCCCAATCTTTCTTTTACTTCTATCATTGGTTCTTAGATGTACAGATTTAACAGTAGGGGGGAAAGACTGAAGCGCCTAGAACCGCTCGGCCACTTCGGCCGGCAGCCCTTGCAATTTTCGGAACTGCGTGGATGATATTTTTCCGAAAGTCGGATGGTACGTCGCCAGACTCATACATTCTACCCACCAACGTGAATAGTCGTTTTGTTGCCTCTTCCCCCAATGATTTTAGAAATTCTGCTTATTTAATCTTATATCCTCCAAAGCTTTTTTAAATTCTGATTCTAACACTCGATTCCCTATCTTTTCTAAATCGACGCTATCACATCATATAAACTTTCCTCCTCATAGAGTCTTTCAATCTATTCTTCCCACGCATCCGCTCTCTCCTCTGCCTTTAACAGTGGAATTCCCGTTGCACTCCTGATGTTACCACCTTCGCTTTTAATGCCACAGAAGGTTGTTTTGACTTTCCTGTATGCTGAGTCAGTCCTTCCGACAGTCATTTCTTTTCGATGTCTTCACATTTTTCCTTCAGCCATTTCGCCTTAGCTTTCCCGCTCTTCCTATTTATTTCATTCCTCGGTTAATTGTATTTCTGTATTCCTGAGTTTCCTTGGACATTTTTGTATTTCCTCCTTTCATCGATCAATTGAAGTATTTCTTCTGTTACCCGTGGTTTCTTCGCAGCTACCTTCTTTGTACATAGTTTTTCTTTCCGACTTCCGTGATGGCCCTTTTTAGAGATGTCCATATCTCTTCAACTATACTGTCTACTGAGCTGTTCCTTAGTGCTGTATCTATAGCCTTAGAGAACTTTAAGCGTAACTCGTTATTCCTTAGTACTTCTTTATCCCACTTGTTTGCGTAATGACTCTTTCTGATTAATGTCTTAAACCTGAACCTACTATTCATCACTATGGCATTGTGATCTAATTCTATATTTGCTCCTGTGTACGCCATACAACCCAGTACTTGACTTCGGAATCTCTGTCTCACCATGATAGTAGTGTAACTGAAATCTTCCCGTATCGTACAGGACGCGGATTTGCCTCTTCAGTGTGTATACCACGTCCATGCCAATGAGAGCCTTACTCTTGGCATGCTCATAGCGGTCAGGTCTGCGTGCCCGTTGCTGGTTTCACGCGTCGAGACTCGCCTTCACGCAGTTCTCGTCATAGATGAGACCAGAGAATGGGATGGTGGTAATCGCTCTAAAAACCAGTTTTCAGTAATACCGGTTTTTTCCCATGCCAGTCTGACCTGACTGTTGAGACCACTCTAAATAGCCCGTGTCTGAAATAACCGATTTTCGGTTTTTTATTGTCAATATTTTCTGTAACAAGCGTAGAAATCGAACAAAGACTGAAAACTAAATACGCAGTTACTGCTTACATAGAATAAAAATACTAAATTAAGCGGGAAAATAAAATAAAAGTTATTCCATCCACCATTCGCTGCTTTTCTCGAAAAGTGGTTTTAAGTAGTTGAATACCACAAAAAATCAGCATTCTGTTATTCTAATTTTTTGAAAATCGTGTTGTAATCGGCGATCGTAGCTGTATTTGGGCATTACGAACGGGCGTTGCTGAAGGGTGAAAAACGGGGTTTAAGAACTCTGTTTTTCACGTTAAGAGGAGCTTTACTATCTTTGGCCCCAAAAAAGCATGTTCTTTGAGAATTTATTTTCTCGGGATGTGTTATAGATATCTATGTCAAATGTCGTCTAAATGTTCATTGATATTTCCTCTACAAACTGGAATTTTTTCGACCGGAAATGTCGAAGAGCAAAGGCGGAAGTGCCGTCGGAACGAAACAAAATTTCGATGTAGATCCTCACGCGCGGTGTGTCAAGGTCAGCCGGCTCGTCTGAAATCAAAATTGAGTTGATGTTTGCGAAATATATAAGATTCTTTACGAGTTATACCTCGCTTAAGTTATTTGGACCATATGAAACAAAATGGCGGGCATTTGAAAAAAATAGGATTTTATTCATCGATTTTTCGACTTCGTCGGCCAAGTAAAACTATTTATAGTCGATAGATCGGAATGAAAATTGTGAAACTCCTAGACAATTTAGTTAGCTTCATCGGAAACAAATAATCTTGCCAATCGGTTTGAAGTCACCATACCGCGCGATAAGCAAAACGTCATTTCGAGAAAAACGTGTTTAGAGTGTTGACTACATACAAATGCAATATTATGCAACTTACGTTCAACCTGCTATCCCGGGTCCATAAACTAGGCCTTCCTCTTCCTCACAGAGGGCGTTCTGCTCGATCGAGGCCGTCCTGCGCTTCTCCAGAGCCGCTCGCACGGCCGGTGACAAGCGGTTTTCGGCCACTTGAATCCGGTGGTCGTCCCAGGGTGACGTCCATAGTTGTCATGGCCTTCAGAATTGAAGAATACCTTTCGTTGTAGTTGCTCACTGGCAGAAAGTCGCAATCTCCACAGTCTTCGCACCAGAATGCAAATGCTCGGGGGCTAACTTCCAAACACATGAGTTCAAACTTTCATTTGAATTTTGTGTGTTTCCTCCCAAGCACCGGTACAATAACTCGTCTTGCGAAAGAAAAAAACTGGTGCGCGAAAAAGGCCGATTTCACGCAGGTGCATTTTTTTGTTCAACCGCGAATAACAAACATTTTAGTTCCGTAGTCGGAAAAACCGTTTCAGGGGTGGATTCTAAACACTTTTATGGATCCAAAAATGCAATTTAAAGAAATAGATTTTTTTGAACTAAACGATAGTAAAAGTCCCTTTAATTTGTCCCTTTGCTATGGCTACAACCAGATAAAGGCATATTATGTAGACACAGGCAGCAGATAAGCTTCTTTCAATTTTTATTGTGTACTGTGAATGAAGTGTTGTTAAGTTTTTAATTATTAGTATTATGGTATTTTACTTCCTCTTTTATTATTTCATATATTAATGGCAAACAAATGTTTAATCTTGTAAAGCAAGTGACGCTTTGTGCCTCCCTGCTACGTCAGTTCGTAAAAATATTTCCAGATGAGGGTTGGTGCCAAGTCCGGAGACGACAGAGAGAAACTACCGTACAGACCAAATGGGGGCAAGCGTCGCATGCTGCACGTACGCACGTACCTCAAGCCACGACACACAGCAGCAGCCGCGTTATCGTCTCAGCACTGCTGTACAAGCTCTTACGCCATGCGCGTGTTGCCCGTTTCTGTCGGCATTGTTATTAGAAAGGGATTGATTACGTTTCCCATTTTCTATTATAACGCAGTATTTCAAACCGATGCCAATTTTACGAATAAAAATTACTCCCTTTAAAGAAAAACGATTTATTTAAAAACCGCAACACCTTTTAGCACTGCTGCTGTGGCTAATTGATATTTCGGTGTTTTTACTGGGTTATTAGTAAAAATTTAAACAATACCGAAAAATACCGGTTATTCAGAACTAAAACACAGGTACCGGCTTTAAGCGGTCGGTTTTACGTATCCCTATGGCAGAAATGCGCTCCAAGCCACGGTTGTTCACCAGATGATGTGCCGGGTGTTTTCGCCCAGCACCCTGTAGTGCGGCCTGACGCCTCGCTAGCTGAGTCGCTTTCCGCCCTTGCCGCGGCCAGTCATTCTCGAGAGGCTACAACCGAACTTTCCAAACTTTCCCTGATGGTGACTTCTTACTATTTGCATAGTTTCAGGAGGCATCCTTTCACTAATATTAATGAAAGAGGTTTTATTGAAGCAAACGACATTTTAAGGAAATATTAATTTTTACATTTTATTTCTCTACAATCATACCTTAAATGCCTTTTAAAGGTACAAAACTTTTAGAAACTACACTCCTGGAAATGGAAAAAATAACACATTGACACCGGTGTGTCAGACCCACCATACTTGCTCCGGACACTGCGAGAGGGCTGTACAAGCAATGATCACACGCACGGCACAGCGGACACACCAGGAACCACGGTGTTGGCCGTCGAATGGCGTTAGCTGCGCAGCATTTGTGCACCGCCGCCGTCAGTGTCAGCCAGTTTGCCGTGGCATACGGAGCTCCATCGCAGTCCTTAAGACTGGTAGCATGCCGCGACAGCGTGGTCGTGAACCGTATGTGCAGTTGACGGACTTTGAGCGAGGGCGTATAGTGGACATGCGGGAGGCCGGGTGGACGTACCGCCGAATTGCTCAACACGTGGGTCGTGAGGTCTCCACAGTACATCGATGTTGTTGCCAGTGGTCGGCGGAAGGTGCACGTGCCCGTCGACCTGGGACCGGACCGCAGCGACGCACGGATGCACGCCAAGACCGTAGGATCCTACGCAGTGCCGTAGGGGACCGCACCGCCACTTCCCAGCAAATTAGGGACACTGTTGCTCCTGGGGTATCGGCGAGGACCATTCGCAACCGTCTCCATGAAGCTGGGCTACGGTCCCGCACACCGTTAGGCCGTCTTCCGCTCACGCCCCAACATCGTGCAGTTCGCCTCCAGTGGTGTCGCGACAGGCGTGAATGGAGGGACGAATGGAGACGTGTCGTCTTCAGCGATGAGAGTCGCTTCTGCCTTGGTGCCAATGATGGTCGTATGCGTGTTTGGCGCCGTGCATGTGAGCGCCACAATCAGGACTGCATACGACCGAGGCACACAGGGCCAACACCGGTCATCATGGTGTGGGGAGCGATCTCCTACACTGGCCGTATACCTCTGGTGATCGTCGAGGGGACACTGAATAGTGCACAGTACATCCAAACCGTCATCGAACCCATCGTTCTACCATTTCTAGACCGGCCAGGGAACTTGCTGTTCCAACAGGACAATGCACGTCCGCATGTATCCCGTGCCACCCAACGTGCTCTAGAAGGTGTAAGTCAACTACTCTGGCCAGCAAGATCTCTGGATCTGTCCCCCATTGAGCATGTTTGGGACTGGATGAAGCGTCGTCTCACGCGGTCTGCACGTCCAGCACGAGTGCTGGTCCAACTGAGGCGCCAGGTGGAAATGGCATGGCAAGCCGTTCCACAGGACTACATCCAGCATTCTACGATCGTCTCCATGGGAGAATAGCAGCCTGCATTGCTGCGAAAGGTGGATATACACTGTACTAGTGCCGACATTGTGCATGCTCTGTTGCCTGTGTCTATGTGCCTGTGGTTCTGTCAGTATGATCATGTGATGTATCTGACCCCAGGAATGTGTCAATAAAGTTTCCCCTTCCTGGGACAATGAATTCACGGTGTTCGTATTTCAATTTCCAAGAGTGTATTATGAATTCAATGAATCACTTGGAACTGAGAAGCATTACAAATCCGTTTTATGTTAGCTTGAATGTAGGACAAATTCTCAAGCATTTCATTATCTAACTTTATCAAATTCCGACACACAATTTTATTGTTGTTCTGCATTACTGAAGACACATTATTTGACTCTTGCTCTACATGTAGTCTTTCAAAAACTGCCTAAAGGCACTTTCTGGCAACAAATTTATTATTTATAATGACTTGTGTAAATTACATCATTTTGAAAGAAGTAAAACAATGATGCGTGTCACGAACGAAACAAGGAAACAGACTGAAAGAAAAGTTTAAAATATCGCACTATCACCACTCGAAAAGCTTGTGAAGACATGGACTGATAGAGAGCGCCAATGCGCAGCAGCAGAAGAGAAGCAAATACTGCCATAATTTTGTCTTTTCAGAGTAAAGCGTCCTAGGTGTATCGTCTTTGATTAGTAATTAATACGTGGTGGTCCCACATTCGATGCCATCCATTGGTTAAATTTGGAACAAAAATAATCTGCAATGGTTGCCGAAGACTTTTTTATAAGGTCACTCGTATTCAACCAGGAAGTAAGTGGCTTACAAAACAGTTACTCGACTGATTCTTCAGCATCGCTCATCAGTCTTGATCGCATACCATGTAGGATTAATAGAACAGATAGACAAGGTCGAACGAAGAGCGGCGCGTTTTATCGCGGGACAGTTTAGTCGGCGAGAGGACGTTACCTGAGATGGTCAAAAAACTCAATGGCAGACGCTACAGGAGAAGCACTTTTTGTCGTGGAGAAGTTTGCTATTGAAATGTAGACAGTGTAGTTTCCAAAAAGAGTCGCCCAATATACTACTTCCTCCCACAGACGTTTCGCGATATGAACACAACAAGAAAATCCGAGGAATTAGAGCTAATACTGAGTTTTACCAACAGTTATTCTTCTTGCGCGCCACTCGCTCAGTGACGTAAAGCTTAAGTTCCTCCTGTCGTCAAACGATGTACCTTTATCAGTGAGCTCCAAGAGATGTCGTAACGGAACATATGAAACTGGTAGGTAGATTTATTAAAGAGTTTTTCCCCGTAATTGAAAAACTACTAGTATTTTGGACAAATGGAAAGGAATACATGTTCAGATAATTCAAGTTGTTCAGAGCCTTCCCTCTAAATCGCTTTACCATCATCTTGAACTTAATCGGTCTCAAACGGAAATGTTGCTACAGTTAGGAAGAAGTCGACAAAAATGAATCATGCCAAATGTTGGCTATTTTTAAAAACCGTGATTGGGACTAGAATTCCAAGTATCCTTCAAATAAGCAGCATATTCCGTGTTACCATCCTTTACAGCAGCTGTTCCTGTGCGGGTTGTCGATTCGACATCAAGATAAACACTTCTTAAAATTGCGGGACGGCTATCTCGATTGTTTGACAGAGTTCCATTGTATATTTTGTTTCACAGAGTTCCATTGTATATTTTGTTTCCTAGTTTCTTTTTATTGTTGCGATCTTCAGTCCGACAACTGGTGTGATGCAGCTTTCCATAGTAGTCTATCCAGTGCAAACCTCTTCATCTCTACATAACTACATCAACTTGCAGCAATTTGAACCTGGTTACTGTATTCAGTACTGTATGGCAGTAATAAGAGTCGAGGGGCATGAAAGGGAAGCAGTGGTTGGGAAAGGAGTGAGACAGGGTTGTAGCCTCTCCCCAATGTTATTCAATCTGTATATTGAGCAAGCAGTAAAGGAAACAAAAGAAAAATTTGGAGTAGGTATTAAAATTCATGGAGACGAAGTAAAAACTTTGAGGTTCGCCGATGACATTGTAATTCTGTCAGAGACGGCAAAGGACTTGGAAGAGCAGTTGAACGGAATGGACAGTGTCTTGAAAGGAGGATATAAGATGAACATTAACAAAAGCAAAACGAGGATAATGGAATGTAGTCAAATTAAATCGGGTGATGCTGAGGGAATTAGATTAGGAAATGAGACACTTAAAGTAGTAAAGGAGTTTTGCTATTTAGGAAGTAAAATAACTGATGATGGTCGAAGTAGAGAGGATATAAAATGTAGACTGGCAATGGCAAGGAAAGCGTTTCTGAAGAAGAGAAATTTGTTAACATCAAATATAGATTTATGTATCAGGAAGTCGTTTCTGAAAGTATTTGTTTGGAGTGTAGCCATGTATGGAAGTGAAACATGGACGATAACTAGTTTGGACAAGAAGAGAATAGAAGCTTTCGAAATGTGGTGCTACAGAAGAATACTGAAGATAAGGTGGATAGATCACGTAACTAATGAGGAGGTATTGAATAGGATTGGGGAGAAGAGAAGTTTGTGGCACAACTTGACTAGAAGAAGGGATCGGTTGGTAGGACATGTTTTGAGGCATCAAGGGATCACAAATTTAGCATTGGAGGGCAGCGTGGAGGGTAAAAATCGTAGAGGGAGACCGAGAGATCAGTACACTAAGCAGATTCAGAAGGATGTAGGTTGCAGTAGGTACTGGGAGATGAAGCAGCTTGCACAGGATAGAGTAGCATGGAGAGCTGCATCAAACCAGTCTCAGGACTGAAGACAACAACAAAACAAAAAAAACTGTATTCAAGTCTTGATCTCCCTCTACAATTTTCAGTCTCATACGCTTACTTACATTACCAAACCAATAATGCCTCGATGCCCCAGAATTTGCTCCAGCAATCTACCCCTTCTTTTAATCGAGTGATGCCATTTTTTCCCTTTGTTTGATTCAGTACCCCCTCGTTCGTCAGTCCATTTATCAATTTAATATATTCAGCTTTCTACTATAGCACGACGTTTCTCTTCTTGTCTGACCTGTTCATTATCTACCACGTTTAGTGCCTCATATTCTAATCCAATCTCCTCGACATCGCCTCATGTAATTCGGCTACATTTCATTCATAATTTTTTTTTTACTTTCGTTGATCCAAATGTTACAATCTCTTTTCAAGAAACTAACCACTCCGTTTAATTTCTCTTCCGACTTCCGTGACAGAATAACACTATACTTCAAATATATTCCCAATTGCGAATATGGACAACCATCAGCTGTATAATGGACTACTAACAGTGAAAGGTTTGTGCTGCACCGTTTCTTTACCTTATTTTGTTCGTTATTATTCGGAGCATTTGTTCGGGGCAGACGTTTCTATGACAACCGTTCAAGTTCATCGTTAATCCATTCACTCAGTTGTCTTTTTTTTTTTTTTTTGAGAGAGAGAGAGAGAGAGAGAGAGAATGAGCTAACTCTCTGCCCGAACACGCTGAGCTACCATACCTGCAACGCTTTGGCTATCCGTGCAGGACTCACGGCCAGCCCAGACCTCCATATGCCGTACAATCATAACGTATATTCCCGCACAAAAAAAATGGTTCAAATGGCTCTGAGCACTATGGGACTTAATTTATGAGGTCATCAGTCCCCTAGAACTTAGAACTATTTAAACCTAACTAACCTAAGGACATCACACACATCCATGCCCGAGGCAGTATTCGAACCTGTGACCGTAGCGGTCGCGCGGTTCCAGACTCTAGCGCCTAGAACCGCTCGGCCACTCCGGCCGGCTATTGCCACACAGGCGAGACATTTTACTTTAGAGTCGTTTGAACGGTGTCGGCGGATAAATATGATATTGCAGTGCCTTTGTTATTCCTTTGTACAAACATGCATGTCAAAGGAACTCTGCACCGTGTTCGGAATAACAAAGGCACTGCAACATCGTATGAATAACAATGTCATCGACAAAGCTTAAAGTTTTTACTTCGTCTCTCTGAACTTTAATTCTCTTTTCAAATTTTCATCTTGGTTTCAATTACAGAATGAATAACATCGGAGATAGGCAACAACTTTCATATACTTAGTCACTATTATTATTATTATTATTATTATTATTATTACTATTATCATTATTATTATCATTATTATCGTTGATTGTTATAATTATTTTTATTGTTATAACTATCATTGTACTACTGTTATAATCTCAAATTTTTTTTCGTTTGACATCAATACTGCATAATACGTTAAATGTTCTTAATGTTATTTAGTAACTGTAACTCGTTCAATCTGAGTATGCCTGGTTAGGTGTAAGAGAGGGCCTGAAGGCCCTAATCTTGCCAGGTAAAATAAATGCATAAATAAATAAATAAATAAATAAACTCTATCTCACTCCCTTCTCAACTACGTCTTCCCTTTCATGCTTTATAACAGCAGACTCGTTTCTGCACGAGTTACTAATAACCTCCCACTTCCTCTGTATTATCCGTGCTACCGTCAACATTTCAAAGAGTGAAGTTGGGTCAAAATTATCAACTGCATTCTCTAAATTTACAAATGCTATAAACGTATACTTGTCTTTCTTCAACCTATCTTCTGTGGTAAGGCATGTAGTCATTAGTGCCAGTCATGTTCTTACATTTCTCCGGGAGCTAAACTCATCCTCTCCGAGGTCAGCTGCTACCAAATTTTCCATCCTTATCTAAATAATTCGTGTCACTATTTTGCAACAATGACTTATTAAAGCAATTGTCCGGTAGTATTCGCAACAGTCAGCACGTGTCTACTTCGGAATCTGAATTGTTGAGGGGAGGAGAAAATGGAATGAAATTTCAACGGTTGAGAACGTACGTGACGTTATTTCACTGGTTACAAAATGATTCAAATTCACAAGTAACTTGGCATTATGAGCGCATTTTCAGATATAGGAACGTTCTTACTTTGTATTGATCTGATATCTCTTCTGCAAAGTCAGATCTGACAGTACGTTATAATCACGTTACTCACTTACTTGTAGGAACCAGAAGTATAGGCATCTGCTGGCACAAGTCGAGCGTCATCTGCAGTGAGTGTGTGTCGCCACTGTTTCCCCAGGAAACGCCGAGGACTGGAAATACGCAGGCCGCTATCTTTTACCTACTTACCGGGAAATACGCAACGGATATTTTCTCTTCTAAGAATAGCGCCTAGAATATTTGAACAGTAAAATCTGAAAATAGCAGCGACGAATTTCATCAGATACTAATTTCTGCTTACTGTTGACGCACGTTTTATGCAATTGTATACTCACGTGTTACATATGAAAAATGTAAGTTGTGTCAGCTGTAAGATACACTTTGAATGCAATGCCCTCTACAAATGTAGTGCCCTCAGAAAAAAAAAAACATTGTAAGCGTTAGAACGTGCTATCCACTAGAAAGTCCTTGAATATTATTAATATGAATTTACGATCCACAGGTCTGCCGCCGGATCACGGCTGGCAGCAACTATGGCAGGATGGACCTGTAATAAAGTGGAATGATTTGAAATAATAAAGCGGATATAAGTAATAAAAATAAGTGGATCTACTTCATCGAGTTTCATGAACTCTCTCTCTCTCTCTCTCTCTCTCTCTCTCTCTCTCTCTCTCTCATTTTCAGTTTTTTAGCTAGGATCTATAAGTACATAAATTCTGTAAACAGAATCATTTATGTATCTAAATATGCAGTATGTATCATAATTAACAGCGAACACTGACATACTTGAAAGAATACGATAATAGAAGAAAAACCACTCAATAAACATACACTACTGGCCATTAAAATTGCTACACCACGAAGATGACGTGCTAAAGACGCGAAGTTTAACCGACAGGAAGAAGATGCTGCGATATGCAAATGATTAGCTTTTCAGAGCATTCACACAAGGTTGGTGCCGGTGTCGACACCTACAACGTGCTGACATGAGGAAAGTTTCCAACCGGTTTCTCATACACAAACAGCAGTTGACCGGCATCTTATCCACATAGCTGTAACGGATCGTGCAGCCACGTCTCGATCCCTGATCCAACATATGGGGACGTTTGCAAGACAACCACAATCTGAACGAACAGTCGATGACGTTTGCAGAAGCATGGACTATCAGCTCGGAGACCATGGCTGCGTTACCCTTGATTGTCACAGACAGGAGCGCCTGTAACAGTGTAGTCAACGACGAACCTGGGTGCACGAATGGCAAAACGTCATTTTTTTTGGATGAATCCTGGTTCTGTTTACAGCATCATGATGTTCGCATCCGTGTTTGGCGACATCGCGGTGAACGCACATTGGAAGCGTGTATTCGTCATCACCATACTGGCATATCACCCGGCGTGATGGTATGGGGTGCCATTGGTTACACGTCTCGGTCACCTCTTGTTCGTATTGACGGCACTTTGAACAATGAACGTTACATTTCAGATGTGTTACAACCTGTGGCTCTACCCTTCATTCGATCCCTGCGAAACTCTACGTTTCAGTAGGATAATGCACGACCGCATGTTGCAGGTCCTGTACAGGCCTTTCTGGCTACAGAAAATGTTCGACTGTTGCCCTGGCCAGCACATTTCCAGATCTCTCACCAACTGAAAACGTCTGGTCCATGGCGGCCGAGCAACTGGCTCGTCACAATACGCTAGTCACTATTCTTGATGAACTGTGGTATCGTGTTGAAGCTGCATGGGCAGCTGTACCTGTGCACGCCACCCAAGCTCTGTTTGACTCAATCCCCAGGCGTATCAAGGCCGCTATTACGGTCAGAGGTGGTTGTTCTGGGTACTGATTTCTCAGGATCTATGCACCCAGATTGCGTGAAAATATAATCACATGTCAGTTCTAGTATAATATATTTGTCCAATGAATACCCGTTTATCTTCTGCATTTCTTCTTGGTGTAGCAACTTTAATGTCCAGTGGTGTAGATTCTTAGACAAGCAGTTTGCGAGATAACAGTGGATATGTGGTTTACGAACTGCCACTGGCTTCAGTATGGAATGTTGTGGCAGTTAGGGTGAAGGTCACTGACATATTAACTTTTCGATAGGTTCTCATATAGCTATCCCGAAATTTCCTACACGGCCTACCTTAATAAGAAATACAAAGCTGTGTCGGCAACTTACATATTACAGTTCTTTGCAATACTTCTAGCATTTACTTCCCCTTACTATCTTCGGTGTTGTGTGGAAGATATTCTTCTAAAAATCTAATGCTACATCTGTAGTTCCAAACATTCTGCACACTATCTTGAATATTTGTTTGTTTGACACTTCACCAAGAATTACTTAAATTCTGAAGCAATGTTACCTGTCGTTTGTGCCGTTTTGATCGGAAGTCTTTGAAAGCTCATTAAAACTCTCATACTCGATTCCCAGTTGTTGTTGCTGTCTTCAGTTTGAAGACTAGTTTGGTGCAGTTCTCCATATTATTCTAACCTGTGCAAGCCTATTCATCTCAAAATAGCTAGTGTAGCCCACATCCTTCTGAATGTGCTTATTGCTTTCATCTCTTGGTCTTCCTCTTCTATTTCTACCCCATAACTTCCCTCCAACACTAAAGTGATGATCACTTCATGTCTCAAAATGTGTCCTATGCACTCATCACTTACTAACGGCCTTACTGCAGTGGCAACACCGGTTCCCGCCAGATCACCAAAGTCACGCACTCTCGGGTTTAGCTGGCGCTTGAATGAGTGACCGTCCGGGTCTACCGAGCGCTGCCGGCAAGCAGGGTGCACTCAGTCCTTGCGAGGCCAACTGAGGAGCTGCTTGACTCAGAAGTAGCGGATCCGGTCACGAGACCTGACAACGGCCAGGAGGTCAGTGTGCTGACCACATACAGCTCCATATCTGCATTCAGTGATGCCTGGCAGCTGACAACGACATGTCAGTTGGTCAGTAACATTGGACCTTCCAAGGCCTGTTCAATCAGAGTAACCGATCCCTTCCTTTATTTAAGATTTACAACGAATTTCTTTTCTCCTGAATTCTGTTCAGTACATCTAATTTTCAGCACTGTTCCGTTGCACCACAATTCAAAATCTTATATTCTCTTCTTGTCCAAATTTTTTATCGTCCACATTTCACTTGTATACATCCCTCCATTCCTGACAAATACCTTCAGAAAAGACTTCATCATACTTAAACCCTTTATTCGATTTTAACAAATGTGACTTCATAAACATTCCACATTTTGTATCCTGTCTACTTCGGATCATCATCACTTATATTACAGCCCAAATAGTAAAATTCATCTAATACTTTACGCGTCTCGTTTCCTAATGTAATTCCGTCGTTATCGCCTGATTTAATTCGATTACATTCCATTGTCCTTTTTTTTTTTGCTTTTGTTGGTGCTCATCTTACATCCTCCTTTCAAGACACTGTCTATTCCGTTCAGTTGTGCTTCCAAGCCCCTTGCTGCCTCTGACCGAATTACGGTGTCTTTAGGCTCTTCAGGCAGACTTCAGTCTTTACTTCTTCTCCGTGAACTTTGATCTCTTCTCCTAATCTTTCTTTGGATTCCTTTAGTTCTTGCTTAATGCACAGGTTAAATAACATCGGGGAATAGCCTAGAGCCTTGCTTCACTCCCTTTAACAACCACTGGTTTCTTACAAGTTGTAAATAATCTTTCGTTCCCAGTGTTTTACTGCAGTTACATACAGAACTTCAAAGATTGTATTCCACTCGATCCCATGTCTTTCAAATCGACACGCATTTCTACTTCTATCATGTCCTCAGATGTGTCCTACACGTTGTACAGATGTTCAGTGTGCAATCTCCACCTATCCGCTATTTTCTATGCATATCACAGTCGAATTCCCTTTGCGCTCTTGATGTTAACGTCCTTGCTTTTAATTTCATCGAAGGTTTATTTGATTATTCTCTGCGAATTAGTCCCGCATTCCCATCTTTCCCTGAACATTGTTGTTCGTCGAGCAGACTAAGTATTTGTTGTGTTACTCAAGTTTTTCTTGGAATTACCTTAGTTGTGGTTACGAGTATGTTTGACAATCCAACTTTTGTTATTTCCCTATTTAGAGATGACTATTCCCCTTCAATTGAAGTGCCTACTATGGTATTAATAATTACAGTAACTACAGCTACACAGACTTTAGAACGCATTTCAGCATTTCAACACTCCTTACTACTTCAGTATCCTGCTTCTTTCCACAACAATTCTTGTAAACCTCAGTCTAGTTTAAATTACTGCTAAATTGTGATCTGAGTCTATATGTGCTCCTGTGTACGCCTTACCATCTAATATCTGATTTCAGAATCTCTCTGTGTCCGGGCGTTTTGCGAACATACTTCCTTCCTCTGGTGATTTTTGAATTTTTGTACAGCGTATTCGCTACTGCTAGTGAAACTTATTGTAGAATTCAATTACTCGTTCTCCTCCACTATCCCTACTACTAATCCCATATCCTCCTTTTACTCTGTCTTATGTAACTTCCCTATAATCGCATTCTAGTCCACCATGTTTATCAGATTGTCATCTCCCTTAGCAAGCTGGGTTAGCGGTTCAGTACCTTCGTGTCCTTTCTATGTCTCTTCATTTTCCTCTTGTTATGTCAGCATGTATTTTTGAACTATCGCTGTTGACGATGGTATGCTGTCGAGCCTCATTAGAACAACCGTATCACTGAAATGTTCACAGTAATTTACTCTCTGCCCTGCTTTGCTTTTCATAACGAATTCTACTTACATTATACCATTTTCTCTGCTGCTGGCGTTACCTGATGTCAATCTATCCAGAAACCCTTATTCTCTTTCCGTTTCACTTCAGACTCGCACTATATCTAGATCAAGGCTTTTCATTCCAATTTTCAGAATTTCTAGCTTACCTATCACTTTCAGATTTCTGACATATCACGTACCGACTCGTACAATGTTATCCTTTTCGTTCCTAGTTCCATCTCTTTCTTATGCTTACCTTCCCCATCAGCTGCATGCCACAATTCACGTGCATATGTGTTTTTATCCCAGTAGTTTTCATTGTCTTCTGCATCGTCATGCTGTTCATCATTGAAGATTCTTCCGCCTTTTGAGAGGCACTTTCCCTTCACTAGGGCTAGAGGTGTCTGTCAACAGGCTATTACTTATATAATGGCTCTTCAGGCAATCATGGCGTCAGTTACAACCTACTCAGAGTGTGAGCCATCAGAAATGGAGTTAATGAAGTTGTAAATATGGTATGTATTTTGTTTTCTTGATCATTAGTCTTTTGGCTGCTTTGGTCAGACCCGCCACGTCTTTGTCTCCTGTGTCAAATTCTTCATATCAGCGCAGCACTTACGGACAAAGTACTAATTTCTCTGTCGGATATATTCCAAGTGCGTACCTTCCCCTACAGTTTTCGTCCTCTAACTCCCTTTCTACTACCTGGCAATTTATTCCCTGACGTCTGAACACATATCCCATATTCGTTTACTGTACTCAATAAGTACAGTCTCAAATGTTTCTTTCTCAAATTAAGGTCCGTATTTGATATTAGCGAGGAGTATTCCCATTGTTTGAGACAGTCTCCTTAAATCACACTTTCTTCGTACGCCAAGCGTCGTTTTACTTCCATGGGAGCAGAATTTCTTCACCAGATCTATTTTGATGCTCAGTTTGTCGCTGACCTCATTTCTACTGCTCCTCATTGCTACTGTTTTGTCGTGGTCTGCTATTAATTCATATTCTCTGATTTCGGAAGTAATTCTGCTTTTAAGGAGGAGGAAAGTGGTTAGTTGTGTAAACGAATAAAACGGGGACCACTGCTAATACTAAATGGTTATAATTGAATTTTCCCTATCTCAGACGTTATAACACGGAAAATAATTACCGTAGAGGACCAAACTTGGTAGTATTAACGTGAAGGACATGGAGAAGAGCAATTATGCAGAATCAGTTCAGTTGAAAAACTATTAATGATCTGCTACGGTTAATCATACCATTATATACCGGTAGCACTACTACTACAAAAGAGGCTCAATATGGCGCCTATCAAAGTCCAGAGGAGTCTGAAAGCGCAGGATTACATTCTGCACAGCAGAACGAAGCGTGTCCGTAGGTATTCTGGCTACCTCTCTTGATCTGCTGCGGTTCGGATCAGCACATGTATGAATGTTCACCTGGTAAACTCTGTCCTTCAGGTAGCGCCACAACCAGAGATCAGGTGATCGTGCCGGTGAAACATTTGGGAACGATCGGCTGATAATTCGATCGTTTTCAAATGTGTTTCGGAGAAGCAGGCGAACTTCACGAGCAAAGTCGGTGGAGCCCCATCTTGCATGAAAACTGTTGAGTTCAATGCGTCTCTCTCCTTTAGGGCGGGTGTGACGTGCTGGCGAACCATGTCGCAGTCACGCTGGCCAATCACACTGTATATTTCTACTCCTTGAGCGCCAACCTGTTCAAAAAGGAATGGCACAGTGATGAACGTAGCCCTGAAGCCACACCATACGGTGCCACGGCCACTATACTGAGGAACTTCATGCACAGTAACTGGAAGTGAAGCTCCCCACACTCGGAAATTCTATGGGTTCATCTCACCCGTCAGAGGAAAATTAGCTTCGGCTGTCCGTAGGACGGTCCAGGGCCAGCCTTGTCACCTTCCATCCTTGCGAGAAAGTGGAGAGCGAAATCAACATTGTCGTTATGCATCCTGTGGTGTAAGCTGCTGTACGATATGGATCTTGTACGGATGGTATTTAAGAACGGTTCGAAATACCTTCCGAACAGTCGATCATGGCATGTTCAAATGTCACGACAGAGCACGCACACGGCATGACGATCGGGAATTGCGTGTGGCGTTGTCTGCCATAGCAACAGCGGTTTCACCAACCATCTATGGTGCAACTGGTCGTCGGCCTCTTCCCGGAGCGATGCCAAGCTCTCCAGTTGATTCGAGCCTCTGCATCATGATCACACAACAGGTGGAGAAAGAGGACCCTTCCGTACTCCTTTCAGCCGGCGATATTCTCGAAGTGCAGCTGCAGCGTTACTATTGTTTTGCTAATAGAGCTTCACCAATAATGCCCTGCTTCTTTTGTCCAAGCTTATGTTGACACGTCAACAAGTGCACTGCGACTGGTCAGATGTGTGAGCCAATGAATAACGACGACTCACGACGCCACCTGGTGGCCTTGGTGGAACTGGACGATGGCACTGTGACGCATGGTAATTATGCACCCCATACTCTGGACAGACGAATGGACAAATTGGTGGAAGCCAACCTCGGGGAAGACCAGTTTGGATTCTATAGAAGTGTTGGACCACGTGAGGCAATGCTGACGCTACGACTTACTCTCAGAAGATAGATTAAGGAAAGGTGGACCTACGTTTCTATCATTTGTAGACTTAGAGAACGCTGTTGACAGTTCTGACTGGAATACTCTATTTCAAATTCTGAAGGTGGCAGGAGTCGAATACAAGGAACGAAAGGCTATTTACAATTTGTACAGAAACCAGATGCCAGTTATGAGTCGATGAATTAAAATCAATGGAGAAGAAATAAATACTTTGAGGTTTGTTGACGACATTCTAATTCTGTCAGGGACAGCAAAGGACCTGGAAGAGCAGTTGAACGGAACTGACAGCATCTTGAAAGGCTATCCACAATTGTCCGCAGTTTTACCATTTAAATCACCGTTTTATCACCTGTTTTTGTTGTTTCTTATCTTCTTCTTATGTTTTAAAAATTCTGTAGGCTGAAGAGCAGCGTACTAAGCTGCTGCTAGCCCACCCCCTTTGTGGGCAATCCAAAATCAATAAAGGGAAAAAAATTAATTTTCACCCCCACCCCCTCCCCCTGTATTGTCGTTGCCTCCGACAACCTCCTTGGGCGTATCGCCGTCGACATCCTTGACTCCACAGGTAGTGACCACCTCCCCATCCTTCTCACCATAACGCCTGCTCACCACCCCTGTCAGTCTCCCCACCCTGCACCCCTCACAAGGTCGTCCATGACTACTTCTGTGCCAACTGGGATGCTTACCGGGAATCCATCTCCACCCAGGTCGAAAGGCACCCTCTTACCTATCACCATCCTGACGACATCATCCACGCCTCGTCCTTCCTTCAGAAGGTAATTACTGACGTCGTGGAAGAGCATGTTCCTACTAAAACCATCCACCCCACCCCCCCACCGTCCCACACTCCCTCTGCGGCCTACCCTCCTCCTCCGCCAATACCTGCCGACTCTATCGCTCCTTCCTGCGCACTCGTGACAGAGATACACTCTAATCCCACTGGCAAATACAGCGACTCATATGGAACCTTATTAAAGCAAACATACGCCGGGACTGGCGCCAGACCTGCACATGACTCAACGCCACCCTCCCTATCAACTCCTCCAAGTACTGGTTCGCCTTCCATCGCCTTACTGGAACTCATTCCGCTCCCCACAACTCCCTTCTCCATAACGACCACCCTCTTCCTGACAACCTCACTAAGGCCAACCACTTCGCTTAACACCTTTCCAAGGTCTTCTTCATCCCAGATGATCCCCACTTTGATTATTCTCTTTTCCCCACCATGATGGAACATGCCGATACCTCGGTCACTCCACTTGCTCCTAGTCTCCAGTACTTGGGGCAGTTGCCCCCACCCCTCCCCCTCTGACATCAACACTCCAATCACAGCGCAAGACATTAAACTTATCCTCTGGTCAAAACGCAACATGGCCCCTGGTCACAACTGTGTCACCTACAGCAACCTTAGAGACAGCACCTTCTCCTTCCTGACTGTCCCTGCCCATCTTCATAACGTCATTCTCTCTACCAGCTTCTACCCTGACCTGTGGAAGACTTTTCGCGTCGTCATATTCCTCAAACCCAACAAACCCCCTTCCGTCGCCTCTTCCTATCGTCCCATCTGCCTCACCTCCGTCTTCAGTAAGGTCTTCGAATCTATCCTCTCCCGTTGTATCTTATCAACACCTTAATCAGTGCGGCACTGGTGAAACACGGAAAGGGCTTTAGTCTCAAAGAGCGCACATCGAACACAGGAAGAACGTGGATCTAGGTTGTAAATTGTCGTTGGTGTGTTGAGAAAGTACCAGAGTTCCAAGAGCTAACAGAAAGCGCTGATGCTCAAATCGTTACAAGCACTGAAAGTTGGCTAAAGCAGGAAATAAATCCAGCTGAAATTTTTTCGATTGACCTAAGGGTGTTCAGAAAGGATGGGCTAAATATTGTTGGCGGTGGCGCGTTTGTTGCTGGTGGAAGTTGTTTATATTGTTTCGAAATTATAGTAGTAATTCCTGCGAGTTAGTATGGGTAGATGTCATTCTAAGCAACCGGAATAAAATAACAATATCCTTTTACCGACCTTCCAACTCAGGTGAAAAATTGCTGAAAGGTTGAAAGAAAACATGAGTAATTTCAAACACATACTAAACTCCTACAATTACAGTTGGTGGTGAATTTACTTAAACCTCGACATGTTGGCGAAATTAGCTGTTTAAAACCGAAGGTATGCATAAAATATCATCCGAAATTGTGGTTAACGCATTCTCTGAAAATTATTTCGAGCAAATAGATCATGATCCCACTGAAATAGTAAACGGTTGTGAAAACACACATGACGTTTTAGCAAGAAATAATCCTGAGCTAATAATGAGCATCAAAATGGATATAGGGATTAGTGACCACAGGGTTGTCGTGGTGAGACTGAATACCGTAAGTCCCAAATCCACCAAAAATAAACGAAAGATATATTTATTTAAAACAGCAGATAAAAATCTGTTTGACGTTATCCTCAGAGACAATCTCCACTCCTTCCAAATTAACGATGTAACTGTAGACCAGATGTGGCTTGAATTCAGAGAAATAGAACTTATCCCAAATTAACAAACGACAGATTTGAACGCCCATGGTACACAAAACAAGTTACAATACCGTTGCAAAAACAACGAAAAAGCATGCCAACTCCAAACGAACGCAAAATTCCCTAGACTGGCAATCTTTTACAAGTCGAAATTTAGCACGGCCTTCAATCAGAAATACTTATAATAGTTCCCACAGCGAAACTTCGTTTCCAAACCTGGCAGGAAATGCAAAGAGATTCTAGTCCTATGTGAAGTATGATAGCGGCAAGACACAATCCGTATCTTCTGTGAGCGATAGGAATGGAAATACTACCGATTACAGTGCTGGTAAACCAGAATTACGAAACACAGCCTTCTGAAATGCCTTCACCAACGGAGACGAAGTGAATATTTCAGAATTCGCATCAAGAACAGCTACCGATATGACATATGTAGAAGGAGATGCCCACGGAGAAGTGGAGCAACTTAAATCACTTATTAAAAGAAGCCTTCCATATACCAATAAACCCGTATTCCAGTTAGGTTCCTTTCAGAGTAGCAGATGCAATAGCCCCATACTTAACAATCATATACTACCTCTCGCTCGACGAAAGAGACTTAGAACTAGAGACTGGAAAGTTGCACAAGTCTCATCAGTATTCAAGAAAGGCAATAAAATAATATACTAAATTACATGTGCATATCATTAACGTCGATTTGCATAAGGGGTGTTGAGCATACACTAATCAGCCAATATGTAAGCAGAGCAGATACGGACGGAGGATCAACCTAACGAAGATATGGGCTACAAATTGGGAAATCCATTGAGATAAGCGACTTTGAAAAAGGGCAGATTGTTATTACGCAGAGCCTGTGAACGAGTATCTCAAAAGCGTCGACGCTGATCGAATGTTCAAGTGCTCCTATTGTGAGTATCTACAGAAAGAGGTAGGACAGTCAAACAACCGCTAGGTGCTAAATGGTTGGACGTCCAGAACTCTTCACAGGAAACAGGGTTCCGAGGTTGGCCGCTCGGTAAAGTAGCATAGATATTGATCTGTGACATCTCTGTCGAAAGAGTACAATGCTGGCACAGGCACAAGTATTCCGAAACACAACGTTCACCGTACATTGCTGAGCATGCAGATCCGCAGCAGACCACCCTTGCGTGTTCATGCCGGCCGCGGTGGTCTAGCTGTTCTAGGCGCTTAGTCTGGAACCGCGCGACTGCTGCGGTCGCAGGTTCGAATCCTGCCTCGGGCATGGATGTGTGTGATGTCCTTAGGTTAGTTAGGTTTAACTAGTTCTAAGTTCTAGGGGACCTATGACCACAGATGTTGAGTCCCATAGTGCTTTTTTTTGCGTGTCACATGTTGACCCAACGACATCATCAAATACGATTTCAGTGGGCACGTGATCATCGGGATTCGACCGTCGACCAACGAGAACGTGGTGTCTCTTAGGGTGAGCCACAGTTTTGCTTCAGTAGGTCGATGGGCGTCCCGTCATCGAAGTGAACAGCGGCTGGCAATGTGCAGCGCACAACCGACGCAGGCTGGTGGGAGCAGCAATATGCTGGTTCTCCTGCGGTTTCATGCGACCTGTGGTAGTAATCGGAGACACGCTGACAGCTGCGAACCACCTACAACCCTTGACGTCTTCCTCGAAGACCATTTTTCAATATTATAATTGTTCGTGTCTCGGAGTCAGAATAGTGGTTTGATGAGTGTTATAATGAACTCACGTTGATGTCTCGGCGATCAAATTCGCTTGAATATAAATCCTATGGAACCCATCTGTGCCGCTATCGGGTGCCAGCACCAGGTACTCAAATCAGCGGCCCGTTATTTATGCGAATTACATGACATAAGCGTAGGCATCTAATGTCAAATATCTCCACAACCCTATCAATAAACCTTCGGATCCATGTGCGCAGAATCATTGATGTATTTCATTCCAAAGACGGACAAACATTCTGTCAGGTGGTCATAGCGTTTTGGGTGGTCAGTGAGTATTGTATTCGAACATTATGAATTACCTCAAAGGGAACAATTTACTGACGGTCAACACAGATTCGGAAAACATCGATCTTGTGAAAGACAAGTAACTCTTTACTCACACGATGTGCTGAGTACTATCGACAAAGGATTACATATTGATTCAATACTTCTAGATTTCCTGAAGGTCTTTGGCAAACAGCTTGTTATCAAATTTCGTGCTAATAGAATATCGATTCAGTTATGCAAATGGATTCTTAATTTCCTGTCAGAGGGGACACAGTTCATTGTAATTGACTTAAAAATCATCAAAAAAAAAAAAATGTGATTTCTGGACTTCCACAAGGTAGTGTTATAGGCCCTCTGCTATTACTTATTTATATAGACGATTTAGGAAACAATCTGGGCAGCCGTGTTAGATTATTTGCAGATGAGGCTGTCGTTTATCGTCTGGTAAACTCATGAGTAGATCAAAACAAACGGCAAAACGACTTAGGAAGAATATCTGTATGGTGCGAAACTGGCAGTTGACGCTAAATAACGAAAAATGTGAGGCCATCCAGAAGACTGCTGAAAGGAATCCGTTAATCTCCGATTACACTATAAACTAATCAAATCTGAAAGCCGGTAATTCAAATAAATACCTATGAATTATAATTACGAACAGCTTAAATTGGAAAGAGCGCATAGAAAGTGGTGGGGAGAGAGAGCGAATTAAAGACCGCGTTTTGCTGGCAGTACACTTAGAAGATGCAACAGATCTACTGCACAGACTGCCAGCACTACGCTTGTCCGCCCTCTTTTGGAGTACTGCAGCGAGGTGTTGGATGCTTGCCAGATAGGACTAATGGAGTACACTGAGAAATGTCAAATAAGAGCAGCACGTTTTGTACTATCGAGAAATAGGGGAGAGAGTGTCACGGACATGATACAGCATTTGAGGTGGACATCTTTAAAGCAATGGCGTTTCTCATTGAGGTGGGATCTCTCATGAAATTTAGATCACCAGTTTCCTCCTCCGAATGAGAAAATATTTAGCTGATGCCGACCTACGAAGGGAGAAACGATCATCATAATAAAGTAAGTGAAATCAGAGCTTCCACTGAAAGAAGGAAGGTGATTCAATGAACCCTCTGTCAGTCACTGAAGTGTGATTTGCAGAGTAGCCATGAAGATATGGATGTAAATGTAATAATACGTTCATTCAGGATAAGATGGATGATGAGGTTTGATTACGAGAAAGATTGGTTACTTTAAAAAACGAGGGTTCCTTTTTTTTAGCGTGTCTTCCGCAGGCTATCGTACAAGAACGTACCGTATAATAAGTAAAAGACGTAAGAGCTTTTTAATAGTATTTACGCCCTTTACACCTCGACAAATGTGTTATAACGACGATGTGGCGGGAGGTTTCGCTACTGGGAAGCTATGGTAGGCCGTTCGAAACGGCACGCAGCTGCTACAAGTGTGGACATACCATAATTTTTCGGTCGCTATACACCTATAAATGATAATCGGGCTACTTGTCAGGAATGTAAAGCTGTTGGAAAATAACGTTACTGTGGTCAGTGTTCCTACATGTGCAGAGAAAATGAGTACTTTCGTTCATAAGGAAGGTGTTCTTAAACTGTCCAGTCATGAAGAAGTTATAGATTTAAAGGGGAAATTGATATTTCCAGAGCCACAGGCTTTAGGAGACAGTATTTCTGATAACTTGGACGCTGTCGGACATCACAAGATGCGCAGCCATAATATTTAATTGTAATTAAACTGATAAAAATGTTGCTGGTTCAAATGGTTAAAATGGCTCTGACCACTATGAGACTTAACATCTGAGGTCATCAGTCCCCTAGAACTTGGAAATACTTAAACCTAACTAACCTAAGGACATCACACACATCTATGCCCGAGGCAGGATTCGAACCTGCGACCATAGCAGTCGCGCGGTTCCGGACTGAAGCTCCTAGAGCTGATCGACCACCGAGGCCGGCTCAATGTGGCTGATTTCTTTGGAAGACTCCATAGCTGTTTGCAGCACGTGACAGAAGTAGCTGGTGGCTGGAACGATTAGACATTTCCAGCTGCATATATGACATCTGCTGATTTCGCAAACCTGTCAGTTGGGGAATGGGGATGCCGTTAACCTAAGCGTGTCGTCTTCTGGGCAATGAATAGGGAACTGAAGCTCAATATATGTTGGCAACCTTCGTGATCGTGTGTGTTGCGAGTATTCTCCGATATGTATGTGGAGATTTGGGAAGAATCAATCTGGCCACTGTTTGCGCTGGAAAATTATTCCCCCCACGACACCCATGTAAATTGATCAGTTGACGACTTGTACTGCCATTCTAAACATTTCCTGTCTTTTTTTGGTTGACTTGTTGACAGAATATAGACTCTCTTTTGTTGTTTGCATGTCGATGGTGAAAACCAGGTGGAAGAAATAGTTGTTAGTTCTCTAGACATGAGAAACACGTAAGATTATGAGTATTAAAAGCTTCGTTGACTTTGTATAGTACAAGGATGATCTGGAATCTGTTATATCGTTGACATCAGTATTCATTAAAAGAAATACGAGTCGAACTACCAGTTTCCACTATTTTCTAGTTTTTACGTAAAAATCTTCGCAACGAGGTAAGCTTATCGATACTCAGTGGTTTGCAGCGCATCTCATATAATGACCCAGCTAAAGTTTCGGATTGTTCTAGAGATATAATTTCCAATCATTACCTTCGGAATTATTCGTTCAAACGACCGGTAGGGTAACACTATGTGTCTGGTATCGACAACAGTGGCGTAAATGGTATGATATCCTGACGAATCATGTGAAAACACATGAAATTCTGGAAATTTTCATATGCTATTCAATGATTTCAATATAAAAGTGTCACAAATACGTCGTTTTCTGGCCTGTGAACTCGAGTATTGCAGCTAATATCGATTTCGAGATGAGTAAATTAATTAACATTGACGAAGCGTTTCTCATCGACAGAGCGCAGAAAAGAGTGCTTCTCAATATTCATAAGCTTGAAGTATTGTGAAAAGAAAAACGGCTCTGAGCACTATGGGACTCAACTGCTGTGACCATTAGTCCCCTAGAACTTAGAACTACTTAAACCTAACTAACCTAAGGACATCACACACATCCATGCCCGAGGCAGGATTCGAACCTGCGACCGTAGCAGTCGCACGGTTCCGGACTGCGCGCCTAGAACCGCGAGACCACCGTGGCCGGCTATTGTGAAATATAATCCTAATAGTACTGTGAAGAATATAAATGTTCTTTTAATCCAATTGCAGAAATCACAGCAGCAAGCAGGCCAGACCGGAAACAGTTTCGGCAGCAGGGGCCTTTGTGCCAGAGGGTACCAGCCGAGCGCTTGTACTGAGAGTAACTGCTAGGGCACTCTCATCGCGCATCAGGCCAGCGTGTGCGGGGGCACTTGCCTCATGGCTGCTGGCCATAGTGGATGACCGACCAACCTCACCGGCAAGAGTTGGTGCTGGGACTGTATATGGTGCATGTGCTTGTTTTTTTTTTTGCGATCTGTGTGTCTTAGCTGTGTCTGTATAAGTATCTGGTGGTCGATAGCTATATGCAGTATGCAGATGTGATGATACTTGTGGTGCAGGATATGAATTGTGTTTACTACTACGATATGGTATGTTGTACAATCGCTTATGGTGATATAGCGTGATTGGAGATCGGTTTCCTGTCAAAAAATTCAAGCTTTACTC
Organism: Schistocerca gregaria; assembly: GCF_023897955.1. Taxonomy (NCBI): domain Eukaryota; kingdom Metazoa; phylum Arthropoda; class Insecta; order Orthoptera; family Acrididae; genus Schistocerca; species Schistocerca gregaria. The sequence goes on from NC_064922.1 coordinate 627,308,056, forward strand.
GACAGTAGCAGAGCAGTGTCATTGACGCAGTGTCTTTGGTGATAGTTTCCTTATTTCGTGATCTGTAGACCACTATTTCAGGGTTTAACTGTCAGTGCACTATGGCTGCTGTGTGTTTTTCGATCTGTACAGGATAGTCTTAGAAGACTTCCCACGATGGCGGACAGGCTTCAGATGATATCTCTGCTTGGCATTGATAAAGCCATCTCCGCTTTATTTCAACCTCTCTGACCGATGCATGGCTCATTTCCACTTTCCGTCAAAAGCCAAATCCTTCTTTGTCTATGATTTGTTTTTATAAACAATCCTGTTGGCAGAACATCCGCAACTGAGCATTACAGCAGAAGTTGAAAATACCGCTTCAGTTGTAAATTACTTTATTTTCACACGACCGGTTTCAGACTGCTATGAGCCCATCTTCAGGTGTCGTAGCTGTGCTGTGGTCCCCCAGGCGCCTGGCGAAGGCGCCTGGACGACGGAATGCGAACGCGCCTTTCGCCAGTTGAAATCGGCGTTGCTTTCCAATACTTGCCTTACGCCATTCGATCCCCAGAAGCCCATTTTGTTGATGGTGGATGCATCGGATTTCGGGATCGGTGCTGTGCTTGCGCACAAAGATGGATTGCACGATCGCCCTATTGTCTTTGCGTCCAAATTGCTCTCGTCTGCGCAAAGAAATTATTCACAGATCGAGAAAGAAGCATTGGCTCTCGTATTTTCATGATTTCTTGTATGGTCGTAACTTTACCACAATCACAGACCACAAACCTTTGACATCGATTTTTCATCCGACCAAGCCTGTACCTTACCTCAACGTACAGCGCAGAAATTCATTCGCTGGTCTATTTTCCTCTCGCACTACCGCTGCGATATCCTGTATCGGTCCACTGCTAAGGATAGGGAATTCGATTCCTCCGAACTTGCTTGCATGTTCATTGATGCGGAAACCGATGACGTGGTCGAATCGTTTCCGATTGATTTTCGTCGTGTAGCTACAGTCACAGCTGCCGACCCTGTCCTTGCTCCCGTTCTGCGTTTTGTTGCTACGCAATGGCCCTTGTCAAAGACACGGATCGGGGACCCGTTGGTTCGCCGATTTTTTTGCTCACAAGGAGAGACTTTTTGTACGACGTGGTGTTTTGCTGTTGCGTTCTGATAATGATCAGTCCAGGGTCGGGATACCACGTTCGTTACAGTCCTCTGTCTTACAGCTTCTCCACCAAGGACATTGGAGTATAGTGAGAACGAAACAACTTGCTTGTACTTGGTTCGGAACCGATGCCGTGATTACGAATATGTGCTCTTCTTGCATGGTGTGTGCCGAACAACAATCAGCACCACCGCGGAAATTCTTTCCATGGCCAAAAGCCACTTCCCCTTGGCAACGCTTACACATCGATTTTGCTGGTCCATTCTGGAATGCTCGATGGTTGGTTGTGGTAGATTCATTCAGTAACTTTCCTTTTGTTGTCCGGATGTATTCCACGACGTTATCTGCCACCATCCAAGCGTTATCCGCTATCTTTTGCATTGAAGTTCTTCCACAGACTATTGTTTCCGACAATGGCCCACAATTCATGTCCGCAGAATTTCAGTCATTACGCAAGGCCAATGGTATTCACCATCTGACGTCCCCGCCGTTTTCGCCACAGTCAAACGGTGCCGCTGAACGATTGGTCAGGACTTTCAAGTCACAGATGTTGAAGTTGAAAGAGTCGCATTCTCGGGAGGACGCGTATTGCTCTTTTTGTCCTCGTATCGCTCTCAGCCCCGAGATGGTCGCTCGCCGGCTGAGTTGCTTCACGGTCGTCATCATCGAACCTTGATGTCTTTGCTACATCCGCCGCATCAGGTTCCTGTGCAGCGGCAGACACCTGCTTTTGCTCCAGGCGACGTTGTCTACTATCGCCACTATCGAGGTTCACGGCGTTGGCTCGAAGGGCGCATTCGTAGCTGCCTCGGCAGCGCTATGTATCTGGTTTTGGGGGCCTCTGGTGAGGTGCATCTCAATCAGCTGCGCCTCTGTCGTCGCACGGGATCTGCCGCTCGCCGTCTGCTTTCAGCGACGGTGCCGTCCGGTCAGCGCCCCGGGGACCCATCTACTGGCTCGCCTCAGCCCCAGGTGTTACCGACGCTGCCTTCCATTTTGCCCCATGGCGACGCGCCGCCGCCACCGCCTGTTCTCCTGCCGGCGACGCCCACAATGGACGCGTCGCTGCAACCGCCAGGCGCCTCCCTGGGTCACACGCCGCCGATCGCTTCCCGAGACAAGTTGTCCTCCGACAGTCCGATGGAGGTCGACCCTTCGGCCTCTCCTGTCTCACTACGGGCGCATACACCGCATGTTGGCGTGCACCCTGGAGCAGGTTTTCAGGCGTTTCCTAGCTCCCCGCGGTCCGAATGGCAGGGTGCGGGTGGCACAGCCTCACCTGTTGTTAGGCTCCCCACCTCGTCGCATACGTCAACATGGGGTCCTCCCCATGGCGGGCGGAAGCCTTATGCCACAACCGTACGCCGATTTGCGGGGGAGGAATGTGGTTTCGCTGCCAGATACCACACTTGCTAGGTGGCAGCCTTTAAATCGTCCGCTGTCCGTTAGTATACTTCGGACCCGCGTGTCGCCACTTATCAGTGATTGCAGGCCGAGCGCCGCCACACGGCAGGTCTAGAGAGACTTCCTAGTACTCGCCCCAGTTGTACAGCCGACTATGCTAGCGATGGTTCACTGACAAAATACGCTCTCATTTGCCGAGACGATAGTTAGCATAGCCTTCAGCTAAGTTGTTTGCTACGACCTAGCAAGGCGCCATTATCAGTTACTATCGATATTGTGAACTATGTACCGTCAAAACCGACGTTCGTCATTAATGGATTAAAGTTAAGTATTCCACCAGCTACGTACGTTTTTCTGAATTCTAATTTCCTTGTCCTGTTCCAGACCTCACGCCAGCCTGCGTGAGCTAAAACGCGTACCTTTCGGCCTCCTCTAGTAACACGGTGTTGGCTCTCCTGCCAACCACAACAAAATGTATGCTTGGAATTAGACTGTAGTGCGTAGGCAAGCAATGGAATTGACTTCCAAGCCAGTACTTCTGTGTTGCTTATCACTTCGAACGCCTGAGCATGAACACGACAATACGCCAGCGCGTTTACTTGGAGGCTATTCTTGTTTCAGCCGATCCAGCCGCTGTTTTTACTACAACACAAAAGTAAGTCGGATCCTCACTTCTAAACGTTACTTTGAATAGCTTTTGGATGATAAATTTGATGGAGAGAACATGCCAGATATTAGACTAAAGACAATTTAATATACGGAAAAACCTTCAATTGCATCTGTTCCGCACTAAGATGTGCTTCTTTCATTGTTTATATTGATAACAATTTCAGTCTTTTTTCTGTCAGTTAAAATTTGTGGTTCACGCCTAAAAAAATATTAGGTTTTTGGCAGCAATACAACATTAATGAGAGCACAGAAACTTCAATGCTCATGTTGGAAAAACTGTTAGATACGTAAGCTAAAATTTTTTTAGCAGTATTTCTTTCAAGCAGCGTATGATTATTCGTTTTATTTAACATTGCATCAAGCAATAAAGCAGTTGCTTTTTGATGTACGGTTGCTTATAATAAATAGACATTAACAGAATCAAGATTATATTCCATTTACATTCAGAGACTTATTGTCAAAAGATTATCTTATAATTATAATTAATAAATTTTGAAATTCATTAATTTGGGTGCCCTCCTCTGAAATAAAATTTCTAAGTTACAAAAATTCCAAAAGTTGTGGTGACTTTTTGTATTTCCCAGGATTTTAGTACGCTGCAGCGAATTAATGTTATCTTTGTGTGCAAAACTAATTCTCTGAATCGATGACATTTAGGGCTGATTGATAGTTCTTCTTAAAAATTACATTACCCCAAAAAATGAGCTCGGATCAAACCGAATTCGAAAACCTGTGTTGTATAAATGTTAACAGCAGATAATGTGCCAGTGAACTGAGAACAACTTTGATTTGGAAAATTTCTCTGGTCATTCTAAGTTCTACTGCAGTTGTCGGTTCAGAACCTAGCGATGATACAGAAGAACGGATTACGTTTTACACAACAAAAGATGCAAAGAAGTAAATGTTGTAGGACTGTTGTAAGTAAATATGTTAATTTCGAAAAAATATTCGATCTCTAAGATTAGGTTAACAAATTATCGACGATGTAAGTAATAAGTGCAAATAATAATTATTACCATGCGAATTACCGCATATGGTTCATACGTGTACTGAAAAAGTTGAAATACGTTTTATAGACATTTAACGCCGGAGTAAGGAAGGGATCAAACAATTTGTAGTGAACAGTAAGTATATGGAGTTGACAGCAGCCAATATTGACCGGACAAAAATGCTCTCTAGGCCTGAATAGTAGTAACTGTGCGTTTCATATTAAATTATACGCAAGCAGTTGTTCACAGTAGGATGAGAATTACACTACCGAACGTGCACATGGTACGTAATTCGCTATGACAGCTGCGCACACGCTGAAAAACCAAACAGCAAATATATGTAGGTGAATCATTAAACATAAATTAAGCAGCCAATAAGCAAGAAATATCTTCCAAATAGAAATACGTCTAAATTATAGGCTGATGATCTTTAATATTTATGTTTGCATCATGCCCAAAAACATTTCAAAGTATAATGCTACCATACGATCTGCAACTTTTTGTGTTCGAAGTCATTCGGGCGCGCTACTTGACGGACAACATAATGTGGCAGTTATTTACCAATTCTCCCAGTATCGTAAAATAAACCTGAGAACTGTACCCTGCCATGCTCTAACGCCGTCTTGTTCATTGTCTTTACATTGTTTTAATACATTTTTAAACTTTTCCAGCCATAATTTGTTCTTGTCGCGTGACTCAGTCAACGGCGACTTCTCTACACATTTTTTCTCTGTTTACTTAAGTTACTACACCATTTATTTTTCGTTATACTGGCCTTCCTTGGCTGCGAAGAGATCATCTTCCTCTGCGTATTTTTTTCTATATTTACAACAATAATAATAAATATTGTGTAGCTGCGATGTACGATTAATGTCAGCTGCCGAAGCGCTATGATTGTGTGGATAGCTATGTTACCAAACATGTTTCGTGCTAATTGAGATCAACACTGAATCTCGTACATTTGATTCAAGTTCAGTGTTACACAACATTGCGAATTTGGCAACTGGTTATAATATTTAAACTGAGATCAAAATTGATCTCTAGTCGGTAAAGTGCTATACCTTTCCTAGCTTCCCTCAGTGTAAATCATCACAGGCATAAGCACAGGTTGAAAACATCGTACTGTTGGGCTAGTTTCTTATGATCGAATGTAGTTAACAGGTTACATTACGATGCTTCACGGCAACTTTTCGTTGCTCATCCTTAATCAGGTCACAATTCGGTTATATATTATTTTTTAATATGAAATAGCTGAAATTGTGCTTTTATCGTGGTACTACGTTTCTCTAAATATTGTAAACTGCTTGTTAGTGTATGTGTTTAATTGTTGTTTTCCTTAGGGTACTAGATGTGTAATTAGTGTTTTACTACCAAACTCGTATCACGAAGACGTATTTCTCGTTTCTTCATGCCTGATTGTATTCATGAGCTAGCCAACCGATCAATGTCTTGGAGCTCATAAATTTTTCTTTCCATTCATGTATCGACCGCTCAGAAGAGGGAAATGTTAAACGAATTTATTTATATACGAGGGCAAGAAATGAATGATTCAATTAATACCGTTCAATATTTATTTTCGTAACAAGAGGAAAAGAAACAAAAAATCATGTAAATAATAAATAATGTAACAATAAATTATTAATAATAAATAGCGAAAATAACTAACAAAAATAAATTATGCTATCACTCAAACAATAAATAAGGATCACATCAGTAGATGTCAATACATTATTGTCTTCTGTAACATTCTAAAACTCAATCAATAACAATGACACGAATGGAAACATAATGACGAAATGGTGCAGATGTAAATAAATTAATCATGAAAATTTGATGAAATGATGACTCAGTCTTATTTTCTCTATTCTGTGCGTGCTATCCATTCATTCTGTTGTGACCAGTGCTGGCAGTTTGATGTTAATTCGATGCTAGAGATGCGGAAGCTTCAGCTATACAGTTGACAACAGCAGCAGTTATTTGTTACTAACAGCTGTCATCGTGGTTGAGGCAGCTTAATATTTCGTTAGAAAAGGAAATTTTCAAATTCATCATACCGGTGGCCCTCTCCAAATGCTGGTAATATAATCCTCGTCGTCTTGGATACCAAGACTTCTCCCGCGACGTGGCTTCAGAGAAATATACAAACGGTAGTGTAGTGTCCCGTCAGCCACACGAAGGGCAATGAGCTGCTCCAGTTTCCTTCAGTTTCTTCGGACGTCTTTATGGCTCAAGCGACTGCCGCATTCGGCCATCTACTTGGGCTCTGCGCATCCGCATGCAGTGTGATTGGTCGCTCTGACGACCCGGTAGTCTTCGTGATTGGAACTGCCATCGACGACCTTGTCCACTCGGAAAACGAGCTCCACCTGCTCCGTGCTTTTGGGCCCACAGCACAGCGATCCGAGACAGCTGCCGGAGGCATTGTCGCAGCGGTGCAGCACGGCGAAAGGTGGGTACAGGGATTCGTCTGGAGGCCCCCTCACGAGGTCCTGCGCCAGGATGGACCTGGGCTGCGGCACAGAACAGTAGAGCACGGCTGGCCGCTGAGGTGCGGAGGACACCAAAGCGACGAACAGCGCCAGGGAGACCGCCGCAGCGAGGTGCATCGTGTAGTACAGTGGCTGGTGTCGATCTCTGTGGTCGCAGGGCGCTGGTGTGTGAGCGAATGGCTGCCGTCCGGCTGCGACCGTCTTTATAATCGATCGTTGACGTCAATTCCGGCAGGGTTCTGTCTAAATGGACCACGCAGGAAGGCACAGCCCGGGGATCACCGCTCCGCGGATGTGGACGCTGTGGGCGTCCGTGCGGTTTCTTCACGTCTGCTGCAGCAGCGAGCTGTGCGGTACACGTCAGCCACGACTTCCTCACGTTCAGAGGTACCGGAACCTTTACTTCCACTTTTTGAATACGTTGACCCTATTTACAAGAATCGCTCGGATTGCTTTGAAATTTTGACACGAAATTTCATTCATATACCCACGTGTTTTTTGTGTACTTACTGGTACGCCATCTGGTATACAGGGTGTTACAAAGAGGTGCGGCCAAACTTTCAGGAAACATTCCTCACACACAAAGAAAGAAAAGATGTTATGTGGACATGTGTCCGGAAACTTACTTTCCATGTTAGAGCTCATTTTATTACTTCTCTTCAAATCTCATTAATCATGGAATGGAAACACACAGCAACAGAACGTACCAGCGTGACTTCAAAAACTTTGTTACAGGAAATGTTCAAAATGTCCTCCGTTAGCGAGGATACATGCCTCCACCCTCCGTCGCATCGAATCCCTGATGCGCTGATGCAGCCCTGGACAATGGGGTATTGTATCACAGCCGTCCACAATACGAGCACGAAGAGTTTCTACATTTGGTACTGGGGTTGCGTAGAAAACAGCTTTCAAATGCCCCCTTAAATGAAAGTCAAGAGGGTTGAGGTCAGCAGAGCGTGGAGGCCATGGAATTGGTCCGCCTCTACCAATCCGTCGCCCACCGAATCTGTTGTTGAGAAGCGTACGAACACTTCGACTGAAATGTGCAGGAGCTCCATTATGCATGAACCGCATGTTATGTTGTACTTGTAAAGGCACATGTTCTAGCTGCACAGGTAGAGTATCCCGTATGAAATCATGATAACGTGCTCCATTGAGCGTAGGTGGAAGAACATGGGGCCCAATCAAGACATAACCAACAATGCCTGCCCAAACGTTCACAGCAAATCTGTGTTGATGACGTGATTGCACAATTGCGTGCGGATTCTCGTCAGCTCACACATGTTGATTGTGAAAATTTACAATTTGATCACGTTGGAATGAAACCTCATCCGTAAAGAGAACATTTGCACTGAAATTAGGATTGACACATTGTTGGATGAACCATTCGCAGAAGTGTACCCGTGGATGCCAATCAGCTGCTGATACATGGTACGGAAACAACTGAATCTCCCGTAGCACTCTGGCGCTGAATCGAGGAAGTACATACCCGATTCTCATACATATTAGAAACGTGTTCTTTCTTCTTTCTTTCTTTCCCATTTAAGCATACTGAGCCACAACAAAACGGGACTGGGTACAGCTAGTAAGCAATAAAGACAGTCATTATTGTCAGTCATAAGAGAGAGTTCAAGTAGCTGTTACAAGATCAGTGCCAGATGCGTGATCACGCTCATAGTTATCTTGCATACATTGAAACGAAATCGTCATTTTACTTCTGTAATATCATTCCATCGTCGAGCCAATGCACGCGGCATCAGATCTCACTCTGCCCCTGTGATTGTCATTCCAGTTCGAAAAATTTACCTTCTTTAAGCGCGCTTGTTAAACTAAATAATTGTTGCAACTAAAGGTAAGGGCTTCAACACTATGACTACGAAAGGAATACCACTGTCATAACCAGAGCAGAGAACGGACATGTGGAAACATTTTTTTATGGGTGAAAACTATCGGCTGACATGACACAACAAAAGCGGCATACGGTATTATAGTAAGAAAGAGCCTCCGGAGACTTGCGATCAGATAAGGCAGAAGTAATAGATACCCCTGCGGAATTTCTAAAACCATTGGGAGAAGTGGCAACCAAATGCTTTTTACGTCTGTGTTTGGAATCCATCAGACTGGAGCCATACAATCAGACTTTCGTAAAAATGTCATCCACAAAACACCGAAAATAAGAAGGGCAGGTAAATGCGAGGACCATCCACAATCAGGTTAACAGCTCATTCATCCAGGTTCCTAACAAGAATAATATAGAGGTCGACAAAGGAAATTGAAGATCTGTTAAACGACGATTTGTTTGGATTTAAAGAGACATTGAAAGAGCAGCAATGCCGTTGTGCTTGATAATCGACGCTTGAGTTGAAAAAATTGAGCATCATGTTTGAAATTCTCATAAAAATAGGTATAAGTTATAGGGAAAGACGGGTAGTATACGGTAGTAACGAACCCGTAAAAGCTTCGCTGTTCCTAATAAGTATGGGAATTCGATATGCATCATAAGCTCCTCCCACCCTCTGTGTCCATTTCTTCCTCCCCCTGTCTTTATCCACTCCCTTTTCTTCCTCTCTCTCTCTCTCTATGCATCACCTGCTCCCTTCTCTCTCTGTCCATCTTCTTCTCCTCCTCCTCCCTCTATGTCCAATTCCTCACTACGCCATCACTGTCCTCTTTCCCCTTCTCTAACCTTGAGCCTTGCTTTTTGTTCTTGCAAGCGAATCCTTGATGAGTACTGAAGTCGGTGAAGGTAAAAGAGTAAAATGGTTGGTATCATTGGTGTACAGGATATTTCAAACCTTTCTAGCTGCTGGATCTGTGAGGATAGTAAATTCTAAGACAGTATTGCACATAATGAGATTTTCACTCTGCAGCGGAGTGTCCGCTGATATGAAACTTCCTGGCAGATTAAAACTGTCTTCCCGGAAGTTTCATATCAGTGCAGACTCCGCTGCAGATCGAAAATCTCATTCTAAATATTAGATTAGCGATTATCTTGAAATCCAACCTGGGGACCACGAAGTGTGTGATGTAAAGGATTTCTATTAACTTAGAAGCAAAACTATACGTGACGAACGAAGCCAAGGGGATACAGAAAGGCGAAGAGAGGATTTCTCGCTAAAACAAGTCTACCAGGGTCAATTTGAGGAAGAAGTGTTTGAGAACCCACGTCTGAAGCAAGCATTATATGGAGGTGAATCATGGTCTGTGGAAAACTGGTAAATTAGAGAATCAGAGAATCAGTTTTGGAAGTATTGAAAATTAGGTAGACTGATAAAGTAAGGAGTGAGGAGATTCTCCGTCGAATTGTCGAGAAGATTTGGAAAATAATGGCAAACACAAAGATCAAGGTGACAGAACATGGAATATCCTCCATGATACCAGAGGGATCCGTAGCGGGAATATACGCAATGAAAGAATGAGCACGCCGGTTGTAACTGCTGATCTGAGATGAGGAGGCTGACACGGGAGCGGAAGCCGTGCCGGGCCTCTGAGTCCGGTAGCAAGTGTGATAAGTAAATAAATAAATAAATAAAAGTAAACGTATTCATTGCTCCGGCAAGAGGTTGGGAACGAACTGCACCTGCTGTTCCGCTAACCTGATTGCGCAGTAAACTCTCACTCTCTTTTGCATTCGTGAAAAATAATTCAACAAAGCACTAGCTTACTTGGAAGAAGATAAAGGGATGGAATCAGCAGCATCCTTATGTCAAGAACTTCGATGCCTCAAAGTGACCACTAATAAACTAACTCAGGATAGGCGGACAGCATTTCAACTTCCATTCTCGTAATAGAACAACAGTTTATTAGGTACTATGCCACATCGTTCTGTAACCTTGAGGAAATATCCTCATATCTTTGTCTGCCATATGAATCAGATTATGGGGTATTCAATAGTCTGGGCCACACTTCAGAATGACATACCTACAAAAGTGTTCCACGACCAAAATGAATTCCACGACAAATACCAGGCTATTTCTTAGCACTGACTAAGACTTCTCTAGTCTGAGATAGATGGAACAAAACATGAAAAACAGATACGCTGAATTTCTTCGAATTTTCGAGTTTTTCAATGTTTTCTGACATTAGCCATTTATACAATTTCTGCTCTTTTTATCTGTCTGATCAAATATCACTTCAGTTTTAAACTGAACCATGAATGTGACTTGTATTTTACAGCAGTTGTGCTCAAATCTTAGAGAGAGAGAGAAAGAGAGAAAGAGAGAAAGAGAGAAAGAGAGAGAGAGAGAGAGAGAGAGAGAGAGAGAGAGAGAGAGAGGTCTAACAGATTTCATCTGCAGCGGACTAGCTGTATACACTTTCCTCCCTTTGGTGGGAATTCCAAGCCAGCTGTGCGATGTGGATGTCTTGCACATCAAATGAGCCTTCCTTTCCTCACAGTCAAGACGGCAATTCCGAGAAGCGACGCATTTCCTTTCTGCCGTCTGCCACTGCTTTGCTCCTGTAACATCCGTTGCCTGCGTAAAGAAATGTTTATCTGCTTGATTTAGATTTTTGTTTTCGTGCTCTACAAGACTACCACTCTCCCACTAAATACAGTAAAGCACCAGAGCAACTGGTATAAGCATGCGTATTCAAACACATAGATATGTAAAAAGGCAGAATACGGAGCTGCGGTCGGCACGCCTGTATAAGACAAGCGTCAGGCGCAGCTGTTAGATCGGTCACTGCTGCTACAGTGGCAGGTTATCAAGATTTAAGTGAGTCTGAACGTGGTGTTATAGTCGGCGCACGAGCGATGGGACACAGTATCTCCGAGGTAGCGATGATGTGGGGATTTTCCCGTACGACCATTTCACAAGTGTACCGTAAATATAAGGAATCCGGTAAAACATGAAACCTCTGACACTGCTGCGGCATGTAAAAGATCCTGCAAGAACGGGACCAACGACGTCTGTAGAGAATCGTTCAACGTGACAGAAGTGCAACCATTCAGCAAATTGCTACCAATTTCAAAGCTGGGCCATCTACAAGCCTTTCGGAGCCGAAGGCCCACTCGTGTATCCTTGATCACTGCACGATACAACGCTTTACCTCTCGCCTGTCCACTGCCAGTAACTGAGTTGTCAGCGCGACAGAATGTCAATCCCAAAGGCCCGGGCTCGATTCCCGGCTGGGTAGGAGATTTTCTCCGCTCAGGGACTGGGTATCGTGTTGTCCTAATCATGATCATTTCATTCCCATCGACGCACAAGTCGCCGAAGCTGCGTCAAATCGAAAGACTGGCACAAGGTGAGCGGTCTACCCGATGAGAGGCCCTAGCCACACGACACGACGACGACCTCTCGCGTAGGCCCGTCAGCACCGACGTTGGAGTCTTGATGACTGGAAACATGTTGTCTTGTCGGACGAGTCTCATTTCAAACTGCATCAAGCGGATGGAGACAACATCTTTTCAAATTTTGTAATCATTTTCTCCCGACCCTTATCAGACACCGCACCAATGCCTTTTTTTCATATGCTTGAGTACCAGGAACCTCTGCAGGGCTACTGGCACACATTCACTGTTCTTGTATGAGACCTTTATCGGCAGTGCTCTAGCCTTCATACAGACATTCATGTAGGCCGAGGAAGAGCTGTGAGCCGCGCGTCTGTTATGTGCATTTTCTGACGTTTACAGTGCCATATGTTGATCAAATTTTCGTTAAAATGATGTTTCCGCCTGCGTCAGTAATATGCTCTTCACATTCGACGTCATTCAGAGCAGTTCTTTTATTTCTAAAGCGTTTCGAAGCTGGAACGTTAATTATGGATACCCTGTATCTTGCGGGGCAAAGAACAAAGGTATAATATCAAATAGGAAACACTTCCTAATGTTCTCTAAAATTTTCAGACCATTAGTACCTGTTTCCTATTCGACACTAATATCATGTTGACCAAGGACCGACGAAAATTTCAGTTAATGTTAAGAAAACGATACAACTACGTTTGCTCGTGGTAAATATGTAACAAAATGGATGCAAAAGCTACAATTCAAAGATAACATTGTCCTTCCGGCTAAAACTAAAGTTGACTATTAAGAATAGTTTAATGGAATGTATGCACGTGGAATTTATCATAATGCTAAAAGAAAATGAGACAACAATAATAATGGTGCTAACAAGGAAATTAACGATCACCTGAACATCATGTTTGAGAAACTAAAACGAGGAGAAGTGTAACAAGTGTGTGTGTGGAAGAAATTCTGAGTCAGCGATGTGCAACTGACATCTGGTCTATCCAAGGGAAAAAGGGACTTCTAACGTCGCACTCGGACGTTAACTTTCTTATAATCTTTCTTTAATCGTCTCTATGACTGATAAACAAATTAACACTTGTCCAATTGTTAAATTATTGTGTAAGGAAAATCGGAAACCTCGTTTGTAAAGATTTTAACATAGAGGAAAGATTAAACTTCCGTCTGCTATAACACATGCAAAACGAGAGCCTATTGACAAACGTAGACAGCAGTGTCTCTGGTGGAACTATTTCTACTACTACCAATACTAGCAGTAGTTGTATTCATCCACGAATCACTTTTCCGTGGATATTGGATATGCAGTGATATTGAAATTAAGAACAAAAGAGAAAACTATAATTCATATTTACAGACCTTTACATACAAAGACAAGGATGGGAAAGGAGGTTGTCCGTGATCTTATAGTAGGAACATCCTGGCAGTTACATTAAGTAATATAAGGTATCCATGGAATATTCAAATCAGCCTTCATCCTTCCGGGCACAAGGCTAGTCTTTTTTAAAAAATCCAACCTCATACTGTTCACACTTAGTATTACTTAATAAAATGAGAAGCTAATGCTACACTTGTTGATTGTCACCCTTATGTCTGTGTTCGTTACTAAATAAAGTGAACTAACACAGTTCCTTTTCTTTTCTTCTCCAGACATGTTTCGCTGAAGCCGCAGCTTCTTCCACTGCTCTTTAATTGCTTCCTATCAAATAACAGGAATACATTTTCTTTTTAAAGGGTGCTAGAAATCATTCCAACCCATTTCCTTTTGTGATTCTTCGATTTATATTTACCATGAATAGCCTATTGCATGTTTGGAGTACTATCAGTGTCGTGTTTTTATTGCAAGACATAACAATGAAACATCAAAGCACTGAATGTGACGAGAACTATTTACAACATATGATCGGCTTAAAGACTTACATTTATTAGTAGCCCTCGGTTTATTCCTGGTGCGCCTAAGGTTCTGGAAAACGTGATGTATCTTTCGACTATCATAATTCTATAGCATTTCACAAACTTTGCTGCAGGTAGCAACTCTTATGTACATGACGACACTTATGTTCAAAGGATGTTCTTGTTCTTTGCTCAACACACGCATTGTACACTGGCGATAGAAAGTTTATTTCGACTTATATTACATTCATTATTACAACAGTAACATTTATCCACCTTGCAAAATAACTTACACATTCTATTTGCGGAATAAGAGTTTGGGATGATATTTCATCTACAGTTTTGGTTATGAAATTACGTTTGACATGCTTCTCTTTGTTTAATAAACATTGAATACTGGTTATGAATTAAACAGGAGAGCATAGCATGTGGGTTCCTTTAATGAAATGTATACTGGAGTTCGTAGCTGTTAGCTGTGATGTGTGTGTGTGTGTCATTTGCCGTGTCAGTTTCTTCGTTCACCCATTCACCCTATTAACACATACAGTCGTTTCTGTAGCTTTCTGTACGTTGCTGTATAGCTGTTATTCTTTTGTAGTTTGTCGTCTGCAATCATAGAGAACTTAATGTAGAAAAGTTATTTGCATCAAAAATTATATCTGGAATGTAAATTTTTTTTGTTTTACATTATTTTAGTCTACGTGAAAGATCGTGTGCATTTATGTGTGAGTAGGGCAAAATATTCCACCTTGTGACGATCTGGAAACATGTAAGAGTAACTGTAAACGCATTAAAACACACAGAAAAAACAGACACATCGACGGTGTGCAAAACTTAAGAACGAAAGTAACTTTTTGCAGGATGAGACACCGCCAAGAAACACAACTCAATGAAAGTTGGACTATCCACGGAAAGAATAGTACAGAAGGTAACTGGAAGAAATACGCAACGAGACGAACAGAAATGACACTTTTATTCAAGAACAGTACTTACATCGAAGACACCACGATTCAGGATCGTTTTCTGGACATTACAAAAGGCGAGACATTGTTCCTAGTAGAATGTGTGATCACTTCGACGGCAATGCATGCCCTGCAAAGTGCTTCCAAGGTGGCCACAAGGCTGACAAGAAGTTCTCGTGCGGTTTACAGATGCTGAGTAGCCGAAGTGCCCTGTTCGGTACGGTCGGGCATTTTCGTCCGTAAAAATGAACTCTGCGCCGAATGGAACCCTGAAAAGACCAGATGGAGAAGGAGCACTGTGTCACAAATATGTTGGCCAATAAGTGTACCGCTCTTCTTCGCGCTGTTCCTCTTATTGCGTATTTCTCTCAGTTCCCTCCTGTACGACACTGCACTATTCCCGTTCTTTCTATGTACGGTACAAGTTTCATTGAGCTATGTTACTTGGCAGTGACACATTATGCAGAAGTTATTTTCGCCCATAGTCTTTGCAAACAGTTGTACGGCGTGTCCAAGAAGTCTCTCCGCATTGCCGTTTGTTGATTGTTAGCCGCGCGTGCTGTATGCCGCAGTGAATGTACCGAAATGAAACATAAGTTATTAATTTATTGAGTACTCACTTTTACTTACAAATTTTCACATTAAATGTTAAAGTGTCCCCCCCCCCCCCCACCTTGTTGTTGAATACGCAATTAAATTCGTCTAATCATGTTTCCAAACACAAGCTGCAACATTTTTTCTGTAACAGAAGCAGTGAAAGTGGATATTGCAGTTTTCAATACATCGATGGATTTTGGACGGTTTTTATAGACAGTTGCTTTTGCTGCAGAAGAAAAATTTAGGTGGTGTTTGGTCAGGTGACTGTGGAGGCCAAACCCCCTGTGAAATTGTGCAATCACTAAACACATCAGCAACCAGTGACACTGAAACGTAAGCTGTATGCGCGGTTGCACCATCTTGTTGAAAATGACCGTTCAGTATTTCACTTAACACAAGTTCTCCTATGAATGGGTACAGAATATCACTGCAGCATCGTTGTGCGTTTATTGCTCCGTTGAAACATATGGGACCCACAATCCGACATCTTGAAATGGCAATTGAAACTCCTATTTTCACAGAATGAAGTGGTTCCTCACGAATACACAATGGATTTGCAGTACTCCACATACGAGAATTTTGTGAGTTCATATACCCGGAAAAATGAAACCACGCCTCATCAGTGAAAAACTTTTCATTAAGAATATCCCTTCCATTTTCTTGAACGAAATTTTTGAACCATTGACTATAATGCAGTCTCTTTCCATGATGAGTATTTTTCAGTTCTTGCACGACTGTCACTTTGTACGGGAAAAGTTCTAATTTTTTTCTTACAGCTGTGTGGGCCGTTCCGACACTTACATCGATTTCCTGGGCGAGTTTTCTTACTGACTTACTCTGACTCGCGGACATTTTATCGGAAATATCGGGTAGTTTATCCTCAGATAAAACGCTAGGACGACCACTTCTCGGTACATCTGTCACAAAATCCGTACTTCAAAATTTGGTAATCAAATCTCGGATAGTATCGCGCTTTGGGAGTGTTCTCTCCGGGAAAACTGAATTAAATGTTTGACGAACTGAAACTGTGTATTTACCGCCAGCTTTGAACAACTTGCTCGTTTTAAAACACACGTTCTCCAATGGTTAGCATTTCAACAGTGACAAAAACGAACAACGGAACTAAACTTAAACGTTCACGTCAACACGTAACGACACACACCAACGACACTACCGACGCTGACCGCGAAAAACGAAACAGTGGAATGTTGGAAGAGTCTGCTTGAAGGGAAGTAACCCAGAGAGGCGAACAATCATACGGCACGCACCGCTAACAATCATACGGCACTCCGGAGAGACTTTTTGAACACCCCATATATTAATTTCTCTATGGTCGCAAATATTGCACTGTAAAATAATAATAACTGCTGCACAGTAATGTACAGAAAGCTTAAAAATCCACAACATGTCTTAATAAGGTATACAAAAAGTGGTTTCATTTTGTAATACTTTGCTTAAAGGATGTAAAAAAAAATTTTCCAGTGAGTTGACAGGAAGAAAATAAAGACATTGATTATGCTGTAACTCAAGCGAAATATTTATGGATTATAAGTTGTGTTAGCTCAAGGAGTTACCAGTCACTGCACACATTTCACACCTTATACACATTACATAATGTAACATTACACACTCTGTCAGGTGACATCCTGACCACAGCGACTATAATTGGGCCCCATTCTGTTCACCACAACTTCCCATTTGTTTGGCTAAAAAAAACGAGTATGTATCTCTCTATAATGGGCGAGATCTTGAGTTCAGAAAGAGGTTAAGGAGTTAGTACTGTACATTGCGCTGGTTAATACGTGATTTTCCTATGATGTAAGTAACATAAACGAGTACGGGAAACGGTAACTGAAAGATTTTAGACAAAGAAAGTAGGAATTCGCTACAGTAATAACAAAGATGTGTCGACATAAAATTTACAAAATGCTAACATGAAGTGCCAGAGGCCACGTATTTTTGGCTTTGTTACTAGTTTCTTTCCACGAACTAGAGTATCTTCAAGTACTCGTCGCCGAGTCAAATGTTCGACGCTAAACTTAGCAACACCGTCAAACACAAACTGACCAGTAATGAGAATGTTGCACACCAGTCGTCTACATCTGTGATTTATTTACCAGAAAGTGTTTCGGGACTATATTATCCCAGTAACAAGTCCTTTAAAACAAGGAAAAACAAGTCATTTATATACCAACACTACACAGACAACAATGTAAATATGTCAGTATTGGTCAGTAGTGGTACATACCTTCAAGTTACTATGCCGTTAAGCACCATGGAAAATATAAAGCCAACAGCAAAAGTGCATTGTCAAACATGTAAACTCATTTTTGAACATTTCATGTTAGAGTTCATCTCTTTCGCAATGCTCAGTGTCAGTTATAAACTAAAGGCAGTTACCCTCACCTATCAAGGATTACAAGAGCGTGTAGCGTATAAATCTGTGGCGCTCCGCCCCCCACCCCTCCCCGGATACTACTGTCCATACTAAAATCTTCGAACGTTTATAAGTCCCTAAAATAAGTGTAGCACCTATGTTGCAATGTCTATTTGTACTCCAATTAATTTGCCAACACAATAATATACGAGGGTCACTCCAAATGACATACACGCTATTTTTTTAAAATCCATCTTTTATTCTAAATGTTTGAAAGTTTTACAGTGTGTCGATACATCTTTTAGGAACAATATTTTCATTTCCATTCCTCTCAACTGCCTTACGCCATCTTGGAACCAGCGCCTGTATACCCGCACGGTAAAATTCTGGACCAACCTGTTGGAGCCACTGTTTGGCAGCGTGCACAAGGGAGTCATCATTTTCAAACCCTGTTCCACGAAGAGAGTCTTTCAGTTTCCCAAAGAGATGATAGTCACATGGAGCCAGGTGGAGCATGGTGGTTCCACTAGGCATGATGTCCACAATTAAGAGTCCTTCGGAATCGAAAAACACCGTAGCCATAACTTCTCCAGCCGAAGGTGTGGTTTTGAATTTTTTTCTTGGGTGAATTTGCATGATGCCACTCCATTGATTGCCTCTTCGTCTCTGGTGAAAAATGATGGAGCTATGTTTCATCACCTATCACAATTCTTCCAAGAAATACATCTCCACCATACTCGTGCTATTCCAAAAGTTCGCTGCATACCGTTTATCTCGATTCTTTGTGAGCCACTGTCAACACCCTGGGAACCAACCTGGCACAAACCTTTTTTAACGCCAACACTTTTCAGTATTCTGCAAACACTTCCTTCCCCTACCCGAACGTAGCGTGTCAATTTGCTCACTGTGATGCGTCTGTCAACAGTCACCAATTCGTCAACTCTCTGCACATGGTCTGGAGCGTGTGCAGTACGAGGCCTGCCGCTGTGATGACATTCCTCGATATTGCCGTGGCCGCTTTCATCACGTAACCTGCTTGCCCATCGAATAACTGTACTGCGATCGACAGCAACATGTCCATATACCTTTTTCAACTTCTTGTGGATCTTTCCCACTGTCTCGTTTTCACAGTGCAGAAATTCTATGACTTCACGTTGCTTCTGACCAACGTCAAGTGTAGCAACCGTCTTGAAGACGTGCTGTGACGGAGCCACTCATGGGAACAGGTTGAAGTAAGTGTGAAAACAAGCGGGAAGGACGTATCTACACACTGTAAAACTTTCACACATGCAGAATGAAAACTGTATTTTTACAAAAATAGTGCGCATTTCTTTTGAAGTGACCCTCGTATAAATATTTCCATTGCAGTGGTTGCAGCGAAAGACTCCTTTGATAACACACTTATCAGGAATACGATACAAGACTGATGCAATAAAGATATTAGAGAAGTGTTTCTGAAGGAGTGCACAACGCTGCAAATGAACAGAAAAAGGCCTCTATATGGTTTTCTTGTCTGAAGGGTAGAAGAGTTCCCATTTATGATAAATATCTTCGTTATTTCAGTCATTACGTGTCTGTTTTCGAATGTTTAGCAACTGTCTCAAGACTATTCAAATTCCTTCTTACGATTTGACGCAAGGGCTTAGCATATTAACATCATATTCTCCTCTTTTTATTTTCTAATTTTTTTCTGAAATGATCAGATGGAATAATAAAACACTGTACACTGATTTTAATGAAATATTTATTTTATGAATATGAGATCAGAATATAGTATTACTATCACACTGCTTTTAAAATGTCCAAAAACAAAAATAAATTAACCAGTAAAACAAAGAATAATAAATAATTAATGTAATAGAGAATACATAATAAATAAATGATTGTGACAATGAGTAGAAATAATAAATAATGCACAATGTCAAAGATGCGAACAATCTCTCCCACAATTTCAATATGACGATAAATAACACATCAGTCTGTTTCTCTCCTCATTCTAGCCTATGTATCTTGAAAATTTTGGGGCCTATGAACGTGGAATTTATGTCATCTAAATCTCAGTGACGCAGCGCACCAGTGACGTCTTCAGGAATAAACTTAGTGTAAGAACCTCAGATGCCTGCTACGAATGAGAATCATCATTATTACCTTCCACTGTCCTACTGTCCATTCACTTTCTTGGCGGCACCTGTCACTATTTTGTAAAGAAGAAACCCTAGTCGACTGTACGTAGAACAACACTTCGCAGCTGATGGACTGTATTTCACACAATTCCGATGACACGCTGGCGATTAATGTGAACAGTTTCTCGCAGAGAGCCAGCAGAAGCGTATGTCCACGACATCAGACTGCGGTTCTGGCTACGGATCAAAAGGAACTACCTGTTGCACAAGGTCTATTCGTTCTATCTTTCGGCGGGCTCCGCGCATGTGCAGGCTGTGTGGTTAGTGGCAGTGACGGTACGGAACCTCTCTCGGTCGGAGGACCCTTCGACGACGTTGCTGACTCGAAAGACCAGTTTCACCTCCTCTGTGCTTTTGGGCACGCAGCAGAGCGGTCCGAGACAGCTTCCGGACGTGTCGTCGCAGCGGTGCAGCACCGCGTACGGCGGCTGCAGCAGCTCGTCTGGGGGTCCTCTGACGAGATCCTGCGCCAGGACGGACCTCTGCTGTGGCACCGAGCAGTGGAGCACCGTAGGATGGGCAACAGGCGCCGACAACACCCCAGTCAAGACGAGCGTCAGTGCGAGCGCTGTTGCGTGCCACATTTCGCCTTGCCTGTTACTAACCTCTCGAGACAGGAATCACTCACCGAATGATAGCTAACCGGTGGCTTACCTTCTTTTTAAACGATCACTGACGTCAATTGCGACCGCCATTCCGTCTAATGGATCACGGGAAGTCGGTGGCTGGGGATCACCGAGAGTTCCTTCGCGGGCCCTGTGGGCGTCCACGCCGTTGCGACAGGATTGCAGGAGCGCCATGCAATCGACTCGCGCAAGAGAAAGCAACGACAGCCCGCACTTCCGTCAGATCTCTAGGGAAGCCCTCATTACCAGCTTCTGAACTGCAGTTTCTTTGAAGCTGGTGCCTGGTATGTTCACTTATTAAAATACTAGTGGAGAAGCCCGGCTTTGCCTCGGTCAGAATATGTGGTATGGGAGCCTTTCATCTCAAAGTAGCAGTTGCAACTCACGTCCTCTATTATTTGCTGCATATATCCCAATCTCTGCCTCCCTCTACAGTTTTTAACCTCTACAGCTCCCTCTAGTGCCATATAAATTATTCCCTGATGTCCTAACACAGGTGCTATTGTAAGGGGTTCACCACTTGCTATAACGACAATTCACAGGCACTTCCCGAAACATAAAATATCTTTGTCCCTGTTAAAAGAGAGCTGCAATGGAGTCGCAGGCCCGCATCTCGTGGTCGTGCGGTAGCGTTCTCGCTTCCCACGCCCGGGTTCCCGGGTTCGATTCCCGGCGGGGTCAGGGATTTTCTCTGCCTCATGATGACTGGGTGTTGTGTGATGTCCTTAGTTAGGTTTAAGTATTTCTAAGTTCTAGGGGACTGGTGACCATAGCTGTTAAGTCCCATAGTGCTCAGAGCCATTTGAACCATTTTGGAGTCGCAGGTCAGAGCAGGCTCTGCAGCAGCTGCAGTCGCTCGCTGCTACAGTTTAGTTGTAGTCCGTCACTGGTACAGCGCAATTTATAGTTAATAGTTGTTAAAGTCACAGTGCAGAACAAACTGTAAAATTTTACTATATGGAACTGAATAATAATTGTGATCAGCCGCAGAGAAAAATGATTCCATGGAATGAGATGATGATGAACAAATGAATAATTGTAAATATAATGAAAAATCAACAGTGTAATTAAGCCAACCATCTATTGTAAGGTAAATTTGATTATTTTTATTGGCCTGTGCGTAGTTAGGTCACTTGTCTGAGATGTTAATAGGACGGTATATTGATAATTTTTACTTATGGACCGTCTGACAGCAACTGAATAAAACACTATTTTTACACGTTTCGCTTTTATTTTCTGCAAGGCTTCATCAGTGGCATGGAATATGTACATATGTTAGCTATTTAATTTACATTTTTGTCACTGTGCCTATAGGTTATAAACAGTCCTGGTGGTCGGTATTTCCTACTAAGTATTAATCTTTTGAACTGTACTTACAGGTTGCGTGGCCAATTTCTTACGTATTACGCTCTTGTTGCATTTTTGGTGTTGTTCTTCTTCTTATGAATGCCAATTTGCAATTTCTTTCGCGCATATAACCTATAGACAATGTGACAAAAATGTAAATTAAATAGCTAACATATGTACATATTCCAGGTCACTGATGATGCCTTGCAGAAAATAAAGGCGAAACGCGTATGGCACTAAAATTGTGTTTTATTCAACTGCTGTCAGACGGTCCATAAGTAAAAATTATCAATATATAGTAATATTACACGCAACTGAGGAAGACAAGACTACCAAAGTTGAAGATGTTAATAGGAATTTGTTCCAATCTTTTCTTTTGTGGTTCGTCAGCACCAGTTGACCCATATTTGTAATCTATTCTATTTTTACGTGTAATGGATTATAGTTTTTTATCAATAACGTAAAAAAATTTCAGAATATAATTGTTTTTACCAGCCAACTATAAAAGTATAATTTCCCCTTAAGTCATTGCCAGTCCTTATCCAGTCATTTATCTAAATTAAAATATTCCAGAGTTTTTGTCAGATCATAGTCATGTGTTCTTTAGTAATCAGACGACCCGCTGTGTACGAGCAGATATATAGACAGCGTTATCCAGCGACACCATCACGAGGTAATAATTTTTCAGCTTATTTCTCACGGACAGATTCAGATTGATTTCACAGGGCCATGGCGTAGCGCTGCTTACGTCGAAATTTATGAGTTTTTCATGAGTTAAGATTTGTCAGTTTTTATGTGTCAGAATTTAATTATCCAAATTTAATTATTTTTACTTTTCATTTTCTGTTCGGGAAGGTTACACATCATTAATTTATATGTTTTTTTTTTATTTATACGGGAAGGTTACACTATCATCCTGTCCCCTCTTCTTGTCAGTTTTCCTACATTTCTTTCCTCGCTGATTCTGCGGAGAACTTCACTTATTACCTTACCTTCCTCATATTACGACCTGTGTTTGATTATAGCAGACTTCTCTTGGCCATAAATGCCCTTTTGGCTAGTGCTAGTCTGCTTTTTTATGTTCTCCATGCTCTGTCCACCGCCGGTTATTTTGTTTCCTAGGTAGCAAAATTCCTTTATCTACTTCGTGATCGCCAGTTGTTATGTTAAGTTTTTCACTATCGTCATTTCTGCTACTTCTCATTACTTTCTTCTTCCTTCGATTTACTCTCATTCCATATTATGTACTCATTAGAATGTTCGTTCCACTCAACATATTCTGTAATTCTTCTTCACTTTACACGTGAGATGCATACTGATATATGCCTCGTTAAGGATATTACGAATGCAGTGAATAAATAAATGTCGTGTGAGGAGGACCTCCAGTTGGGCGAACCGTTCGCCTCGTGCAAGTCTTTCGATTTGACGCCACTTCGGCGACTTGCGCGTCGATTGGGATGAAATGATGATGATTAGGACAACACAACACCCAGTCCCTGAGCGTAGAAAATCTCCGACCCAGTCGGAAATCGATCCCGGGCCCCTAGTATTGACAATCCGTCGCGCTGACCACTTTTTTTTTTCTTTTTTTAAAATCTCATTTTGGTCGCTTTTGTTCATTGCATCTGCTCGGGGCGGACGTCGTAAAACATCCGTTTAAGTTCGTTGTTGATTGATGAACTCAGTTGTACTTTTTTTTTTTTTTTTTTTTTTTTTTTTTTTTGTTACAGAGGGCTGCTAACCCTCTGACCGAACACGCTGAGCTACCGTGCCGGCAACCAGTGAGCTACCGGGGGCGGATACGAATGCAGTTATCCTAAAAATAAGACAGTTTGGTCACGTTGCGTGGAAGAGGGTGAGTGTTATGGACAAAAATCCGCGAAATATGGTGCAATAAATACTCTTATGTAAAGCTAAATAATGTGTTGCTTACAAATTTACTGTTTTTGTGAAAACGTTTATATTGTTTCATTCACGATGCAATGTAGTTGTGACAGAGCCCTCAACGTCTTTCTTCCGGACTGTGTACGGTGGAAGGGTGTGATTATGTTTGGTAGATATTCAGCATAATGCGCAGTGTGAAATACTCTCTTAGAAAAAGCTATATTCTCCATGACTTTTGAGCTTTACCGTACTAGTAAATGTACTGGCTTATACAGTCCTCACCGAGTTCCAGCTACACTGGCATTAACACTACGTTACGCAGATATATTTAACCGTGGAGAACACCAGGCGGAGCCAATTATAATTTAATACTATTGTCTTAGGATAACAATGTTAAATGAAGCTGGAAAGGAATGAAAGTTGCCGTGTTTCATTAGACATTTACTTTTCACTGCTCACATAAGAGTCTGTGCACAGATCTATCCTTCCACACCTTGCCTGAAAACGAAGTTACGTAATGAGTGAAATTATATTCCATAGAAACTAATATAAGTATGATAAGAGTTATAACTCCAGAAGAATAATGCAAATGAATAATAATTAGCGAAGTGATTGCCAAAAACACACTAAATTATGAAAAGGCATATACTCACGAAGAAGCGAAATGTTAATCCGAAATCACTGTAGTATACAGTTCGATTATTTCTGTGAGCCTATCTGGATTTTTTCCTTTGTGTCGTCTCTACTGATCGTCTGCAAAGTGCGATCGACGAAAAGGCGTTCAGAGGTTAAAAACCAGTCTATTTGATATTACTCGTCGTTATTAAAGTCTGAATGATGAAATCACACAAGCATCGTATTATGTTGGATGACTGAAACAATAAATGCGTTTTCACATGTGCGCTAAAGTTTGTAAATCACAGATTATATAGCTTTTTCTAAGAGCATTCATTTCTCCATCTTTCGCGGATCTTTTCTCCCCACACTCACCTGCTGCCACGCAGCGCAACCAAATTGCTCTACTAACAGCGTGAGACCAACATCCACGAGTGGGTGGCAGTGGGTCGTCAAAGATACAAACCTGTCAAAAAGCGCGCAAAGAAATCTTTGATATGTGGAAATAAATTTTAGACCGTCGAATGAATTTCTGGGAGAAACCTAAAGTTCTGTGTCCATCTGCGGAGAACATCTTCAGGGGAGTTGTAGCTTTTACGATGGCGTAATCTACAACATCGCTTGAGGGTGTACTGCGCAGATGGGAACAAAACTATTCGTTTCTCTCGAAAAATCCATTAAGCCATAGAAAAACAGCCCGGAATTTAATAAGTTTGGCATTTCCACATTTTACGCCTGGTCTGTCCACAGAAATGTAGATCTGGGGTGACAACATGGAGATGTTACGGTCATCTGTTCTAAGACTGATTTGATGTAGTTCTCCTTTCTTCTCATTTCCCTGTATCCCACATCATCGACTATCTGCCTTGCAGAGGGTGAAGCCGAACTCTAGCTACAAAATTTCAGCGGTGATTCAGCGAGGTTTACCGAAAGTGTTGGTGAAAACGACCCTGAAACACATAATCCACACAATCCCGGAGATAGCAAGGGCTGATGAGTGCGAAAACTAGTGACTATTTAACTTAACGACTCATGCGTCCAAGTTCGACATTAGGATAACAAACAGAAGAATGGAAATAAAATACTGCTGGTATGACTTAAGGAGAAACACAAGAATAACAGTTCTGACGTTGCCGCTGAGAATGGAAGCAAGCTCTAAAAAAATAAGACTCGTTCACAGAATTTGTCGACCAGAAAAAAGCTTTAGTCGACCAGGATAAAGGGTTCGACAAAATAAAATGGTGCAAGTTGTTCGAAATGCTAAGGAAAATAAGATTACACTATAAAGGAAGACAGATAATATACTAGTACAGTACGTACAGGAACAAAGAGGGAACAATAAGAGTGGAAAACCAGGAACGAAGTGCTCGGATTGAAAAGGGGGTTACTGTTCAATCTATATATAGAAAACTCAGTGACGGAAATAAAACAAAGGTGGTAAAGTGAGATCAAAACAAAGGTTCAACTGTGGGATTAAAATTCAAGATGAAAGAATATCAGCACAAGATTCGCTGTGACAGTGCTATCCTCATTGAGAGTGAAGCTGAATTACAGGACACTTTGAATGGAATGAACAGTTCAGTGAGAACAAAATATGGACTGAGAATAAATCGAAGAAAGACGAAACTACTGAAGAGTACCAGAAATGAGACCAGAGACTACCTTAACATCGAGATTGGCGACCACGGAGCAGACGAAGTTAAGGCGTTCTGCGACGCTGTAGGCAAATTAACAAGAGAGACGAAGCAAAGAGGTCATAAAAAGCATATTACCACAGATATAGTGGTGATTCCTGGCCAAGAGAAGTCTGCTAGCATATGACAGCACAGCACTATGTGACAGTGAATTACTGACTGTGGGAAAACTGCAAAAGAAGAGAATCAAAGCGTTTGAGATGTCGTGCTACAGAAGTTATGTAGACTGATCTGATAAGGAAAGAGAAGGATGTCCTAAACACAGAATCGGCGAAGAAAGGAACATAAGGATAAGTGAATAAACTCTGTGGTATAAAAGGGGGCTGTTTAGGACAAAAACTGTAGGGGAAGACAGAGTTTGGAATACCTCCAACAAAAAACTGATGACATAGATTGAGACTGCTACAATGAGACGAAGAGGTTGGCACAGGAGAGGAATTCGTAGTGGCCAGCCAGAAGACTGATAATAAGAGAAAAAAAATGAAATGAAAGAGAAATATACTACCCGTCGTTTCTTACAAAGTAATTTAATTTCGTTTGATTTTTTATGCTATTTTGCCTTTGTACATTTATAAAGTGCTCAAAAAGGCTAGTTGGTGACACCCAAGGGTATTGACGAACAGGATGGTCTTAGAAGAACCCTTTATCGTTTTATTCACGCATGTATCTACATCTACATCTATATCTACATCCACGTGATTACTGCTATTCACAATAAAGTGCCTGACATAGGGTTCAACGAACCACCTTCAAGCTGTTTCTCTACCGTTCCACTCTCGAAAGGCGCGCGGGAAAAACGAGCACTTAAATTTTTCTGTGTGAGCCCTGATTTCTCTTATTTTATCGTGATGATCATTTCTCCCTATCTAGGTGGGTGCCAACAGAATGTTTTCGCAATCGGAAGAAAAAACTGGTGATTGAAATTTGATGAGAAGATCCCGTCGTAAAGAAAAACGCCTTTCTTTTTAATGATTGCCACTTTAAGTCACGTATCATGCCTGTGGCACTATCTCCCTATTTTGCGATAATACAAAACGAGCAGCCCTTCTTTGTACTTTTCCGATGTCATCCGTCAGTCCTACCTGATGCGGATCCCACACCGCACACCAATACTCCAGAACATGGCGGACAAGCGTGGTGTAAGCAGGCTCTTTAGTAGACCTGTTGCACCTTCTAAGTGTTCTGCCAATGAATCGCAGTCTTTGGTTTGCTCTACCCACAACATTATCTATGTGATCATTCCAATTCAGGTTTTGGCTCAAATGGCTCTGAGCACTATGGGACTCAACTGCTGTGGTCATTAGTCCCCTAGAACTTAGAACTACTTAAACCTAACTAACCTAAGGACATCACATACATCCATGCCCGAGGCAGGATTCGAACCTGCGACCGTTGCAGTCGCACGGACTGCGCGCCTAGAACCGCGAGACCACCGCGGCCGGCCAATTCAGGTTTTTTGTAACTGTTATCCCTAAGTATTTAAGTGAATTTACAGCCTTCAGATTTCTATGACTTATCGCGTAATCGAAATTTAGCGGAGTTCTTTTAATACTCATGTGAATAACTTCACACCTTTCTTTATTCAGCGTCAATTGCTACCTTTCGCACCATACAGATATCTAAATCATTTTTCAATTCGTTTTGGGCATCTGATGACTTTACAAGGCGGTAAATGACACCATCATCTGCAAACAACCTAAGACGGCTCCTCAGATTGTCTTCTATTTTCCAGCCTGTACAACAGAGCAAAAATTGCGGTCACACTATTCTCCAAAGCAGTGAGATCACGTTCAGTGGAGTTACTGGACACAATATCTTTAGAGAAGGGTTGAAGTGTCTAGCAGGTCATCAGTGTCAAAGATTGTCAAGAATATCGTCCTGTTGCATACATCAAACTGTCATTTTCGACGGCGACATTTGTGGGAATCAATGCCCCAACGGAAGGGGTGTTTTGATTGACGCCCTTAATGCCACTGCCCTAGGCCTTTTCGTATCTATCTCAGCTGCGGTGTGTCTGAAATATTTTCCTCGGCCACCCATAAGAAAACCGAGTCATTTGAACGCTGGGCGCAGCGTATCTGACCTCCATCGCAGAAGCGTAAAAGAACAGCTAAAACGTGGGTAAGTAGGGATGTGACGATCTTTCCAGTGTGTGACACGTCCACAGTTGCATTGGGCATAATTGTGGCGAAATTTGGTGCCAATGTGACACCATTAGCCCACTTCACACCTCACATGAAGTTCTGAGCTCTGGACTTTTTCCCGCATGTGTTGACACCTTATTGTTTGGAGCGTCGCCGAGCCCAAAAGTGACGTAATCTTGAGGTTCTCCCGTTACAAGCAAGATCCCCATATCCGTTCCCGGTAGAAAACGCGAGGCAGCAGTTCGGACGTCATCTTCGCCCCAGTGCGAGTATCGGAGATATCAAAGACACGTTACAACAGTTACGGGCCAGATTGCATCAGGACGCAACGGTTTGACGACGCCCTACAAAAACGAAGCAATGCATGCATCCAGGTCAGAAGGGCTGCAACGGCATACTGATAAGTGGACTTATTTCTGCCAAGTTATTTGTAAATTGTACTCGATTTTTTAATCACTGAAATAACATCACATACACCATCAAACGTGAATACTTTTCATAGAACCTAACCTTAAGTATTGTATTGTATTAACACACAGGACGCTCTTTGTGATTAACGTGTCTTTTCATAGAAGATCGCTACACGTGCGGCGTTACGTCACGACCGAAACAGAAGAACCATAAAATTGGGGATCTTTACCTGTTACACTACCTGCCTACCTGGGTCCTCCTAGCAAATAGTACCTATTAATTCGAAAATAATTTATTTTTGGGCACAATCACAATAACCGATTATTTCGTATTTCGTATTGAGTTTCTGTATGTAAATTAAACATCTAATAGCCACAGTTCTCACGTTTTCGTTTGCGTTGGAAAGTGAGCCGATTTTGTGACATATTACAATCAGGGTCGAATTATCTTGTTTCACCTGAGTGCTTCGGTAGTTATGTTTCTGAGTATAAGCGTATTATTAGACACAGTTCCTGCGTTTTCGTCTGGGTCTGCATTAGATTTCCGTAGCGGGAGTGCATAATTCGTTTATCTGCATAATTTAGTTTTCCGCGGTCTTTAGTATGGACAGGAACTGCGATTGTTGTGTGCGATTCCAAGGCGAGTTGGTTACACTTTGCTTTCAGCTTCAGGCTGTGATGGCTTCGGTTACACAGCTTGAGACTGCAGTGGACGAGCACCACTGTCGTGGGCCAGCCGTGGTGATCCAACGGACGTCCAGCACGTCTGAGTCCTCCGGTCGGTCCTCACCGGTGGCCAATCCTGTTACTGTTCGCACTGAGGTTGACCCCTCAACTGTGGTCGAGTGGGAGTTTGCCCCAGGGCGACGCAGGCGGCGAAAGATTTCCCAGGCGGCCACACGTAAGGCCTCCCCTGTTTGTCTGTCAAACAAGTTCCAGGTGCTGTCTGTGGCTGACACTGTCGCTGAGTCAAATGCTGTCGCCTGACTTGTTTCAGAGGAAACCACTCCACCTGTAAGATCCGGGCAATCCAGAGGGGGGGGGGGGGGGGTGTCTGCCCCGATAGCTGAGTGGTCAGTGTGACCGATTGTCGTCCAATGGGCCAGGGTTCGATTCCAGGCTGGGTCGGCGATTTTCGTCACTCAGGGACTGGATGTTGTCTTCTTCATCATTTTATCCCCATCTGGAGCGCAGGTCGCCCAATGTGGCTTCGAATGTAATAAGACCTGCAGAAAGGCGGACAGACCTGTCCTGTAAAGGGCCTCCCAGGCAATGACGCCAAACGTTAGGCGCGTTATGGGGCCCCTTAGGGACATGGCTGACTAGAAGGAAAAGAAAACCAATGTGCACTCCGTGTGCATACCGGGTGGAGTCATTCCAGATATGGAAAGGTTCCTCCCCGATGTCATGAAGAGTACAGGGTGCAGCCAACTGCAGGTGGTTGATCAAGTCGGTACCAATGAGGGGTGTCACTTTGGAATTAAATTTAGTGGAAGGGGTTCAAGGCTTTCCTATTTTAAGTTAGCTGGTAAAATAACGTCGAAAAAGCAGTTAAGTTTACCACTGGAAATTTTATTCTACTCACAAAACATCGTTTATAAATTGCACTATTGATAAAAGGAAATGTTTTAATACAGGATGATAAAAACCAACTGCGTTCAACAAAAATGTGAAAGAATATTCCCTGAATGGGTTTCCAAGTTCTACAATGGATCGAAGGATGACCTATGCCATATCACATCTATAATCTAGGTTTAAGTTAAGTTTCATAAAAGAGAAAACTGTCAAAATGATCTACAGTGACCCTCAATTATCTTCAATTACTTATTTAACTTGTCGTAAATTACAGTGGCTGATGTGGCTTCTCAATAATTATATAACAGAAAAATCATCGCGTTTCAGATTTTTACTTCACGTAACAAATGTGAATACCATGAGTTTTAATTGACGATCGACACTAGCATTACGTAAAAAGGGGATGTAACAGATGAGACTTCTGCAGTTATGAGTGAAGCCTTATGCGTTCAAAAATGCGGCATCGCATGCGTTCATTACCTTGTCGGTGTTTAGGCAGCGTCAGGAGATGGCGGCCGCCGCAGCTCCTCACATCTCGCCATCTCGGAAGCAACTCCACTTTACTTCTCCTTACTACAATTTACCGAAGTTGGTTTAAAAAAAAAAGCTATCTGGCTGTGTTTTCAACTGACCAATCAGGGTCTCAATGTTAACCTTAAGGTCTGCCTATAAAAATTCTGTTTATCCAATGAGAAACGTTATACTTTTCGTGGTGGGGCAATGTTTTTAACATTTGCAACGTAACAGAGACGCGAAAAAGTCTTACGCTAAAACTTGCAGCTGGTGTGGTCCTTTTAGTGTTATAGTCAGATCTATACTGTTCTTCTGCAGGCTCTATCTTTTAACATGGGCTGGGGGGTGGTTTTGGCGGTCAGCTGGTGTCCGTCCCTTATCGTAGGGCCTTCTAGCTTAACACGGTTCTGCTCTCGGCTTCTGTTATCGTTTTTTCCCTCGGAACTGCGTCTGTTTCACGGTGGGAAGATATGACATGCATTTAGGCGTTCTTTTGTTAGTCTGTGGTATTCCATTTGCTCATTCGTTGATCGCATTACTTTGGTTAATTTAATGACAGGATTTATTCGGAGCTGTGTGAAATACAGGGATTTCAGATCGATTCCGTATTTCTGGATTTCCGGAAGGCTTTTGACACTGTACCACACAAGTGGCTCGTAGTGAAATTGCGTGCATATGGAATATCGTCTCAGTTATGTGACTGGATTTGTGATTTCCTGTCAGAGAGGTCACAGTTCGTAGTAATTGACGGAAAGTCATGGAGTAAAACAGAAGTGATTTCTGGTGTTCCCCTTTGCTTTTCCTTATCTTTATAAACGATTTGGGAGACAATCTGAGCAGCCGCCTAGGGTTGTTTTCGGATGACGCTGTCCGTGCTGTTCATTTATCGGCTAATAAAGTCATCAGAGATCAAAACAAATTGCAAAATGGTTTAGAAAAAATAACGGAGTGGTGCGAAAATTGGCAGTTAACCGTAAATAACGAAAAGTGTGAGGTCATCAACATGAATGCTAAAAGGAATCCGTTAAATTTCGGCTACACAATAAATCAGTCCAATCTAAAGGCCGTTAATTCAACTAAATACCTGGGTAGTACAATTACAAACAATTTAAATTGGAAGGAATACACAGAAAATGTTGTGCGGAAGTTTAACCAAAGACTGCGTTTCATTGGCAGGACACTAAGGTAATGTAACAGATCTACTAAGGAGACTGGTTACACTACGCTTGTCCGTCCTCTTTTAGAATACTACTGCGCAGTGTGGGATCCTTACCAGACAAGACTGTCAGAGTACATCGAAAAAGTTCAAAGAAGGACAGTACGTTTTCTATTATCGCGAAATATAGGAGAGAGTGTTATAGAAATGATACAGGATTTGCGCTGGACGTCATTAAAAGAAAGACTTTTTCGTTGCGACGGAATCTTCTCACGTAATTCCCATCATGAACTTTCTCCCCCGAATGCAAAAATATTTTGTTGACACCGACCTACATATGGAGAAACGATCACCACGATAAATCAAGGCAAATCAGAGCTCTTACGGAAAGATATCGGTATTCGTTCTTTCCGCTAAACGAGATTGGAATAATAGAGAATTGTGAAGGTCGTTCGATGAACCCAGAGCCAAGCACTTAAATGTGATTTGCAGAGTATCCATGTAAATGTAGATGTAGAAATTATTGTGACTGTGCAGGACAATAAATTTTTTTCCAACCGAGCAGTCACTCGCGTCTCGAATATGGCTGAAACTTCATTCTGTCGAAAACTTTTAAACTAATTCCTCCCAGAATCGATGTTCCTTTGGCATATACACCAATTGAGATCCACAATTTCAACAGACTTTTCAGCGTTTGGGTCTGCGTCTTCGCATCATAGCTCGTTCGTACGCTTTAACGTCATGAGACTCAGCTTGAAAATAGTCAGCTCCAATGCTGGTATTGGAAACAATGGTCATCGCCGATATTAGCCCGAAACTGGAAAGCGAGGTGGTCGTTAGGACATATCTACTGTTCGTCAGGTTGTACGCTAATAACCTGGTTGATTTCAATTTTTCTCCTCAGCCTTACGAAGTTTATCAAAACTAGACATATTCGTGTTCACGGAGAGTCCTCTATTGGGGCTTATATAAAACCGTCCAGATTAAGTCTGCAGCTAGCTTTCCTTGATTATTGTGTGACCGGTTTCGGTCCAGTTGCGCAACTTCAGACCATTTGTTACAGTTACAGAGTAACCCGCCGAATACAAAACCTGTCACATGGAAATAAAGGAAAGCGATCTGGAGGCTGAATTTAGACAGTATTACAAAGTGACAGCGTGTAACACAGTGGATGGTGGTTTGTCTTTCGACTGAGGATGCTGAGTTTGACATCAGGGTTAGAGATATTCGAGATGGATAGATTAGCTGCTGGTCTCGTGTTTTACTTGCTCGTTTTCCTTCATTTTCATAGCCGTCTATGACAAGTGGCTCAACACTACAGTGCATAAACCCACATCACAGTGAGCTAGTTATATATGTTGCCCATTGACGTGCTAAGCGGAAAAAAATAAACCCTTGTGCGACACAACTCTTTTCATACTGTCGAAGTGTTCAGCAATGACGACATGGGTCTAGTCGGTTCCAAGTTTACCTACAACGTTTAGCGTAATGAACCTAAACAGAGCTTAACTCGGTAACATTTCTAAACTGAGTTTTCCGAAAAAGAAGAAAATTCGCACGCGGATCTTAGAACGCTATGGAATTTTTGGCGTGTTTGCCTCTCAGTATTTCACGGTAATGTACGATACCGCATCCTGACTCTCACTCGAATCATAATCTCAAGTAACATTTGCAATCACTTTCTAGGGAAAGATATTCTTCATTAACAGTAAACTGATGTCACTAATAAATAAACGAAGTATTTCAGCGTGTAAAAGTTCATAACATGGTAAGTAACAAATAACTGATACACTTCCTGCCTAGCGTCGCCAACCAGTAAATAAGAATGTCAAAATTTTTTCCTCCAACCATCAAATTCGCTTCTGAATATCAACCAGGCAGCCATTAATCCACAGATGAAGTTCCAATACGGATTAAAGTCGGAGGACACAGAGCATTCATTCTATCAGTTGTAATATAATGTACACACATGTCAGTACGTTAATCTATCTTCATAATTCCCTAGAAAACATTGTGCTATTGTGACAGTGATTGCAATGTAGCAGGATGACATAAACCAATAACTTACTTTGCACAGGTGTTCCCTGGTTACAGCTCATCTGTGACTGAAGCATTTGTTCTCTCTCCATTCAGTATGCCACCAGTACTATCAAAACGGGTCCATCCATTTTTAAGAGTTGAACGATAAAAATGGTTCCGAAAAGAGCATTTTTCTGATTTTTAAATCATTCTGTCTTCTCAGATCTTCTTTAATTTATTCATTGTAGTTATTTCAATCGTGATAACCTCTTTCTCATTTCCAGATTAAGAGTAAACCCAGATATATGAAGTGGCCCGCAGTTTATAGTATTACGCAACCAATTAGTATAATTTGTTTTTCATATATTTAGGATTAAAAATCCTCGAACCCAAGATCGCAATACATTTTATTTTGTGTACAGGTTTCAGCTATACACGAGCCATCTTCAAATCTAAGACATAAAATTGCACATAATAATATGAACAGCAATGTCTAACAGCATGCAGGAACCAAATTTACAGATCAAGGACACAATGCTGCACCTGAAATCACAGCAATGCCCAACGGTATATAAGAAAAGAAATATTTTTTACAGGATGCATCCCAAAAAAAACTTGATTAGTGCAATTGCCTTGACAGGTTAACACATCGTCATAAAATTTTGATTTATAGCATTCATACAGAATGTATGAGTGGAAAAATTTAATATTTCGTTCATATACAGTCAATTAGAACGAAGGTAATAGCACTCAAAAATTGAAATTAAATTGTTTTACTATTTTATGAGCTTCATTCTAACTGATTGTGTATGAACGAAATGTCAACTAATTCCACCAATACAACCTGTATGAATGTTGGCACTCAAAATTTTACAATGATGTGTTAATCCGCAATGGAAATGGCACTACTTTTACGGTATGTATCCTGTAAAAAATGTATTTTCTTTTAAATGTGAACATTTTAGGTTAGGCTTTACTGTGACTGTTATTGACATTAAATGAAACAACAAGTTTACTGTTACCATTCACTGTTTATCTATCAACACGACGCGTTTCAAACGTTTAAACCTCCAACATCAGGTGGATTTACATTTATTAGTATGACATTTGTGTGTGTCTTCTGTTACAGTTTTTTTGAGGAACTTGTGGCGCTGTCTAGTGGGCTTCTTCTGACAAAACATTAAACGTGTATCTAACGGTAAACGTAAAATAAGTAAAATAAAGTACCTCCAGTGGTCTCAGGTTCCTTTCACCGTTGTAACACATCACATGTATACTGTCGTATTTTATAAACAAATATGGGGTCGGAAACTATTGGGTGCATGGCTCGTACAGAAGAAGAGAAAAAATTATCACAAAGTACAATGAACATACGTTCTAACAACATTATTACAGAATAAATTTTAAAGGATTTGGAGGTGTTGTTTCGAGGTGTCGAATAAATGTGTTGGAATAAATGCTTCAGGTGGTATACAAAACCTATTCTGACAAGTTAAAATAGTAAAATTCATACTCTTTTATACAATCAGGTGAAGTGTTACAAACTTTTAAGTACAATAATCATATTGACTACAGTGGTAAAATTACACACAAAAAACAATTTTGGTTGGGATTCATAGATGGATATGAAAGGCAGGAGGCAGAGGGGGAGGAAGAGATAGAGAAAGTGAGAGGGAGAGAGAGGGTGGAAAGAGTGATTGTATGAGAGCAAACTTTACAAGGTAAGGGGTCTTAAGATTATAACTGTTACATGTAATAGCTGTCTAAAGATTGGGGTAATACATTGGTTAATGCTTCAAAATATGCAGGTGGATGTGCAATTTGTGCCAGTAGTTGATGTACATATAGTATCAAGTTGACAAAGGGTACAAGTTGTTGGTGTGATGATATATCTGTAAATGAGATCAATCTCTTGTAGACTTGGGAGCAGTCATGGTAGCATAAATATTTATGCTAAATACTAGTGTGTGTGTGTGTGTGTGTGTGTGTGTGTGTGTGTGTGTGTGTGTGGGTGGGTGGGTGGGTGGGTGGGTGGGTTGGTGGGAGGGTGGGTGATCTTTGCAAATTTAATGCTTTCTGTTGGATACTGCTGTAATTTCATGTACAGTTTTCTATCCTAGATCGGTAAATTTGGTTCCTCTATGCTGTTGGACACCGTTGTACGTATTCTTACGCTCAAATTTATATCTTAGATCTGAAGATGGCTCATGTGCAGCTGAATGTAGTAAACGCAATAAAATTTGTTGTGATCTTGACTTCGAGGACTTTTAATCCTTAATATATAAAAAATTACGACATATCACTCGTCTGCAACATTGACAGTGTCAACACATAAGACAGTACAATCTGGTTGTCAATTAATAACATCAGAGCTGTCTTTAACAGCAGAAGTCGGAATTAAATATTTCAGCTTCAGTTTGCAAAATTTGTTTTATCAGTTATGCCCGGAGACTAAGGTCATCATGGAGTGTAAAAGGTAGACTTTAAGACAAAGGACATATTACATCCAGGAGATGCCTACGACATAAATACAACTGCTGGGTAATTTAGTTTGTTTGATCAGTTAACACGATTTCTAGCTTGTGGAAAAAGACATTTAGGGAATGTTCTGGCCTTATTTCCTTGGTAACAACAGTATTTCGGAAATTAAACAGCAGCCTCAAGAATATTCTTCTATCTACGATTTATTTCTTGTTCCATAAGACACTATAAAACTCTGGGAGGACGTAAAGAGGTTCCAAGTAGTTTACTATTTTAGAAAGCGAGAACTTAAGAGAACTTTAAATGATATTTGTGTCAATTCTCGGGGCATTTTAAAAAAATTGGATACATTCCCATCCAAATGTGCATCATAATTCGGGAGTTGATCTTGCAGCTTTCGACGTACGTTTTGGCTTGCTGCATGGGACCTGCTGTCAAGCCATATCTCGGGAATTTCTCGCGTGCCAGGTTGGCGTGCACGTATTTCTCGTATGTAACGTGCATTCCCATTCCTCACACTGAAGCCCGATGTTCGGCGAAGCGACGTCTGTCCTTTCCCGCAAGCTTCCGCTATTTCACGACCGGTGCAATGTAACTGCAAGTTTAAGTAGCTTACTTCCCGTTTTCCACTAGCCGGATATGCTACATAAGAATGATAACAAACAAGATTTTCTGCTGAAACAAGTTTCGTTTTCTTTGAGAGGTACAAGGTCGCGATAGACATAATTTTGGAATATGTACGTTTGAAGTAAAACGTGTGCGTTTAAAATAAGATTGAAATTACGTAACTGACAGTACTCTGAAACATAGTTGTTAGGATGGGAATGGCATTTGAACGTGTATATTATCTCGTCGCTTATTCACTTTGCTTTGCCCTGTTGAACTTTTCTGACTGCGAGGATGTAAATTTAATTCAGCTGCGAGAATGTTAACTGTTAATAACTTTAAACCAAACAAAAACTGAATGTATTTACGTAACACAAAATCACAATCTGATGCAACACTATTGATTTGAAATTGGCCCTGGTAATAAAACAAAACTTGACCAATTTGAAAATAATGGTCGCTGTGCTTAATGAAAGCTATCCCTGAAATAATAAAATTTCTTACCTTTGTCTGTGCAATGGTAACGCTCTTCGCGCTGCTCTCTGCTAGTACTTTAAATTGTACAATTTGGAAACAGCTATTGTGCACGGCTGTTGCTTAGCATACATTTTAATCAAGTCTAACATGACTGAGATAATAACTTCTTGAGAAAAATAGTTAATCAAAATTGACATGGACCTGGGAACTGATACTGACTTGGGGTAAGTAACAATATGACACTAACTTAAAACTTGTATTTTGCCTTTTTTGAAAATTAATAATGCTCACAATTAACACACTCTATAATCTGATTATACATTAACAATTAGCTTTACAAAATTATTGAATGTGAGTGCTCTACATTGTCATAGTCATTACTTCTTATGAATATGCGCATTACATTAGTAACAAAACTGTTTACCTTAATTATTTCCAACGTATGATGAGATTCCTTTTACAGTTAGTAGACATGATAGTATCTTGCAAATAAAAATCATTACTGCCCGTAGCGAGAAGTATATATACAGCACACATCAGATACAACACGTCTTTACACTTGAGAGTCCTCCTCACATCTCACGATCTAAAGTTACTCTGACACACTACCCATAACACCTTGAATCAGTGAACGCTGTTGAGCAGCGACCTTAGTATAGAATCGATACTACATTTCACAATGTCTGGTTCAATATAATATTTTCTTACAAAACTTGAATTAATTTACCCTGTGCCTATACCGTTCACTTTCTCTGCTTTTTCTTGTATGATTGATGCCAGCAAGCTTTTGTAGACAGTCTAGTCGACATAACTGCTCCAGAAAATTTGACCGATTTGCAATCTATGAATAAGGGTAGTCCATACATCTGCCTGAAAACAAGATACTGTTAACACGCTAATTCATGTGATTCGCCATTTAAGAGTGCTTTTAATCTGAAATCCCCCCTTTCCATGAATGAATCTTTCTGTCAAAGAGCTTCCCTGTAAACACCAATAAGTAGTTTAATGATCCAGTTCGTAGAAAGCTGAAAAAATGGAGGCTACTACAAACTCGATATAAAAGGTACTGCTGGCATACTGAGAGAGGAAATACAGGAGCTCTTTAATTTGTAGGAACGGCCAGGCGAGAAGCCTACAATACTGTTTACACTCACGTAACGGAGAAACATTTTTCACAAAATTCGAAAAAATTCAGGTAAAGAAAATTAACGGATGTAAACACTCTATTCTCTTTCTCGTGGATCCGTCTGGTGTCGAAACTAAAGACAGGAGACTGAAAGCAGAAATTTTAAACTCTTATATAGAATATTTATTCACGAAGGAGGATAGTGCCATACCAAAGTTTGACTGTTGCACAAACTCAGGACTGATAGACAGAGATATCTGCGTCGCCGGATTGAAAACAATTAACACTCTTTGAAGTGAACAAGGCAACATACCTTGTCAGTATTTCAGTGACCTTTTGCGCTGAGTATGTGTCGGAATTCTTTCTTTTCCTACCTCATATTTATCGAAATGTGCGGATCTCACTCCTGCTTGCAATAAGGGTAAGAGATCGGATACTCAGAAAACAGACCAATACCAGTGACGTCCGTTTGTTGCATAGTACTAGAGCATATTCAAAGTTCATACACTAAGATTAACCTTAAGGCCAAAAAGGTCGTCTTAAAGAGTCAGAAAATTAAGAAAATACTACTCGTGCGAAATACAGCTGGCTTTGTTCATGCTTGAAACCTACATGTACAGCCCTAACCTACAATCTGCCTGGTGAGCATGTACATTCCGTCTACCTAAATATCCGAAGAGCTTTCGACAATGTACCACTATGTTAACTACTAACCACGATCGGATTATACGTAGTATTTGTGATTGGGTCGAGAAATATTTGACTAACGGAACGCAGTACGTTATACAGAAACTAAATAGCATCGGCTGTGCCTCAAGGAAGCTGAATATGACCTAAATTCCTTTCAGTATGAGTACGTAAGGGATTCGTCGTACGGGATCAGCAGCACTATGAGATTGTTCGCTGTAGCTTTTGCTAGGTACAGGAACATCATCGTTGAATGATCGTAAGGAATTACAAAAAAGTGATGAATTACAGTTTCTGTAAGGTAAAGAGTGTGACAAAAGAGAAATAACCAGGCAGTATCTTGTTAAAAGATTAGTGGCGAACATACTGAGCACATCGCATACGGAAACGAGACATAAGAGTTCGGGGAATTTAAATGGGTGTCCTTGAGAGAAACGGACATAGTTCTCGCGAAAGAAAACCATTTTCGACGAAGAGGGTGCGACCATTAGGCTGTTACCATAGTATATCTCGAGTAAGGGACTAGGATTGCTGATATTTTTAAAACAATTGTGAATCCGATACAGAGAAATTTAAAAAAATAATCATTATCGGTTCGCGATATAATGAAAACTTTATCGATATAATGACATGTTGACGGAAAAAATATCGACGTACCAGCCAAAAAAAAAAAAAAAAAAGGTCTGCACGCTGCATATAGAGGGTGATTGCAATAAAGTTAAACTTTGAAACCGCTGTAGAAATAACACCACTGGTCGGAATGACGTCAGTTTGTAAGGTAAGGCGAAGGAGAAAGGGGAAGGCGTATGGCAGAAGAAAAAGAAATAGTTACAAAATGTAGCAATAGGTGGAGCTATAAGCATCGTAATTTAATAGTGATCTACTACAAATGACAAATGAATTATA
Organism: Schistocerca gregaria; assembly: GCF_023897955.1. Classification (NCBI taxonomy): domain Eukaryota; kingdom Metazoa; phylum Arthropoda; class Insecta; order Orthoptera; family Acrididae; genus Schistocerca; species Schistocerca gregaria. The sequence continues at coordinate 627,348,286 of NC_064922.1, forward strand.
CAACAATGCCTCAGATGTGTGTTTGACTGTAAACAAACTGTGCTACTCAGTGTGCATGAGTGTAGAGGTGTGATTCTGTTAGTTACGTAAGCCCATCCACCACGGCAAGGTCATATCACATCGAATAGGAAAAATCGGTTTTGAACTGTCCAGAGGCCAAAAACTGCATAAAAAGTGTCAATCAAAATCAAATCATATTACTAGTTTCCGTGTGACTGACGCAAAACATGTTCAATGTGATTTCCAATGTTTTCTGCGACAATTTGTAATCGAGAAACGGCATGTTCCACAGCTGATCGAATTGTTTCCAGGGTCACGTTCAGAATGTGTTGCGCAAAGTGTTCCTTCAATGCAGCTAGGTTTGCAATCGGAACACTGAACGCAACATCTTTCAGATAGCCCCACAGCCAGAAATCACACGGATTAAGATCAGGTGATCGGGACTGCCAAGCTGTAGGGAAATGGTGGCTAATAGTTCTAGCATTTCCGAAATGGCGCTTCAACAGCCGCTTAACTAGATTTTCAATGTGCGGAGGTGCACCATCGTGCATAAAAATGATCCCATCCACGTATCCACGCTGTTGGAGAGGTGGAATGACATGGTTGCGCAATATACACTCACAGCGAGTACCAGTGACGGTACAACTAACAGGTCCGTAAGCATCTGTCTCTTCGAAAAAATATGGCCTTATGATGAATGATGCCGTAAACTCGCACCACACAGTGACCTTTTCAGGATGAAGTGATACTGGTTGATTTGTGAGTGGATTTTCCGTAGCCCATATTCAACAATTCTGTGTATTGACATTTCCTGTCAGATAGAACAGGGCTTCGTTGCCCACAAAATCTTTCACGGCCGGTCATTGTCTAAACATTCATGGTGGTGTCTGTTTGTACTATATCGTGTCTCCCTACCACTTTCGCGCAACGACGCTCTGAGTGTGTTTTTTAGGGAATTAACTAGTTTGAACCTGGGACCTGTTGCTGGTAAGGAGACGCCAGACCACACATGACATGTAGAATTCAGAAGAGTTCAGTGAGACTACAGATGATATAACCAAATACTAAATGATCTCAGCGTCAGCTCCACTGCACTCCCTGTAAAAGAATCTTCATACTAACTAAATTTAGTGGAAGGGGTTCAAGGCTTTCCTATTTTTAGTTAGCTGGTAAAATAACGACGAAAAAGCAGTTAAGTTTACCATTGGAAATTTTATTCTACTCTCAAAACATTGTTTATAAATTACACTATTGATAAAAGGAAATGTTTTAATACAGGATGGTAAAAACCAACTGCGTTCAACAAAAATGTGAACGAATATTCCCTGAATGGGTTTACAAGTTCTACAATGGATCGAAGGATGACCTATGCCATATCACATCTATAATCTCGGTTTAAATTAAGTTTCACAAAAGAGAAAACTATCAAAATGGTCTACAGTGACCCTCCAATTATCTTTAATTACTTATCTAACTTGTCGTTGATTACAGTGGCTGATGTGGCTTCTCAATAACTATATAACAAAAAAATTATCGCGTTTCAGATTCTTACTTCAAGTGGCAAATGTGAACACCATGAGTTTTAATTAACGATCGACACTAGTATTACGCAAAAAGGGGGTGTAACAGATGAGACTTCTGCAGTTCTGAGTGAAGCCTTATGCGCTCAAAAATGCGGCATCGCGTGCGTTCATTACCTTGTCGGTGTTTAAGCAGCGTCAGGGCGGCAGCGGCCGGCGCAGCAGCCATCCAGCTCGCCGTCTCGGAACCAACCCTTCTCTAACTTCTCCTTACTACAATTTACTGAAGTTAGTTTAAAAAAACTATCTGGCTATGTTTTCATCTGACCAATCAGGGTCTCAATGTTAACCTTAAGCTCCGCCTACAAAAATTCTGTCTATCCAATGAGAAACGTTATACTTTTCGTGGTGGGGCTATGTTTTTTAAAGTTTGCAACGTAACAGAGACGCTAAAAGTCTCACGCTAAAACCTGCAGCTGATGTGGTCCTTTTAGCGTTATCGTGAGATCTATACTGTTCTTCTGGAGGGCTCTATCTTTTAACATGGGCTGGGGGTTGTCCTTGACGTACCTGAGACGCGAAACAGTCTCACGCTAAAACGTGCGGGTGGTGAGCCCTAGTGGTTAGCTGGAGACGTGGGTGTCCGTCCCTTATCGTAGGGCCTTCTAGCTTAACACGGTTCTGCTCTCGGCTTCTGTCCTCGTTTCTCCCCTCAGAACTGCGTCTGCCTCACGGTGGGAAGGTACGACATGCATTTAGGCATTCTTGTGTTAGTCTGTGGTATTCCATTTGCTCACTCGTTACTCGTATTACTTTGGTTAATTTAATGTCACGATTTATTTCGAGCTATGTGACATACTACTGGATTTGCTTATCACGTCAGGGTTTTCATGGAAGGTGTTGGATTTGCCTGACACCTTACAATTGTCCACTTCCATGCGAGCAAGAACTTCTAAAGAAAAGGTCTCTCTTGCTGGCAGGTCAACAGGAAGCAACTAGTGCATGTGTAATTTTGAAGGATAGCACAGAAGGATGTTTCGTAGGATGTTACCCACCATGCTCACTGGTATGTCCAATGTTCTGGCAACTCTCCGTGCGCTACACGTTTCCACACCACCACTCATCTCCTCCTGCACTGCTGTGGCCAGTGCTTCCACTGATGTCGAATCAAGTCGTTTCCTCCCTCTACCAGGTTGCACACCAAAAGAACCATCCTTTTCGAATTTCCGAATCATTTTCTCCAGACCCACGGCATTCATCAGACCAACGCCTTTTTTCAAACCCTTCAGTGTCCGGAACTTCTGCAGAGCGACATGTTCACAGTCATCATTCTTGTAATACATATTTACAAGCAGAGCGTGATCCTGCATTGAGACTGTCATGGCGAAAGTCGCAGACACGAAAGGAGGCAAAGCCGTGTACCCGGCATGTTTATACCAACTTCAATGGGTCGTAAGCATGACAGGTGTTCTCATTTACTTATTCTGACACATACAGTGCCGTCTATTGATCAATTTTCACACTTTTTTTTCTTCTGCCATATGTTTTTCCCCTTCTCCGATAATATTCCTCTTTCAATTCGACGTCATTCTGACCAGTGGTGTTATTTTTACAGCATTTGAAAGTTTAATTATAGTTACCCTGTATAATGTCGGCTTTAGAGCTATATACGTAAGTATTGATTTGTTATTAGATATTCTGTACATCAACAAGCTAGCAGCCTGCTTATCCCCCTCAGAGCGAGAATTGAAAGGAAAATGATGCACGTTCACGCTTGACGATAACCATTTTGTTAACAATGGTAACTGCAAGCAAGCAGCAACATAATAGGTGTCCGATGCGTTCGTCGTTTGGTTTCGTCACATATCGGATTTGTCTGGAACACTTCAGGTCGAAGTCTCGTTTTTTTCATTTCAGCAAGCTCCAACGATCTAGCAGGCGTAGTGTCAAAATTACGTGCTGAAGTTAAACGTTGAAGTTTCTGTTGGTAGCGCCGGGCGCCGATTACGTCAGCATTTCCCTCAAACGTCTCCTCCGACCGCAAAGTCCAATATTGTCATTTAGATTTTTGTTCTTCAGTACCAGCAATTATTTTTGAAGAATGGCGATGTGAAGAAATAGCACACTAGTTACATTAAAAACTATTTTTTAACGGAAGGGGTGCGCTATTTCTTCACATCGGAGATCTTGTTATTCCATTCATACTGCCAACCCCTCCCCCCCCCTCCCCGAGTGCAATCGTATTACTACTTTGTGTCATCTGTACTTATTTCAAAGACTGGACGTGATGAAAGTTCAAGAAACAATAAGGCTAGTTCACACAGTGAAACTAAAATTATCTTCAACTTCAAACATTTCTAGAAAATTGCGAAAAAATGTAATATAAAATAAAAATATCGGCATTCGATGTAGATTCTCCGATATCGATATATCGGTGATAAAATGTCGTCGGCATATATTGACACGTTTCGGAAAAAGTTTCGATATATCGCTATTTTATCAAGAAGAAATGGTTTCAAATGGCTCCAAGCACTATGACGTCTGATGTCACCTGATGTCATCAGTCCCCTAGACTTAGAACTACTTAAACCTAACTAACGTAAGGACAACACACACATCCATGCCTAAGGCAGGATTCGAACCTGCGACCGTAGCAGCAGCGCGGTCCTAGACTGAAGCGCGTAGAACCGCTCGGCCACATATTTTAGCAACAGCCCTATAAGGGTCATCAGAATAAGGAAACAGAGACTGTGCAACCTAGAGAGGCATTTAGACAGTTATTTTTCTCATGATAAATACGTGAATAATACGCGAAGGCAAACATATAATACTGGTACGATGTACACCTAGCCATGCACTGTACGGCAGCCTACAGTGTAGGTAAATGTACAGTAGATTTGCCACACTGGTCAACATAATCCAGTCTCTGTCTTATTCTACAGTTCCTGCCCTCTGGTACTATAGTAGTTACTAATGACCAAACAGAAGTCCTGTCACCGTGTTCCTCTTTCTAGGCACTGTTTTCCAGATACACGGACGGAAACTGAAATAGTTACGCTATGAAACATGAGTTCAATATTTATCAACTCATAATGTGTATTAAACTAGAGTGAAGCTGGTAACCGTGGTATGATGCCTATTTGCTCTTGTTGCTCCTCTATGTCAAGACAGCACAGCAGTCACTAACCCCCTGCTTACTTCAGCCCAGGTCTCGAGCGGCAATCGATAGTTGCAGTTGTAAGATTAGATTAGATTTACTTTCATTCCAATTGATCCGTAGTGAGTAGGTCCTCCAGGAAGTAGAAAATGTCAGAGAAACAAGAGTACACGACAAATATTTACAACCAAAACAAATAAGCTAACGTACCATTCCACAGGTCCCAAGTGGAATGATCGTCATTTTTTAATGAACACTATATGAAAGAGTCATGTTACAATTACTAATGCACTGAATTTAAAATAAAAATGTTTTTTATTTATTTATAAGGTAATAAACGTGCAATACAACTACTATAATACTTACTTACAATGAATACATTACTGCACTGAAATGGAGCAGAAATTAGATTGTACTTACACACACACACACACACACACACACACACACACACACACACACATATATATATATATATATATATATATATATATATATATATATATATATATATATATTCCTGGAAATTGAAATAAGAACACCTTGAATTCATTGTTCCAGGAAGGGGAAACTTATTGACACATTCCTGGGGTCAGATACATCACATGATCACACTGACAGAACCACAGGCACATAGACACAGGCAACAGAGCACGCACAATGTCGGCACTAGTACAGTGTATATCCACCTTTCGCAGCAATGCAGGCTGCTATTCTCCCATGGAGACGATCGTAGAGATGCTGGATGTAGTCCTGTGGAACGGCTTGCCATGCCATTTCCACCTGGCGCCTCAGTTGGACCAGCGTTCGTGCTGGACGCGCAGACCGCGTAAGACGACGCTTCATCCAGTCCCAAACATGCTCAATGGGGGACAGATCCGGAGATCTTGCTGACCAGAGTAGTTGACTTACACCTTCTAGAGCAAGTTGGGTGGCACGGGATACATGAGGACGTGCATTGTCCTGTTGGAACAGCAAGTTCCCTTGCCGGTCTAGGAATGGTAGAACGATGGGTTCGATGATGGTTTGGATGTACCGTGCACTATTCAGTGTCCCCTCGACGATCACCAGAGGTGTACTGCCAGTGTAGGAGATCGCTCCCCACACCATGATGCCGGGTGTTGGCCCTATGTGCCTCGGTCGTATGCAGTCCTGATTGTGGCGCTCACCTGCACGGCGCCAAACATGCATACGACCATCATTGGCACCAAGGCAGAAGCGACTCTCATCGCTGAAGACGACACGTCTCCATTCGTCCCTACATTCACGCCTGTCGCGACACCACTGGAGGTGGGCTGCACGTTGTTGTGGCGTGAGCGTAAGACGGCCTAACGGTGTGCGGGACCGTAGCCCAGCTTCATGGAGACGGTTGCGAATGGTCCTCGCCGATACCCCAGGAGCAACAGTGTCCCTAATTTGCTGGGAAGTGGCGGTGCGGTCCCCTACGGCACTGCGTAGGATCCTGCGGTCTTGGCGTGCATCTGTGCGTCGCTGCGGTCCGGTCCCAGGTCGACGGGCATGTGCACCTTCCGCCGACCACTGGCGACAACATCGATGTATTGTGGAGACCTCACGCCCCACGTGTTGAGCAATTCGGCGGTACGTCCACCCGGCCTCCCGCATGCCCACTATACGCCCTCGCTCAAAGTCCATCAACTGCACATACGGTTCACGTCCACGCTGTCGCGGCATGCTACCAGTGTTAAAGACTACGATGGAGCTCCGTATGCCACGGCAAACTGGCTGACACTGACGGCGGCGGTGCACAAATGCTGCGCAGCTAGCGCCATTCGACGGCCAACACCGCGGTTCCTGGTGTGTCCGCTGTGCCGTGCGTGTGATCATTGCTTGTACATCCCTCTCGCAGTGTCTGGAGCAAGTATGGTGGGTCTGACACACCGGTGTCAATGTGTTCTTTTTTCCATTTCCAGGAGTATATATATATATATATATATATATATATATATATATATATATATATATATATATATGTGTGTGTGTGTGTGTGTGTGTGTGTGTACAGGGTGTTTCAAAAATGACCGGTATATTTAAATGGCAATAAAAACTAAACGAGCAGCGATAGAAATACACCGTTTGTTGCAATATGCTTGGGACAACAGTACATTTTCAGGCGGACAAACTTTCGAAATTACAGTAGTTACAATTTTCAACAACAGATGGCGCTGCAAGTGATGTGAAAGATATAGAAGACAACGCAGTCTGTGGGTGCGCCATTCTGTACGTTGTCTTCCTGCTGTAAGCGTGTGCTGTTCACAACGTACAAGTGTGCTGTGGACAACATGGTTTATTCCTTAGAACAGAGGATTTTTCTGGTGTTGGAATTCCACCGCCTAGAACACAGTGTTGTTGCAACAAGACGAAGTTTTCAACGGAGGTTTAATGTAACCAAAGGACCGAAAAGCGTCACAATAAAGGATCTGTTTGAAAAATTTCAACGGACTGGGAACGTGACGGATGAACGTGCTGGAAAGGTAGGGCGACCACGTACGGCAACCACAGAGGGCAACGCGCAGCTAGTGCAGCAGGTGATCCAACAGCGGCCTCGGGTTTCCGTTCGCCGTGGTGCAGCTGTGGTCCAAATGATGCCAACGTCCATGTATCGTCTCATGCGCCAGAGTTTACACCTCTATCCATACAAAATTCAAACGCGGCAACCCCTCAGCACCGCTACCATTTCTGCATGAGAGACATTCGCTAACGATATAGTGCACAGGATTGATGACGGCGATATGCATGTGGGCAGCAATTGGTTTACTGACGAAGCTTATTTTTACCTGGACGGCTTCGACAATAAACTGAACTGGCGCATATGGGGAACCGAAAAGCCCCATGTTGCAGTCCCATCGTCCCTGCATCCTCAAAAAGTACTAGTCTGGGCCGCCATTTCTTCCAAAGGAATCATTCGCCCATTTTTCAGATCTGAAACAATTACTGCCTCACGCTATCTGGACATTCTTCGTGAATTTGTGGCGGTACAAACTTCCTTAGACAACACTGCGAACACCTCGTGGTTTATGCAAGATGGTGCCCAGCCACATCACACGGCCGACGTCTTTAATTTCCTGAATGAATATTTCGATGATCGTGTGATTCCTTTGGGCTATCCGAAACATACAGGAGGCGGCGTCGATTGGCTTCCTTATTCGCCAGACATGAACCCCTGTGACTTCTTTCTGTGGGGACACTTGAAAGACCAGGTGTACCGCCAGAATCCAGAAACAATTGAACAGCTGAAGCAGAACATCTCATCTTAATGTGAAAGCATTGCGCCAGACACGTTGTCAAAGGTTTCGGGTAATTTCATTCAGAGACTACGCCATATTATTGCTACACATGGTGGATATGTGGAAAATATCGTACTATAGAGTTTCCCAGACAGCAGCGCCATCTGTTGATGACAATTGTAACTACTGTAATTTCGAAGGTTTGTTTGCCTGAAAAATTAATGTTGTCCCAAGCATATTGCAACAATTGCAACAAACGGTGTATTTCTATCGCTGCTTATTTAGTTTGTATTGCCATTTCAAATATACCGGTCATTTTTGAAACACCCTATATATATATATATATATATATATATATATATATATATATATATATATATATATATATAACACGTTACTGCACTGAAATTGTGCAGAAGTTATATTATATATCAGTTAGTTTTACTGAAAAATTAATCAATGGAGTAGAAGGAGTTGGCCACCAATAAATTCTTTAGGCTTCTCTTAAACTGAATTTCATTGGTTGCTAAGCTTTTTATGGCTGCTGTCAAGTTACTGAAAATGTCTGTTCCTGAATAATGCACACCTTTTTGTTCAAGACTAAGTGAGTAAATCCTTGTGAAGATCATTCTTATTTCTAGTATTGATTCCATGAATTGAGCTGTTGGTTTAAAAAAGTGATATATTTTTAATGACAAATTTCTTTAATGAATAAATATATTGGGAAGCTGCAGTTAGTATCCCTAGTTCCCTAAACAGGCTTCTGCAGGATGTTTTTGAGTTCATACCACATATAACTCTTACTGCACGTTTTTGTGCCCGGAAAACTTTAGCTTGGCTTCATGAATTGCCCCAAAAAATAATCCCATATGACATTATAGAATGAAAGTAAGCATAGTATGCCATCTTTTTCATTTTTATATCCCCTATGTCCGACACAATTCGCATTGCAAATAGAGATTTGTTAAGACACTTCATCAATTCTGTGGTGTGCTCCTCCTATTTATCATCAAGCTTTAGTCCCAAGAATTTAACACTGTTCATTTTTTCTATCTGTTTGTCATCGTATGTTAGGCATATACTCGTGGGACACCCCTTACTAGTTCTGAACTGCATGTAGTGTGTTTTTTCAAAGTTTAGTGACAAAGAATTGACTAGGAACCAATGATTAATGTCCTCAAATATTTTATTAGCTGATCTTTCTAAGACTGCACTTGATTTGCTATTTATTGCAATGTTTGTATCATCGGCAAACAAAACGAACTTGGCATCTGGTAATGTTACTGATGAATGGTCATTGATATATACAAGAAAAAGTAAGGGCCCCAAAATGGAAACTTGTGGGACCCCACTTGTAATTAGTTCCCAGTTGGATGATGCCTGATAGCTCGATACATGTCTCTTTCCTAATAACACGCTTTGTTTCCTGCCAGATATAAAAGATTTGAACCATTTTGCAGCATTTCCTGTTACACTATAATATTCTTATTGATGTAAAAGGATATTGTGATTTATACAGTGAAATGCCTACGTCAGATCACAAAATATACTAGTTGCCTGCAAATCTTTGTCTGATGAATTAAGCACACCTTCACTGTAAGTGCCACTATGAGGATGGATAATAGGTTTACTATAATGCACTCTTAACGGTCGTGAGCGTTAGTTACGTTTGAGACTGAACATGGCGAACTGATGTTATTCGAGAATGCCTTTAGGTGGTAAAGACGCCATTATCAACACGTTACTGGCTTTGAACTAGGTTCGTGTAACAGGGTTGCGAGAAGCTGGATGCTTCTTCTCCGATACTGCAGAAGGAGGCAGGAATGTGGCCACTGTACACGGTGGCCACGGGTGGGTATGGTTGCATGAATACCGGGCTTCAAAGGACCATGTAACACTACCGAGAGGAAATGCCATCGTGTTTGGCTTATGGATCTGAGCATCGTACTGCATCTGCGGCAGCGATTTGAGCAGCCGTTGGCACCCGATTGACACAATTAACTGTTACAAACTGGTTGCTTCAAAGACAGCTCAGAGCCAGACGCCCTGTGACGTGGGCATTCCAACGACCCCAATTGCGACGTCAATGGTGTCAAACGAGAGCTCATTGGATGATAAGGAGGAGGTCTGATGTGTTTTCTGATACAAGTTGGCTCTGTCTCTCTGTCAGTGATGGCTGTGTGTTGCTGAGGAAGAGGGCAGGAGGGACTGCAACCTACCTGTCTGGACCCACACCTTGAGTTATGGTCTAGGGTGCGATATTGTATGACAGCAGGAGCGCTGTCGTGGTCATCCCACACACCCTGACTGCAAATTCTGTACGTAAATATGGTGATTCGACCTGTTGTGATGCCATCCATGAACGGCATTCTATGGGATGTTCTCCAACAGGACAACGCTCTCTCACGTACTGCTGTTGAACCCAATACGCTCTACAGAGTGTCGACGTGTTGCCATGGCCTGCTCGATCACCGTATCTGTCCCCAATCGAGCACATATGGAGCGTCATCAGACAATCAATGTTCATTCACAAGTAGTATTAACCGTCGCTATATTAACGGACCAAGTGCCATAGACATGGAACTGCTTCCCACAAACTGACTTCCGGCGCCTGTGCAACACAATGCATCCCAGTTTGCATACTTACATTCAACATTTTGGCAGTTACGCCGGTTATCAATGCACCAGCAGTTCCCATTTTAATGGCTTATTTCGCGCTTACGTGAACCTGCGAACTTGCAACGTTAATCACTTAAATGTGTCACCTAGACAAATGTATTCCAGAAATTTCATTACTCGACATTCATTATATTTGATGTTTACGTCAGTGTAGACTGAACAATAAGGGATCCAAGACTGATCCCAGAAGGAGTCATCTGTTAGTTTCTCTCGGCCACAATGTAGTTTCGTGTTGCAATATGATTGTCTTCCTATTGCTCAAGAAACTTACAGTGTTATGTAAGAGTGGTTTATTAAACTGAAGTTTCTACAGTGTTTTTCCCTAAGGAGGACACGACGGCGTTGTCGTATTCGTTAGGCTAAGCGCAAATTGAGGCGCGTACACCATGTGTGACGTGACATGGCACTTTACCGCGACGCGCACGTTCCGCACATGTAACGCTGGTCCCACCCAGATTGAAACGAGAACACATATTTCGCACGCGCCGACTGGCGACACTCTGCGCTGACAGAACCAAAGCGCGCGGATCCTGTAAATCTTTCTAAAATGATTTTAGAGGAACTCTTTGATCTTTACCTGACTTGTAGTGTTTTATATCAGCTTCGTGGAGAAGTGCTCATCCTCTCGCTAATGGTGGTACTTAGGATATACACATTTTGGTAAGACATTACCCAAAATTAAAAAGTTTTCAATGAAAAATAGGGGTCCTATGATTATGCGTTTGGTGTGTATTACACCAATTACACCATATGTTGCTGCGTATGAAATTTAGCTAATATATTGAATTTTTCCTTAGACTTGGGAGGAGGTCTCTCTATCTGCCTCCGATCACGAGAAAATTGACCCTATGTATCCCGGTCACTCCCGATCTCACAACCGCGAGAATGAAATATTCACAACATCCCTTATATCTCCTAAACCGCTAGAGACAGCGAATGATGCACACAAGGAGGAGAGTATTTCGCCAGTTTGTAGACACACTGAACTTTCTTATCTATGGCGATAAATTACGAATTGTACTTCCTATTTTTTTTTTTTTCACTCCAGCGACGGTAATTTTTTCAGAGTAATCGACAGCTAGTGAAACAATAGTTTCCTAGTATGAAAATAACATGAAATTTCTTCTCTTAAGATACCGCAAACTGACACAGTGAGGATTTTCGTAAGCTGCTGTGCTCGTCTGGTCGCAAATTACTTGTTGAATGGGATGCACGGCAAAAGAAATACAATTACACATGTTAACAAGAGAAAAGTGGCAGTTACTCATAAATGGTAACGCTCCTTCGTTTTAGAAAAGGTTGACAAGGATGTGTACTGGATCCTTAGTCTCTCAAGGAAAAGGAGGAGGTGGGGGAATGGAATCAGATCATACAGGATCCGCGTGGGGGAGGGGAAACAGATGTGATAGGCGAGGCGGAGAGCATGGCGTTCAAGGATTTGGAGGGATTTGTAAAAGGTAGCAGGGTCAGAGATCCAGGCCGGATGGGCGTAATAAAGGATAGGGCGGATGAGGGACTTATAGGTGTGGAGTATGGTGGGGGGTCTAGACCCCACATACGACCGGAAAGGAGCTTGAGGAGATGGAGACGGGAGCGTGCCTTGGCTTGGATTGTCCGAAGATGGGGGGTCCAGGAGAGGCGACGGTCGAGGGTGACGCCAAGGTACTAGAGGGTGGAAGTGAGGGCGATAGGATGGCCATAGATGGTGAGATAGAAATCAAGGAGGCGGAAGGAAGGGGTGGTTTTGCCTACAACGATCGCCTGGGTTTTAAAGGGATTGACCTTGAGCAACCACTGGTTGCACCAAGCAGTGAACCGGTCAAGATGGGATTGGAGAAGGTGGTGAGATCGCTGCAGGGTGGGGGCAAGGGCAAGGAATGTGGACGGAGGGTGACGGCGGCGGCATGTCCGCCGTATACAAAAGGTATAGAAGGGGGGAGAGGACGGAGCCTTGGGGCACACCGGTGGAGCGAAAAAAGGTGTAGGAATCCGTGTTATGGATGGTGACGTAGGAAGGACGGCGGGAGAGAAAGGACCCGATCAGACGGACGTAATTAATGGGAAGGGCGAAGGTTTGGAGCTTGAAGAGGAGACCAGAATGCCAGACGCGGTCATAAGCACGTTCGAGGTCCAGGGAGAGAAGGATTGCAGAGCGACGGGAATTAAGCTGTTACGACGAAGACGTTCTCCGCTCCAGCTTATATAGTGCGCTGATAGTGCTGCCGTGCATGCGTTGCAATTGTGGAGACAGAAGGGCCACACCGACTACGGCAGCGCCCTCACTGGTGGAACTGCAGTAATCACCTGCCGTCGGTATTGTCGCTGGCCGCAGATACTTACTGGGTTGTCTGCAGTTGCGGAACATTGTTTTTTCTAACGGACATTCAATGGAGTACGACAAAACTTCGATTTTGGCCACTGCAACAACTTTTTGGGACTCCATTATCAAAGAATCAGTTGAAACACCCATTGTGGGAAATCTAATGAACCATGACAGTGGTTCCAATTGAACAAATCATGGAATCCCGCCATCTCCGAAATTTGCTCGAGACGAAGACGCCAGAAGACTTCGATAGCTGCGGCCAGCGACAATACCGACGGAAGCTGAGTACTGCAGTTCCACCAGCGAGGGCGCTGCCGCTGGTCGATGTGGCCCTTCTGTCTCCACAATTGCAACGCATGCGTGGCAGCACTATCAGCGCACTATATAAGCTGCAGCGGAGAACGTCTTCATCGAAACTCCTGTCTGGCCAGACATGGGAATAGCATCCTTCTACCATCCTCCACACCTACAAATCCCTCATCTGTCCTATCCTCTGTCATGCCAGCGTTTCCTGGATCTCTGCCCCCAACTGCTTTTACAAGGCCCTTCAAATCCTTGAACGCCATGCGCCTCACCTTGCCTTCCGTATCCGCCTTCCTTCCCCCACACAGCTCCTGTATGAACTGATACTCTTCCCCCACCTCCTCCTATTCCTCCAACATCTATGCATCCTTTACATTGTCCACAGGCTTGATCCCCCCCCCCCCCCCACCCTCTGGTTTCCTCCGTCCACTCCATCCCCCACCCGTTGCGTCGCCTCTATCACTGTATCCCTCCCTCTCTCCACCACCACACTCTCCATCTCCTTCATCAGGGGAATTTCCAACGCCTCCCCCTCCCAGAGGACGAACTTCGCAGTGACATCTACCTTTCCTTCCAACTATAACCTAGCCTTGTCCCCCCCTCCCCAGTGCCCCCTTTTTCCTCTCCCCTCCTTCTCCCAGAGCGGATTTTCCTCCTTACTGTCCCCTGAGATCATGCACCCCATACTTGCCTCTTTCCTTCCCACGTCCCTCCCTACCTGACCCTCTTCAGCGTGCCCCCCGCTCATCTCCCCCCTCTCTTCCCCTCCCTCCCTCCCTTCTTCCAGCCTCCCTCATCTCCTTGCGCCTGGCAGATCCTCTGTTTTGATCATCGTCAGTGTGCCACATCAGTGTTGTGTTTAGTGCTGTTTCTCCTGTTCGTCAAGAGGCGTGATTTTAATTGTGTACTGCCTTGAGGTTCGCCGTCAGTGTTTCTTCTGTGCTGTGCCATCCGTTGATACCTTTTCTGCTCCAGTCATACTGTGCCTTGTGTTCTTTTAATTGTCGCAGTGTGTGGCTTTTTGTGTGTGCTACTTTTAAACAGTATTTTATCTCCATTTTACAGTCACCCCATTTTTTATCTCTTGCCTTCCATGGTGTTCCCCCTCTTTTATATCTACACTCCTGGAAATGAAAAAAGAACACATTGACACCGGTGTGTCAGACCCACCATACTTGCTCCGGACACTGCGAGAGGGCTGTACAAGCAATGATCACACGCACGGCAGCGCGGACACACCAGGAAACGCGGTGTTGGCCGTAGAATGGCGCTAGCTGCGCAGCATTTGTGCACCGCCGCCGTCAGTGTCAGCCAGTTTGCCGTGGCATACGGAGCTCCATCGCAGTCTTTAACACTGGTAGCATGCCGCGACAGCGTGGACGTGAACCGTATGTGCAGTTGACGGACTTTGAGCGAGGGCGTATAGTGGACATGCGGGAGGCCGGGTGGACGTACCGCCGAACTGCTCAACACGTGGGGCGTGAGGTCTCCACAGTACATCGATGTTGTCGCCAGTGGTCGGCGGAAGGTGCACGTGACCGTCGACCTGGGACCGGAGCGCAGCGACGCACAGATGCACGCCAAGACCGTAGGATCCTACGCAGTGCCGTAGGGGACCGCACCGCCACTTCCCAGCAAATTAGGGACACTGTTGCTCCTGGGGTATCGGCGAGGACCATTCGCAACCGTCTCCATGAAGCTGGGCTACGGTCCCGCACACCGTTAGGCCGTCTTCCGCTCACGCCCCAACATCGTGCAGCCCGCCTCCAGTGGTGTCGCGACAGGCGTGAATGGAGGGACAAATGGAGACGTGTCGTCTTCAGCGATGAGAGTCGCTTCTGCCTTGGTGCCAATGATGGTCGTATGCGTGTTTGGCACCGTGCAGGTGAGCGCCATAATCAGGACTGCATATGACCGAGGCACACAGGGCCAACACCCGGCATCATGGTGTGGGAAGCGATCTCCTACACTGGCCGTACACCTCTGGTGATCGTCGAGGGGCACTGAATAGTGCACGGTACATCCAAACCGTCATCGAACCCATCGTTCTACTATTACTACACCGGCAAGGTAACTTGCTGTTCCAACAGGACAATGCACGTCCGCATGTATCCAGTGCCACCCAACTTGCTCTAGAAGGTGTAAGTCAACTACCCTGGTCAGCAAGATCTCCGGATCTGTCCCCCATTGAGCATGTTTGGGACTGGATGAAGCGTCGTCTCACGAGGTCTGCACGTCCAGCACGAACGATGGTCCAACTGAGGCGCCAGGTGGAAATGGCATGGCAAGCCGTTCCACAGGACTACATCCAGCATCTCTACGATCGTCTCCATGGGAGAATAGCAGCCTGCATTGCTGCGAAAGGTGGATATACACTGTACTAGTGCCGACATTGTGCATGCTCTATTGCCTGTGTCTATGTGCCTGTGGTTCTGTCAGTGTGATCATGTGATGTATCTGACCCCAGGAATGTGTCAATAAGTTTCCCCTTCCTGGGACAATGAATTCACGGTGTTCTTATTTCAATTTCCAGGAGTGTATGTTCACCATATTCTCTCCTTTGTTATTTTTAAATATCTTCTATTGTTTGTTCTATGCCTCTCGGCTGAAGAGCAGCGCATATGCTACTGACAGCCCGCCCCGATGGGGAATTGAAATAAAATAAAGGAAAAAAAAAGTCTTCGTCAGTCCTCGTTCTGCTCATCTGAAGATGGCTGGCAGGTGTCCAATCGAAATATCGTGCAATGAAGTTCATGACGACTGGCTGCAAACCAGAAATCTTTCTGACCGGTTGTATCGCCGGGAAATTTTCAAATTTTAAAAAATAGTTGTTATTGAAAAAAGTGAGAGGAAGAGTTCACGTTATTCGAAAAACATTGTCGTGAAGGTAGATCTGCCTTTGTCAGCAATACAGTTCAACAAATTAAATATATCAAATCAGCACGCTCTTTCAAGATATTTGTACTTTCGGAATAATAGCGACCACTGTTTCATTTTTGTACCCTGTTGCACAATTTTTTATTAATGTTTATACTGTGTATGCAACACTGAAATGCTTTTTCTCGTCACTACGAGTCGACTAAACCATTTGTTATTCGAGATGGGCTCTCGACTGTTTCTAGCTTGCAGTGGAAATGTGATGTCCACATGTACTTAGTGTAATGTCTCTTATTACATCCGTATCTAGAGACTGATGGCCCTAGCAATTAAGTCCCATAAGATTTCACACATATTTGAACATTTTTTGAACATCCGTATGCAAGTAATGATAGTGAAACTTATATAATTCATACCTTGGACGGTTTTTTCCAGGAGAACAAAGGGGTCATACCTGTGGAATTTACGCTTTTTCTACTTTTTGTAACAGATCGTAGAGATACGTCATCATAACAGGCAGCAGGTAGACACTCTTGTTTTACATACCTGCCTTGCTTCTAGATCACATGATTTTATAACTTTCCTCACTTCCTTACTCAGTACCCTCATCAAGAATCAAAAATATGGTTCAAGTGGCTCTGAGCACTATGGGACTTAATATCTGTGGTCATCAGTCCCCTAGAACTTAGAACTACTTAAACCTAACTAACCTAAGGACATCACACACATCCATGCCCGAGGCAGGATTCGAACCTGCGACAGTAGCGGTCGCGCGGTTCCAGACTGTAGCGCCTAGAACCGTTTGGCCACATCGACCGGCCATCATGAATCATCTGTCCTTTCTTATGATCTGAAAACATTGTGGAGGATAATGGCTCACTATTTATTGAACTATTCATTATTATTGGCGAAAGAATAAAGAAACAAAAGAGTATACAGTTATATGTAACTGAAAACTGTTATGTACTAACGAAAAGAGATGGAACACTTAAATGGCGAAAAACGAAACACAACTCAGTGGCAATAAAATTCAGTTACTGTAAGGCTGCACTTTTTTGGAGGGGTGATAACTTCCACTGCTCATATGCGACCTGCTGAAGTGAGCATATGGCGAGACTGCATTTAGGTTCCGTGCCTCAACTCTCCTGTAGTGTTCACTTGACGCGCGGCGCGAGAAACTTTGGCACAACCACAATGCCGCGCGACCTGGCGCAAGCGCAGGAGCGTCGCGTCCCAATTTACGTTGTCCCATTTGAACTTGGAAGTTACAACAACAAAAAAAAAAAAAAAAAAAAAAAAAAAAAAAAAAAAAAAAAAAAAAAAAAAAAAAAAGAAAAAGAAAAAGTTGAGCTGCGCTGCACCACTCCACACGCGTTGTACGCGTCTTAATTTGCGCCTAGCGTTAGTCAAGTCTATGAATGCAACTATCATAAGTATAATTATTGTGAGGGGAATTTAGCAGTATGGCAGCAATGGACTGTAGAAGGATTTCAGTAGTCCCTTTATCTTTTCTAGACACAATTTGCTTTTCACGTAATGTTTTCTTGTTTTCACACCACTAATCTGATCCATTACTTTCGCGGAATGTGGCATTAAGTTGATAAGTCGATGTGACTCGGGTTAATCACACATTTTTCCCGCTTTGTGGATGAGGGCGACACGTTTTCAGCTAGAAGATTTTGATCTTTTGTGTACAAACGCTATTGTAAATTTTGAGCAGCATCCGTGTCCCTTCGAGTGCCATGGTATACTTAACTACTGTCACGCACGTATTGCCTCAAGGTTGCTGCAGACACGCAATGTTCCGTGACGGGTCACTTATTATTTCATATATATAGAAATTCCTATGCAAATTTTTATATTAATCTTCTGACCATCTGTATCTTTCATTTTCTTGTTACTTTGTTGCTTTCTACCAGCTGTTGAAGTATGAATGATTTGTTTTTGCAAAAAAGGTCTTCCACAACATAAAATCATTATTGTTGTACCCACAGTCTACCCAGCTTTAGTTATCCAGCTAATTAAAATATCTCCTTTTTCATTTTCATCATTACTGCGAATTTTTTAAAATATCAAATGTTACAAATCACAAGTTCAGTATTGTGAAACCTACACGCATCAAAAATGTTTTGCATCACCTCGGTTCCGAGAGTTCCTGAACCTGTACAGAAAATTGGAACAGAGATCAATATAAAAATCATTTCCACCCTTTTTAATTGCTCAGGAAAAGCGCACATAGCATGTTCTACCACCATACAGCGAGACCTTCAGAGGTCGTAGTCTTGATTGCTGCGCACACCAGTAACACGTCCTCTTGCATTGATGCATGCCTGTATTCGGCATGGCGTACAAGTTCATCAAGGCACTATTGGTCCAGATTGTCCCACTTCTCAACGGCGATTCTGCGTGGATCCCTCAGAGTGGTTGTTGGGTCACGTCGTCTATAAACAGCCCTTTTCGATCCATCCCACGTATTTTCGATAGGGCTCATATCTGGAGAACATGCTTGCCACTCTAGTCGAGCGATGTCGTTATCCAGAATGAAGTCATTCACAAGAGGGGGGGCGCGAATTTTCGTCCATGAATACGAATCCTCGCCAATATGGTTGCACTATCGGTCGGAGAATGGTATTCACGTATAGTACAACCGTTACAGCGCCTTCCATTACCACCAGCGGCGTACGTCGGCCACACATAATGCCACCCCAAATCAACAGGAAACCTCCACATTGCTGCACTAGCTGGACAGTGTGTCTAAGGCGTTCAGCCTGACCAGGTTGCCCCCGAACACTCCTCCGACGATTGTGCGTTGATGGCATATGCAACATTAATCTGTGAAGAGAACGTGATGCCAACACTGAGCGGTCCATTAGGCATGTGGTTGGACCCATCTGTACCGCGCTGCATGGTGTCGTGGTTGCAAAGATGGACCTCGCTAAGGCAGTCTGGAGGGACGTTGCGCATTATGTAGACTATTGCGCACAGTTTGAGTCGTAACACGACGTCCTGTGGCTGCACGAAAAGCATTATTGAACATATGGGGTTGCTATCAGGATTCCTCCGAGGAATTATCCATAGGTAGCGGTATTCCACTGCAGTAGTAGCCCTTGGGCGGCCTGAGCGAGGCATGTCATCGACAGTTCCTCTCTCTTTGTGTCTCCGCCATGTCCCTCCATGTCCGAACAACATAGCTTCAGTTCACTCCGAGACGCCTGGACACTTCCCTTGGTGAGAGTCCTTCCTGGCACAAAGTAACAATGCGGACGCGATCGAACCGCGGTATTGACCGCCTAGGCATGGTTGAACTACAGGCAACACGAGCTGTGTATCTCTTTCCTAGTGGAATGACTGGAACTGATCGGTTGTCGCACCCCCCCCCCCCCCCCAACCCCCCTACCCCACACCCCCCACCAGTCTAATAGGCGCTGCTCATGCATCGCTGTTTACATCTTCGGATGGATTTAGTGACATTTCTGAACTGTCAAATGGACTGTGTCTGTGATACAATATCCACAGTCAACGTCTGTCTTCCGGAGTTCTGGGAAAGGGGGATGAACCAAAATTTTTTTTGATGTGTGTAAAGAAATCATCTATGAATATAGACAGTTTGTGATGGCAGTGGAGAAAAACACGTGCAGTCACCGTGTGGTTCCGTCCAACACTGCATATCATGTCGCACCAGAGTGCTTTTGGTGGTTGGCGTATAGTAGCTGTTACACAACTGTGGCTACCATTGTCTCTATTATCTCATCCTGTCTCCCCTCTCCTTGCAGAGAGGAACGAGAATAGACAGGGATTTCCGGACCCGCTGTTGACCGTTATCCAGTCAATATTACCGGAACTTCCTGTTGCTAGCGAAATCTATTTTTTGATACGTTGGCGTGAGTGCAGTAGCACATAGATGCGAGCGCGCTCGCGCGTGTGCTTGTGGGTGGGTTGATGGGAGGATCGGAACACAGAGAGAGATTACAGTATGCAGGCGGTTCCTCGTTCCTTTCATACTTCCCACGTTACTGTCTGAGTTCTTTATTTTACTTGAGGTGGTTAACACTTGTTCTTACCTATTGGCTGCACGGTTAGGCGAAATTTGAAATTTGTCGTAATGTTAATGAAAACTAGTATTAATATTGCTGAGGATATAACACAGATAATGACGGATACTTAAGTATAACTGGGAACTAGTGGTTAATGATAAAGACTGCTCTGAGTTGAGATGAAATTTTCTTTTTTTCGTGATCGCTATTACCGTTTCTTACTTCCGATTGACATTTTTTGTGCTAATCTGTATTACACGCCTGCGTTGTTCTCTGATGGCGTGCCTTACATTTTTCTTTGATGACTGCATAATGGCTGCAGATCGATCGAAGACGACATCACGTAAAAGGTCGTCGCTAAAGATTGGAATTTAGAAATTACGTTCGCAGTGTTGTCAGGCAATTACCAAAATGCATGTAATATATCTCGGTGACATATTACGACATAGGATGACTATTAAAGTCACATAGGTGGCTAAAGATCGGAATTTAGAAATTACGTTCGCACTAGTGTCAGGCAATTACCAAAATGCATGCAATATATCTCGGTGACATATTATGACATACGATTATTATAAAAGTCACACAGATGATATCCCAAGAATTCATACCTAACACTTGGTTCAAGAATCATCATAGAAGGTAGTATACATGGAAGAACCCTGGATATACTAAAAAGTATCAGATAGATTATATAATGGTAAGACAGAGATTTAAGAACCAAGTTTTAAGTTGTAAGACATTTCCAAGGGCAAATGTCAACTCTGACCACAATCTATTGGTTATGAACTGTAGATTAAAACTAAATAAACTGCAAAAAGCAAAAAGGTGGGAATTTAAAGAGATGGGACCTTGATAAACTGACTAAAGCAGAGGTTGTACAGAGTTTCAGGGAGAGCATAAGAGAACAATTGACAGGAATGGGGGAAAGAAATGCAGTAGAAGAAGAATGAGTAGCTCTGAGGGATGAAGTAATGAAGGCAGCAGAGGATCAAGTAGGTAAATAGACGAGGGCTAGTAGAAATCCTTGGGTAACAGAAGAAATATTGAATTTAATTGATGAAAGGAGAAAATATAAAAATGCAGTAAATGAAGCAGCAAAAAGGAATACAAACGTCTCAGAAATGAGATTGACAGGAAGTGAAAAATACTAAGCAGGGATGGCTAGAGGATAAATGTAAGGATGTAGAGGCTTATCTCACTAGGTGTAAAATAGATACTGCCTACAGGAAAATTAAAGAGACCTTTGGAGATAAGAGAACCACTTGTATGAACATCAAGACCTCAGGTGGAAACCCAGTTCTAAGCAAAGAAGGGAAAGAAGAAAGGTGGAAGGAGTATATAGAGGGTCTATACAAGGGTGATGTACTTGAGGACAATATTATGGAAATGAAAGAGGATGTAGATGAAGAGGAAATGGGAGATACGATACTGCGTGAAGAGTTTGACAGAGCACTGAAAGACCTGAGTCGAAACAAGGCCCCGGAAGTAGACAACATTCCATTAGTCACTGGTAGCCTTGGGAGAGCCAGTCATGACAGAACTCTATCACCTAGTGAGCAAGATGTATAGGACAGGCGACATACCCTCAGGCTTCAAGAAGAATATGATAACTCCAATCCCAAAGAAAGCAGGTGTTGACAGATGTGAAAATTACCGAACTATCAGTTTAATAAGTCACAGCTGCAAAATACTAACGCGAATTCTTTACAGACGAATGGAAAAACTGGTAGAAGCCGACCTCGGGGAAGATCAGTTTGGATTCCGTAGAAATATTGGAACACGTGAGGCAATACTGACCCTACGACGTATCTTAGAAGGAATATTAAGGAAAGGCAGTCCTACGTTTCTAGCATTTGTATACTTTGAGAAAGCTTTTGACAATGTTGACTGGAATATTCTCTTTCAAATTCTAAAGGTGGCAGGGGTAAAATACAAGGCGCGAAAGGCTATTTACAATTTGTACAGAAACCAGATGGCAGTTATAAGAGTCGAGGAGCATGAAAGGGAAGCAGTGGTTGGGAAGGGAGTGAGACGGGGTTGTAGGCTCTTCCCGACGTTCTTCAATCTGTATATTGAGCAAGCAGTAAAGGAAACAAAAGAAAAATTCGGAGTAGGTAGTACAATATATGGAGAAGAAATAAAATCTTTGAGGTTCGCCGATGACATTGTAATTCTGTCAGAGACAGCAAAGGACTTGGAAGAGCAGTGGACAGTGTCTTGAAAGGAGGACATAAGATTAACATCAACAAAAGCAAAACGAGGATCGTGGAATGTAGTCGAATTAAGTCGCGTGATGCTGACGGAATTATATTAGGAAATGAGACACTTAAAGTGGTAAAGGAGTATTGCTATTTGGGGAGCAAAATAACTGATGATGGTCGAAGCAGAGCTGAT
The DNA here is from genome assembly GCF_023897955.1 of Schistocerca gregaria. Lineage (NCBI taxonomy): Eukaryota > Metazoa > Arthropoda > Insecta > Orthoptera > Acrididae > Schistocerca > Schistocerca gregaria. Next base: position 627,370,821 of record NC_064922.1, read on the forward strand.
ATAAAATGTAGACTGGAGATGGTAAGGAAAGCGTTTGTGAAGAAGAGGAATTTGTTAACATCGTGTGTAGATTTAAGTGTCAGGAAGTCATTTCTGAAAGAATTTGTATGGAGTGTAGCCATGTATGGAAGTGAAACATGGACGATAAATAGCTTGGACAAGAAGAGAATAGAAGCTTTCGCAATGTGGTGCCACAGAAGAATGCTGAAGATTAGATGGGTAGATCACATAACTAATGAGGAAGTATTGAATAGAATTGGGGAGAAGGGGAGTATGTGGCACAGCTTGACCAGAAGAAGGGACCGGTTGGTAGGACATGTTCTGACGCATCAAGGGATCACAAATTTAGTATTTGAGGGGAGCGTGGAGGGTAAAAATCGTAGAGGGAGACCAAGAGATAAATACACTAAGCAGATTCAGAAGGATGTATGTTGCAGTAAGTACTGGGAGATGAAGAAGCTTGCACAGGATGGAGTAGCATGGAGAGCTGCATCAAACCAGTCTCAGGACTGAAGACCACAACAACAACAACAACAGATGATATCCCAAGAATTGTCAAACCATGTGTCTCATCACCGACTTACAGGTGAACAGGAGTATGACTCGATACACGTGGTGTTATCAAGAAGTAACTGAAAATTTTGGTTTTCTTAAACAATCTTTATAGATTCATCAACATCAACCCATCACTCTCAGAGGAATCCACTCAGATATAATACACTTGCGCCAGCGCTTTCTCCAATCTTGAAGAGCTTCTGAAACTTATTTTTCGTTATGGTGTTCAGTTCTCCCTCAGCGATTCTGTTTTTATCTCATCAATGTTGGCAAAGCGACGTCCTTTCATGGTTCTCCTCGGCCTTGGGAATAGAAAAAGTCGCAGGAATACGGTGGATCAAGCAATATAAAAGTTTTGTTTTTTGCCAAAAAATGGCGACCAAGCGTTGAGGTATGACCAGGGGCATTAACGTGATGCAGTTTTCCTGTGTGGTTTTGCCACAATTCGGGGCCTTTTTTTTCGGATTGTTCCACGCAAACAGCGCGTAAGTTCTAGTTAGTATTCCTTATTGACCGTTCAACCGTAAGGCAGGAACTCATGACGCACTATCTCATTGTAATCGAAGAAAACGGTGAGAAGATCCTTCACATGTAATCTAACTTGCCGAAATTTTTAAAAATTTTTTTTCTATTCTGGCGGTTTGCAGTGGGACGATAGGGCCTTTGTTTCGTCGTCATACCCGTATGTCCATGTTTCGCCACCTGTTATCAGCCTCTTAAGAAGTTCCGGACCTTTATCGACTTCATTCAGCAGTTCCTGAGCGGTATCTACGCGACGTCGTTTTGTTCAAAATTCATCAGTTTCGGAAAAAACTTTGCCACCACACGTTTCATGCCAAAAAATCAGAAAAAACTTCTTGACATGAGGGTATACTGATATCATCAGCACTCCTTCTCATGATGATTCTGTGATTTTCCAGAACCATTTTCTTTATTTCCTCCACATTGTTGTAAGTAATTGGTGTTGCTAGGTCGTCCAGGGGTGCCGATCTTCAACGTCTTCTCGACCCTATTTTAAACGTTTATACCAGTCATAAACTCCTGTCTCACTCATAGTAGATTCGTTAAAAACCACAGTCAACATTTCGAATACGGTGCTTCATTTTATTCCATTTTTCAAGCAAAGTTTAAGGCAAATTCTCTGAACCATCTGTTTCGAAAGTAAAAATTCGCCGATCCCTCGATAACACGTATAACCTTTTCGACTTTTGACAATAAACTAAGTAATCAAAACAACTGAAAATGCAAACATACATCAGGAACATGTGTGCCAACCGGATAAAAAAAGATTGAAAATCGGCTGTATAAAGCCTCCGATATTAAAAAATTCCAGTTACTTCCTAATCATACTTGGCACCTTTTTTTGAAAATATTACATAGTATTCCTGATCTGGCCCGAAACTGGGCTCTGCCATTCTTGAGCAACGCGCTGCAAGGTTACAGTACCCAAATAACTGGTCGTGCCAGGCTTCCGGATAGGGACTTGTTTCAAAACTCCATAAAGGTTCAGCTGCTGGACTAGTATCGCTGATACAGCGGAAAGTTCTACAAAACAATAGCGTCAGCAAAGATATTGAGATGGGATTTTGTTCTCTACAGTTTAGAACGGAGAGTCTCTGTGTAGCCTGGAAAATATGAAGTGAAATAACTGAGAATACCGAACTCTGAGTTGTGGTTATGCTGTAACAGCCAAAGGTTCTTCTCGGCTCCCTGAAAATGAAGTGTGCGTTAAAAGTCTAATAAGTGAGGAAAAGTGAAGAGACGCCCGATATATATTCCACGAAAAGACTATGATGGAGTACATTAGAAACCTGGACAATTACAACTACAGAAAACTTATAACCCAATGGTTGCTGATGCCGTTTGTGAAGATCGTACGTTCAAGCTCAGTTCAACTGGAGGTCCAACTGAGTCTGATTCGTTGTTGTTGGCACAATTGGCATCAAAGGGGGTAAAATTTTGCAACCTTCTATCCCAACTTACGCACAAATTTATTCATGCATTCTGGCTTCTATGCTGGACACACACAATAAGTAAAGTTTAGTTATTTGCTGCCCTTCCATTTGTTGGGTGCTTTAATGACCAGCAAGCAGTGTAGTACCTAAAATATTTTCATCTTCATGGTGTGTACGAAAGTAAATTTGTGTAAATGGTGCTTTGACATCTATGGCACCATACCTATTGTCTTCAAGAGATCGATGGCCGGATTGGGAACTTCCATCAGCGGAATTTTCAGCAACATGACGAAATAATTCGACTTATATGAGCATGAAGCAGAGCTAGAATAAGAATTAGCTGAAGCCTAAAATAGGTCATATATTCAGATAACTGTGAGATCTATAACTGCGTAATTGCTCCTTAGATAATTGTTTTGCTAGACCTTCGATAAATACGTCGTCAGTACAGGAGAGCTTGTCTCAGAGTATAATGATTATCATTCAGTGTACAATACTGCAGTCCCTGTGTTGCTAATAAGAACGATTCAATGTTCATTCGGGCATAAATGCGTGTCCGAAGGAAGAAGCACTGTGGCGTCTATAGTTGTTATGAGATACATGAAATTTATTCCCCGTTGCGAATATGAACATGAACAACTATCAGTTGCGAAAGGGAATAATGATAACAAAAATTTGTGCCGGACTGGAAATTGAACCCGCATTCCCCCCTTTGCGCGAGGGATCGCATTAACAGCTTTGGAATTCCGTGCATGACTCACGGCCAAACCGAAACTTCCATATGTTGTCGTTCCTCCGTCACAACCTGTATTCGTTATATCGCATTTATTCGTCGATACCGGACAGCGACTTTCAATTAAAATGTCGTGTATAGGAATTACATAATATTACAGGTTGGGAAGCAGGAACGACGACATTTGGAAGTTTGGGTCCAAGTGTGAGTCGTGCACGATTAGTCAAAGCGGATAAGGTGATCGATCATGTAAAATGAAAAATCGCGGTTCGAGTCCCGGCCCAGAACAAATTTTCATTGTGTTTATTCCCTTAAACAGCTAATGGTTTTTCATATTCGTAACTCCGAATACATTTCAACATTCAGTGTAACTTTGTGTGAAGTCATGATCAAAGTGACAAAATACGTTTGAATTACTCCACTTACTGAGAGCGAATACTATAAACGCATGCACATTCTTTCTGAATTGTCTGATAAGGTGAGTGCCAGTATCAGTTGAAAAGATAACGCTCCTTTTCGGAAAGTATTTTTTTGTTTCTTGCGTTGTCATCTTAGTTTTGAAGTTCATCGCTCGTAATAAAGTTCAGTTTTCTGATCTGGGCAACGTTAAGAAAGATATGTGAACAGTCGTCATTCAACAAAGCTAGAGCACATCCCAAATTTCACATTATTTTCTTTCATTGCTTTTAAAGCGGCTGTCTTAATTTGAATAATAAATTATTTTTCTCCAAACATACTGTCCAAGTTTCATTTCACTTTATGTGCAGACATACACGCTACAGGTTGCTTGTTCAAGCTGATGTGTCATTGATCCATTTTAAACTTGAAGAGTTTTTCCTGACAGACATATTTTTATTAAGCGAGCCATTGTCCAAAGGTGCCAAATTTCCATTCTTTTATGCAATATACACTGTGATGCATACTTGTAAAACTTTAAAAACGTGTTTCTCCTTTTCCTTCACTTGTATATTCCGCTAGTCATTTCACCTCAGCAACATAGGTTCATAGCCATTATTTTATTTGTCATGCAAATACAGAAAACTTATTCTTATAATAGAATTAAATAATTAGGTTTTGGAGAAGGTAATGTTCTTAAAAGAGAAAAGTACAAATGATAAATATTAAGAAACATTTTTTTTCATTTTCCTCTATATCTTTGGAGTCAATTTAATTTAATAAAACTGATAGGTTTGTCGCCACCAGAAAGTACACCGTGACTGTATTCCAGTGAGCTCCAAGATAATCTGGAGGTAGACTGTGTAGTTGTTGTTTTTCGGGAAGAAGTCCAGACAGCGAGGTCATCGGTCTCATCGGATTATGGAAGGACGGGGAAGGAAGTCGGCCGTGCCCTTTGAAAGGAACCATCCCGGCATTTGCCTGGAGCGATTTAGGGAAATCAAGGAAAACCTAAATCAGGATGGCCGGAAGCGGGATTGAACAGTCGTCCTCCCGAATGCGAGTCCAGTGTCTACCCACTGCGCCACCTCCCTCGGTAGACGGTGTAGTACGAAGCCGTGACTCCTGAGTTCTTTGCCCGCCGTATTGGTGAACGTATAACCATCTCTCTCTCTTTCTCTCTCCTACAGTCAGTACATAGCTGATTAGCAAATAGACTAGCAAATTTTACTTTGTTAATATCATAGTCATAATGTATCACGTTTTATGGGAAATTTGTATTTTTGACATGCCTGATTGCTCTATCAAGACAATTATTTTAACATTAAGTACCCATCCAAAATAAAGCAATACTCTCTTCACGTTGCCCTTTACATTAGATGAGAACCTGTTAAGTGAAAGTTCCTGTAAATTCTGTAACCTTTATCAGATGTCAAATTACGGCTTAGAAGACCTTCACTCGAAGTGAACTGTATTATGTGCTTACAAAGAATTTAACTTTCTGAAAATTCGAATCGTCTGATCTAGTTATTTTTGTGGGAAGGGATGAACAAAAATTAAAAGTAAATATTCAATTCAACATTTATTTTTATTTATTATTTCTTCTAAATGTTTGAAAAAAATTATTGCTGTCAGCTTCTGTCGCAAAGAATAATTTTTTCCCTGGACTTTGCTAGTTACGGTTTGTGCAAGAGTGGTGCAGTCTCTTTAATGAGTTTTGTTTTGTGCATGTCTTTCAAGCCGAATGTAGAAGTTATTGAATGCGTTTTAAAAGCATCTTCTTCATTCACAGAAAAGTGGTGTCACACGAACTGAGCATAAACCTGCAACACTATTTAACTTCTTCTCACAACAAACTATAATTTTTTAAGGAGTTTCAGCAGTACATTTAAGTCCTCCCCTACAACCCTGCTGAGGAAATGCAGCTGGAATACACAAAGAGTTTCTGCATGTGTGCGGTCACTTACTTGGACATTCTTAAAAATTAATAAGTTAGCATCATTTTTACCATCAAATCCTGCTATGTAGTACAAAATATTATTAACATAGTTACTGAGATGAGTATCATTCAGAGCACTGCAATAATTTAAAACACTGCCACACTGAAGCATAATTTAAATCAATATTTTCAGTCAAACATGGTGGTACCTAAAGTGAGCAAGGGAGAAAATACTAAGAACATTTGTCTTGCATCCTGATGTTGTGCTGTTTCTTAATAATAGACTTTTGAGAGAAGACTGGAACTGAATGGTGTTTGGATTATTATTCCACCCTCATAACACGGGCAGGTTACTTACCTAAAGTTACATTGCGTGAGGGGGTTTTAGTCAAAGCTTAGAGCAGACATGCTCAAATCAAAAATTAAAAATTAATAACGTTCCAGCATTTGCTACGTATACCTTGCAAGGAACAACATCAGACTGATCGGCCTAGTAGCTTACATTGCCGCTACGAAAACAAGACACAAGTTGCGCCGCCTGTGAGGCGCCGACAGAAATAATAGAATTAAGCAACACTTAACTCTAGAAAAAAATTCAAAAGATGAGAGATTAATGTGTTTTTGAAAATAAGATGTAGTCAAGTAAATAAATATAAATTGAGAGCCATCTAATAGGCTTTACAGAAATGCCCATTATGTAAAGTAAAGATATTGTAAACACAAACAGCTGCACAGTTCAAAAAAACATCTACATGAAGGAAACTTTAGTAATACACATTTATATGAAATCTGAAGAAAAATATATTTCGGAATTAGATGCTAGAAAACATAGTGAAAAATAAATTACTCGAGTACTGGATTAAAACCACTGAAAAAAAAATTCTTGCGTAATTGTAACTGCTCGTTGAGAATAAGGCCATTGTTCTTAGAAGTATGACTGAAAATATCCAGCTCTTCGAGTATGTGGAGCCTGAAACCTTTTTTTTCTCTATGCAAAATAGAAATTTCGTGAACACTTTTCGGCTTGTCCAAGGAAATTAATAGAACGTCAGTAAAAGTGAAATTATGTACATTAGTGCCTCTTTTCTAGTGCCTCTTTTTCCCAATGAATGTTCCTTATACCTGACAGTGAAAGATTTTCCAGTTCGTCTATATAATGGACAGAACACGTATAACAAGTGATTTTAGAAACTCTTGAACTGTCTGTGGGAGCAGCTGTGGACTTGAGATTGTGAATAAGATTTTTCTATAACGTACAGTTAGTAGAAAAGGCAAACTTATATCCACATTTTTTAACTAGGAGACAAGTAATTGTGCAGGAAATAGGGCCTAAAATTGAATAGTAAACACTTTTTTGTATTCGTTTCTTTCAGAAACAGCACTGATGCATAAAGCTGTCACTTTTGGGGTTAGTTTTAGCTTTGTTTTCAGTTAACGATGGATCATAACCGTTATTATGTGCATCAGCTTTTATTAAATTCATCTCATCATCTGGTGACACAGGTACAGAATAGAATATAGTAATCCGCGGCAAATACATTAAACATTATTTCAAAGCATGCTCTGTCCCTCCTTTGATATTCACCTAGATTACGCTCCAGTGTTGTTTATTCTCTGTGTAGTATAACACGGGAAAATATATTATACATAGTTGGTTGCAAAGAAACTCCTCTGGAGTTGTCAACATCATGTTTATTGTCTTTGTAATGCATTGCATGTGTCAAGGTCACTCACATTCCTGGGAGTTTTTCTGTTTCCCAGGTTTTCTCGGAATTAATTTTAGCTCATGTTTTATTCTTGGTAGAGGCTATTTCAAAATGTCTGTTGTGATAGAGTCTTCTCCACTAGCTTTATGAGGTTTTAATAACTTCTTCAATTTCTTTAATAGTTGGGCATAAATCTGCTTATAGGTGTTCATGAGTGTTTGAGTATTCGAGCTTGTGGACTAGTCCTGTACAATTAAGAAGCTGATCAAAATATTTTGAAAGTAGTTAGAAATTTTCGGTGGTGGTTCAAATGTCTCTGAGCACTATGGGACTTAACTTCTGAGGTCATCAGTCCCCTAGAACTTAGAACTACTTAAACCTAACTACATCACACCCTGGCAGGATTCGAACCTGCGACCGCAGCGGTCGCGCGGTTTCAGACTGTAGAACCGCTCGGCCACTCCGGCCGGCCAAATTTTCGGTGACCCTCGTTTCACGCCCCTCTGTTGTTAGATTTGGATTAGACGTACAGCTACTTAACTCCTTAATTCTCACTTTCTCTTCCAAAGATCTACTGGAAAAGGGCCTCTGTAGCAGATCATTTACAGAAAACACTATCTTACTAAATTTCCTCGTATACTCACTTTTTTTAACACTATCTAGCCAATAGCCTTGACTTATAAGGACAGTAATCACTTACTAAACTAAATATGTTAGTTTTACGTATATAAATTGAGATTTTTAAATATTTTTCATTTCATAATTAATGGTTTAACATTATGAGGAATAAAATAAAATTAGGAAAAAATATAAATGCTCGTAACTGTGGGAATCCAACACCACTCAACGAACTGCCCATCAGTGCGGACGTCCCATAACGCTTGTTCAAGTTAATCATTAATCGATTAACTCAGTTTTTTTTATTACAGAGGAGCGCTAGATCATTCAGCCGTGGTGCAGTTGCGACATCAGCTACCCAGAAGTCCCTCATACTTTACGACTGCACAACACCTTACTCGCGACATGAAAGAAAAAATTGCCCTGATGCTACGAGTAACGTAGCATTCGTTGTGCCAGAAGGGATGACGTCATACTCTGAGTTGATCGTGGCACAGCTGACCATAATTTCAGTACTCCACACTGGTTTCTACCTGTAGTTATTGCAGACTGAGAGCTACAAAAAATGTTGTCCATTTTATTTGCATACAAGCACGCATTCGAAGAGAAATGGCGTAATTTTAGTGCGACTCCCGGCTCGTATTGGAAGAGGAATGGTATAAGTCAGTGCGATTTCAACCACATTTACATAAATACCCCGAAAGCAGAGGCACATGTGGTACCACTAGCTGATATCCTCTTCCCTGTTCCATTTTCGAATGGCGTGTGGGAAGAATGATGCTGGAAAGTGTCTGTATTACCTCAAATTTCTCAAGTTTGTTCGTTGTGTTGTCCGAGTCTTTCCAGAGAATACTCTGTCAAAATTTCAGTAGTAAACCTTTCCCTGATACACAGTGTCTCTCTTGTAGCGTTTGCCACTGGAGTATTCTGCGCATCTCTGTATCGCTCTCGCACCTGCTAAACGATCCCGTGACGAAACGTGGAGCTCTTCGTTGGATCTCCCGTATCTCTTCTATCAGTCCTATCTGGTAAGTGTCCCTGATTGATGATAAATGCTCCAGAATCGGTGGATAAAGGACCTTGCGCGTCATTAGCTTTGCTGGATGAATTACATTTTCCATGAATCTGTCGGGCGTCTGCTTTTCCTACTACATCTACATCTACATCTACATCTACATGACTACTCTGCAATTCACATTTAAGTGCTTGGCAGAGGGTTCATCGAACCACAATCATACTATCTCTCTACTATTCCACTCCCGAACAGCGAGCGGGAAAAACGAACACCTAAACCTTTCTGTTCGAGCTCTGATTTCTCTTATTTTATTTTGATGATCATTCCTACCTATGTAGGTTGGGCTCAACAAAATATTTTCGCATTCGGAAGAGAAAGTTGGTGACTGAAATTTCGTAAAAAGGTCTCGCCGCGACGAAAAACGTCTATGCTGTAATGACTTCCATCCCAACTCGTGTATCATATCTGCCACACTCTCTCCCCTATAACGCGATAATACAAAACGAGCTGCCCTTTTTTGCACCCTTTCGATGTCCTCCGTCAATCCCACCTGGTAGGGATCCCACACCGCGCAGCAATATTCTAACAGAGGACGAACGAGTGTAGTGTAAGCTGTCTCTTTAGTGGACTTGTTGCATCTTCTAAGTGTCCTGCCAATGAAACGCAACCTTTGGCTCGCCTTCCCGACAATATTATCTATGTGGTCCTTCCAACTGAAGTTGTTCGTAATTTTTCTGGAAAAAAATAGTACAAACTTTTAGAGGTTTCCTATTCACTCAAGGTTTCTTGTTGCAACAGTGCATATGAAGTATAAGCAAAGATTATATTTACCGATCAATAGCACAGGCGGTTCTGATGTAACAGGTATCGATCCGTGCTGAGACACTCACGTTTGTGCGCGGTCTAGCCTGAATGCGCTGACCCTGGCATCCAGTCGGTCGTACAGACGGCGAATACTGTCCTGGGACACGTTACGCCACGCCTGCTCGACCTGTCCACGTAGTTCAAAATGTTCAAATGTGTGTGAATTAGACTTACACACTACTTAAACTAACTTTGACTTATACTAAAAACGACACACACTCTCAGGCCGAGGGAGGACTCGAACTTCCGGCGGGAGGGGCCGCTCTCCACGTAGTTCTGTAAGAGCTATTGGCTAACGAGTCGCGCGAGTAGCCTCGTCCCGTCATATCCCACACGTGCCCGATTGGAGACAAGTCCGGAGATTGTGTGGGGGCAGTGTGTGGGCGACCATTATCCTGCTGGAACAACACATCACTTTCCTGTTGCAACAACGGCAAAAGAACGGATCTAACGACATTCTGCACGTCCTGTTTTGTTTCATGTTTAGTCCTCTGAAATCTTGTATCAATCGAGGTACTGATGCAAATGTAGTTTCTTTGCTTTTTTTCTTAAACGGAATGATTATTTTTTGGTATTATTCGAAAAAGCTTGAAAACATATAGCGTATTAATGTTGGTGTTGAAAGTTTTCGGGGAATAATCCGAGTAACTTGCAAAAATTGAAATGCTATTGCAGTGTAGATATCGCCAAGTCAGGCTCCAATCTCAGGATCCATCTTTATATGTAGGAATAACTTAGGACTATGCTACTACATTAAAGCTATTTCCTTTTGGCTCTAATTTACACGGAATATCACCAAATGCATTCGCAAACTGCGAATACAGCACCACAACAGTTACGTAATGTACTGGAAACAGTGAAAATTCGTGTCGGACCAAGACTCGACCCCGGTATTTCCCTCTTCTCGTTAGCCGTCGCCGTAACCAACGGCTATTCGAGCTCGCTTCGAGGATCCTTCTAAAACTCTGTATGTCGCAGTGTCTGTTTCCCATAGTTTTCGCACAATTATGTGGTTCCCAATTCCGTTTAACAAACCCTTAATTTAAGTACCTGGCCTGATGCAAGACTTGAGAGAATTACGCAAGCAATGAAACTGTTGGCCACTCGACGTACTGTCATTTGGCGAAAACGTCGTTTAGAAATTTTAAACCTCTACAAATTAAAAGGTGTGCTGCGTCTTGCGCGACTCGTATATTAGCGCGCTGAAACAGGGTCTTGGCAGACGTAACCTTTTGAACGTTAGCACGCCCAATGCAAAACATTCTGCTTGTGGTTTGGTAGCGTACGTACTCACATATACTGCAGAAGGTGTACCTTAACGGTAGGAGTTCGCCGCTGTAAACTGGAATTATTGACTGAGTTTACAAATACTGTGCTTCAAATTACCGCCTTTGAGTCAGATGTGCAGCTGTCATTTGGAAACTCGATTTATACCGAAATCCATTGCTGATTGTGTTAAATACGAAACTGATTCCAGTCACGTGAAGGTGGGCATAAAACCGAAACCGTTTGTGTTGACTGCTTATGGATTTTCTTCAACAATATCCTTTTATCGCCGTCGCCAGCAGGGTACCGGTTTTCCGCATGTAGGTCGATAACACCTCAGGAGGATTTCCTTGTGGGTTCTAACGACTACAGTGGTTTTGTGCGTAGGAATACAGATGTTTGTAATTCCACTCAACGTTTCATGAATCTTCATCTATTTACATAGACTCGAAGTTTATACTAAAATTTTACGATGTGAATATATACATTCTTGCCTTTTGTTTTCTTTTTGACTATCTGGAAAGTAACTGGATGATTAGCCGAATGAAATGTGTTATGACAGTTTTGGTATCGATCGATTTGGGATTAATAGATAAGATACTGGCTTCCTTTTATTGTGCAGTGCAGTTCATGGACCAGTCTTACTAACCAGATTTATGACTTCCGTGTTTGCCGTAATTGTTTACTGTGGTGTGGTTCGTTCGAGAAAACTTGCTCTATTCTCAAGCACGGCTTTCCGTAATGACCGCCAATGACCACGTGGTCGACAGGACGCTACCTCTGTTTCCTCCTGTGACATTTTCCGTTGGCATTTACTACTAAAAATGCTTTATCCAAAATTCCTTTAAACCCTTCTGGCCTCTTTGTCTCTCTGAGCTGCTAATAGTGATGTATTAAGCCATCAATAGATTCTTATAACTGGAACGCATGACATCAGCTCCAACAGATTTTCGAAGATGAGCCGTCCAGACATTTGATCCCTAGTAAATGCTTGCCTACTCAGGTATTTTAGGCGGTATACAACAAACATTATAGTGGCTATCGAGCTGATGTCCAGCCTCTGCTCCTCAAAACTCAACACACGCATAATTCCAGCAGCGTGGCAGTTCTCGGAGACTGAACAAACACGAACAGTCTCAGAACGTGTCTCGCCCGAAAACGTTTCTATTACAAGGAACCCCTTGAGTGCGAGATCTCAAGTTCAATCTTCAGTAAATCTCTTTTGAAGGTGTTGCGTTAACAGTTATGACAGGAAAATATTATCTGCTAACGACTCTCCCTGTGCATCAGGACGGTGACAGAAAATGAGTGTTCAGGAGGCGCAGAGATCAACTTTCTATCGTATACATGTGTTACACTTCGAAAAGTGGACACATCCGACATTCAAGAAATGTTCTAAACAAACCATTAACTTGCACCATGCACACCGAATGAAAAATGGCGGGCCACAGTAATCACAAACGTTCGCACCATCAAAATCGAAGGGAGTTACAAACCATGCGTGACGTTCAGCTAGGTATCCACTTTTAAGGAATTCATACAGAATCATGTTGGTGTAATGTGGTGATGAGACCTGATAGACTGTGATGGTATGCAACCGAGCCGGCCGGAGTGGCCGAGCGGTTCTAGGCGCTACAGTCTGAAATCGCGCGACCGCTACGGTCGCAGGTTCAAATCCGGCCTCGGGCATGGATGTGTGTGATGTCCTTAGGTTAGTTAATCTTAAGTAGTTCTAAGTTCTAGGGGACTGATGACCTCAGAAGTTAAGTCCCATAGTGCTCAGAGCCATTTGAACCATATGTAACCGAATGCGAAAAAGTTTGGCTTGAAACTGGCTACCTTTTAAGGCGTAGCTGCAGGTAGTGCGATAATATCTTTTATAGGCAAGGAAAAAACAAGCATCCAGAGACTGAATCTGTCCAGTAGTCCCAGGTAGTATAAACTGCAAAGTCATACCTTTTTCAGGAGGGATAGTTTGCTCTAAAGGAGTGTCGTTCTCTTACGCCAGTTTTCCCACTCTTTCGTCCTGTGATGTAAATATCCATAGTGTCCTTGCAAACTCACGAACACGAGAAGGAATCGTATGGGGCAGAGCATCTCCAACTTTCCGCAGCACAATGAATAACATTCTAGCCAATTTACGATCCAGATTAGCAGTCGACTTAGTTGCACGCGAACGCGTTAATGCATCTATATTAGTTGATCTTGGAACAACCCTCTTAGTACCTCTAATTTCCAGGGTTCCTTTCATAGGCATTTCCTCTTCAAATCATAACTGATTGGAGTTGAGCACAGATTCTATACTGAATAATGTGATAAGTTTCTTTACCTCTTCTACAAATTTTCGGATCGATTTTGCAGTTTACTTTGCATTGTCAAGTTGACGCTTGGTTTGAAATTTCCTTATCTTACGTCATCCAATTTCTGTAGCACTGAAGTTATGCAATCATCCAGTGCTTCCCCTGAAATCACATGCCGCGTCCAATTTGATGTGCAGAACACAGTAAGTCACTATCGTGCACATCCTGTAAATTGGATTGAGGAACCTTGAAACGCGCAAACACCAGTTTTTGTAACAAGTGCGCCTTGTCCTCCTTTGAATATCCGTAGCTTTTCTTATGCACTCCACAGTGACCGTGCTACGAACTTATTCGATTCTGTTGCTAATTGTTTGCTTACTCTACTGCGGATGAACTTCCATGTACATAATTATGTTAACATCTGATCCTTGGACATCGATTATCCTTTTTACGTTCATTGGAGTCGGGAAAAAATAAAGTATTTATCCTTTCCTCATCTGCCATGGTATAGTTCACATGACACAGGTTGTTTCGTTTGGATCTGAGCGAACGGCTTAAACGAGGCTTGTCCCGTTGAAAGAGACTGAATGAGTTGTGGTACGAGGGACTTTGAACAAGTAATGTAACACACTTTTGTCTTATAGCAGGTTGGTTTTATTCAGGATTCCAATACACAATATTATTCCCCATTCTTTGGACTACAGAACTTTATTTTTTAACACATTCTCCATTCAATGCGACGGCTATACGCCAACTTACTGGTGTGAGGTAACGGGCGAGTTGTGGCGCCCTGGAAATATTTTAAATTCAGAGTTGGCGGCCATCGCTCGGGCCGCTCGGCAAGCTGAGGCTCGTTAGCAACAGCATGATGCCGCACAACGGCTGGACGACGTGGTCCAACCGATCGCGTGGCTGGTAATTCCATGGTGACGCTGTGTCGATGAAGGAGACATGCTGGGAGTGCCAAAGATGGCGGACTTTGTGAAATCTTAATGGCAGACATTTCATGGTTTGCATAGCAATTAATAGTAGCCAGATGAATCATGATACCTCACCTACATCTACATCAACATGGTTACACACTTAAGTGCCTGGCAAAGGGTTCATTGAACCATTTTCATACTACTTCTCTACCATTCCAGTCTCGAATGGTGCGAGGCAAAAAGGAAAACCTACATCTTTCCATTCCAGCTCTGATTCCTCTTATTTTATTATGATGATCAATTCTCCCTATGTAGGTGGGTGTCAACAAAATATTTTGCCATTCGAAAGAGAAAGTTGGTGATTGAAATTTCGTAAACAGATCTCGCCGCAAAGAAAACCACCTTTGTTTCAGTGACTGCCACCCCAACTCACGTATCTTATAAGTGACATTCTCACCCCTATTGCGCGATAACACAAAACGAGCTGCCCTTCTTTGCACTTTTTCGATGTCCTCCGTCAATCCTACCTAGTGAGAATCCCACACCGCGCAGCAATATTCCACCAGAGGATGGACAAGTGTAATGTAGGACGTCTCTTTAGTGGGTTTGTCGGATCTTCCAAGTGTTCTGCCAACAAAGCGCAGTCCTTGTTTCGCCTTCCCCACAGTATTATCTATCTGGTCTTCCCAATTTAAGCTGCTCGTAACTGTAATTCATAGGTATTTAGTCGAATTGACAGCTCATAGATTTGTGCGATTTGTTGTGAACCCAAAATTTATCTGATTTCTTTTAGTATCCATGTAGATGACCTCGCACTTCCCATTGTTTAGTGCCAATTGCCACTTTTCGCACCATACAGAAATTCTCTCTAGATCATTTTGTAATTGGAATTGATCGTCTGATGATTTTACTCGATAGTAAATTACAGCATCATCACCTAGATCATTTATGTTAATCAGGAACCACAAAGGGCCTATGACACTACCTTGCGGAACGTCCGATATCACTTCCGTTCTACTCGATGATTTACCGTCTATCACTACGAACAGTGACCTCTCTGAGATGGAATCACGAATCCGGTCACACAACTGAGACGATACTCCATATGCACGCAATTTTATTAATAGTCACTTGTGAGGAACGGTATCAAAAGCCTTCTGGAAATCTAGGAATATAGAATCGATCCGAGATCCCTTGTCGACAGCACTCATTACTTCATGGGAATAAAGAGCTAGCTGTGTTGCACAAGAAGGATATTTTCAGAATCCGTGTTGGTTATGTATCAATAAGTCATTTTCTTCAAGGTGATTCATAATGTTCGAGTACAGTATATGCTCCAAAATCCTACTGCAAATTGAGGTCAGTGATATCGGTCTGTAATTCAATGGGTTACTCCTACTTCCTTTCTTGAATATTTGTGTGACCTGTGATACTTTTCAGTCTTTAGGAATAGACCTTTCGTCAAGTGAGCGGTTGTATATGATTGGTAAGAAAGGCGCTATTGTGGCTGCATACTCTGAAAGGCACCTGATTGGTGTACTATCTGGACCGGAAGACTTGCCTTTCTTAAGTGATTTGAGTTGTTTCACAACACCTAAGGTATCTACTTTTATGTCACTCATCCTAACAGCTGTTCTGGTTCCGAATTCTAGAATATTTTCTTCGTCTTCTTTCGTGAAGGATTTACGGAGAACGGTATTTAGTAACTCCGCTTTAGTGGAACCATCATCGGTAACATTTCCATCGCTATCGCGCAGTTACGGTATTAACTGTTTTTTGCCACTGGTGTACTTTACCTATGACCAAAATCTCTTTGGTTTTTCTACCATATTTTGAGACAATGTTTCATTGTGTAAACTATTAAAAGCAACTCGCATTGACGTCAGCACTAAATTTCGAGCTGCCCTGAAACTTAGTCAGTCTTGGGGATTTTGCGTTCTTCTGAGTTTGTCATTCTTTTTTCGTTGTTTCTGCAACAGTGTTTTGACGTGTTTTGTATACCAAAGTGGATGAGTCCCGTCTCTTATTAACTTATACGGTATAAATCTATCTACCGCTTTCGATAACGTATCTTTTAATTTGAGCCATATCTGGTCTACACTTACATAATGAACTTGGAAGGAATGACGACTCTCTCTTAGGAAGCCATCAAGCGAATTTTTATCTGCTGTTTTAAATAGCTATATTTTGCGTTTGTTTTTAGTGGTTTTGGTTGATACGGTTTTGAGCCTCGCTGCAATGACCTTGTGTTCACTAATCCCTGTATCCGTCATGACGCTCTCTATTAGATCAGGATTATTTGTGGCTAAGAGGTCAATAATTGTTTAAAGCAATTCTCAGAGAAAGCATTTAGTACAATTTCGGAAGATGTCTTCCGTCTCCCACCAGCTTTGAACATGTATTTTCGCCAACAAATCGAGGGTAGATTGAAGTCTCCACCAATTACAACTGTGTGAATGGGGTACTTATTTGTAATGAGATTCAAGTTTTCTTTGAATCGTTCAACTATTATACACTCCTGGAAATGGAAAAAAAGAACACATTGACACCGGTGTGTCAGACCCACCATACTTGCTCCGGACACTGCGAGAGGGCTGTATAAGCAATGATCACACGCACGGCACAGCGGACACACCAGGAACCGCGGTGTTGGCCGTCGAATGGCGCTAGCTGCGCAGCATTTGTGCACCGCCGCCGTCAGTGTGAGCCAGTTTGCCGTGGCATACGGAGCTCCATCGCAGTCTTTAACACTGGTAGCATGCCGCGCAGCGTGGACGTGAACCGTATGTGCAGTTGATGGACTTTGAGCGAGGGCGTATAGTGGGCATGCGGGAGGACGGGTGGACGTACCGCCGAATTGCTCAACACGTGGGGCGTGAGGTCTCCACAGTACATCGATGTTGTGGCCAGTGGTCGGCGGAAGGTGCACGTGCCCGTCGACCTGGGACCGGAACGCAGCGACGCACGGATGCACACCAAGACCGTAGGATCCTACGCAGTGCCGTAGGGGACCGCACCGCCACTTCCCAGCAAATTAGGGACACTGTTGCTCCTGGGGTATCGGCGAGGACCATTCGCAACTGTCTCCATGAAGCTGGGCTACGGTCCCGCACACCGTTAGGCCGTCTTCCGCTCACGCCCCAACATTGTGCAGCCCGCCTCCAGTGGTGTCGCGACAGGCGTGAATGGAGGGACGAATGGAGACGTGTCGTCTTCAGCGATGAGAGTCGCTTCTGCCTTGGTGCCAATGATGGTCGTATGCGTGTTTGGCGCCGTGCAGGTGAGCGCCACAATCAGGACTGCATACGACCGAGGTACACAGGGCCAACACCCGGCATCATGGTGTGGGAAGCGATCTCCTACACTGGCCGTACACCTCTGGTGATCGTCGAGGGGACACTGAATAGTGCACGGTACATCCAAACCGTCATCGAACCCATCGTTCTACCATTCCTAGACCGGCAAGGGAACTTGCTGTTCCAACAGGACAATGCACGTCCGCATGCATCCTGTGCCACCCAACGTGCTCTAGAAGGTGTAAGTCAACTACCCTGGCCAGCAAGATCTCCGGATCTGTCCCCCATGAAGCGTCGTCTCACGCGGTCTGCACGTCCAGCACGAACGCTGGTCCAACTGAGGCGCCAGGTGGAAATGGCATGGCAAGCCGTTCCACAGGACTACATCCAGCATCTCTACGATCGTCTCCATGGGAGAATAGCAGCCTGCATTGCTGCGAAAGGTGGATATACACTGTACTAGTGCCGACATTGTGCATGCTCTGTTGCCTGTGTCTATGTGCCTGTGGTTCTGTCAGTGTGATCATGTGATTTATCTGACCCCAGGAATGTGCCAATAAAGTTTCCCCTTCCTGGGGTAATGAATTCACGGTGTTCTTATTTCAATTTCCAGGAGTGTATTATCTGAGTCGGGGGGGTCGGCAGAAGGAGCCAATTATTATTTTGGTGCGGCTGTTGAGTATAACCTCTACCCATAGTAATTCGTAGGAACTATCTATTTCAACTTCACTACAAGATAAACGGACACAAATACACCATCACCTACTTTATTTGTTTTATCCTTACTGAACACGGTTTGGGCCTCTGTAAAAATTTCGGAAGAATTTATCTCCGGCCTTAGCCAGCTTTGAATGGTACATGAGTTATTGGAGGTCAAAGTGGCCGATTATTATCGATCGCGTCAGGCCATAAGTACTCCACAGTTACAACGAAAAACGGTAGCAGCATGCTTATAAATATATTTATTCATCTACGTCTTTGTTTATTTCGGATGTATAGTATTCATGAAGAAATTGGTGAATTATTTAGTGTGTTTTAGAAAGCATGGAGACGTTAGGCTAATGGGAGGTCCTATATGCCTGCATGAACCCACTCTAGTGGTCGACGTCGAAGCCAAAGTCTCCTTGCACCAATAACCTCCCCATCACCCACATACTGCTTCCAACGGAATGCAACCTTGATTGGGCCAAACAGACTGACGCCAGAAGGTGCAAAATCCAGGCTGTAATATGGTTGAGGAAGTTTTGTGAGCCCCTCTCGGGTGTGCAGGCTTGTGTGAGTCCTTTCATTGTCGTGGCGAAGGAGAGGCTTGTTTGTTTTCTTGTGTCAACGAACACGCTCAAGTTTCTTCGGTTTCTGGCAGGCAGCACAATACACTTCAGAAGTGATCGTTGCACCATGAGCGAGGACATCAAACAGAATAACCCACTACCAACAGAGACGTCCAGTGAGCTGCGAGTTATGTGATTGTGATTCGCCAGTTACCTTGAATGAAAGTGTCCGCGTGTTCCACATTGCAGGAGTCGTGGTGTGGGATGGCTTGAGGAAGATTGAACAGGTTTCCGAGACCTTGTTGCGATGATCGGACGCCTCGCCCAATGACTCAGCGTCATTTTGTTCACTGCCAGGTCTCCGTGGACATCCTGAAAGCTCCTATGAATATCTTTGATGCTCTGGTTTTCCGCCCAAAGAAACCCAATGATAACTGTCTGCTTGGAACTCATCTCCGTTACAGACGCCATTTTGAAGGCTACGTACAACGACGCCACCTACAGTCTATATGACCTTCATGAAACTTGGCTTGAAAAAATATGTTACATATTATATGTTCATATTAAAAGGTCAGGCGTCCTATAGATGCCTGAAGCAGCAACTCAATTAACATAATTTGGGTGGGGTACTCAACGGTTTTCTTTAGGATAGTCTCTGTACCGTATGAGCGGTTAGATACACCACAGTGCCACAAGTACGCCGACTGTAATTGTTACATTCTGGAATATATACCAATGGGCGGACTTCCAATAAAGAAAATGTAAACTTAACGTTAGTTAATAGAAGAACTGTTCACTAGGTGATCCCACAATTACTGTCATTGATTCACAATGTACATATAATACATGTAACAGACATTTGGCTGAAACTTTAAATAAATAACAATGAAATATTTATTTCAGAATGGAATGCATACTAGGAAGACATATGGGTAGTACGCAGGGCACATGGGCTGCTGGAGTAGAATGCTGAACCCATTTGAGGATACAAAAACTTATTTTCACCACATTAATTAAAACAGAGTCAAGTGACAATAGGCAGGAGAGCCTGCGCACAGCAATAACGGCTTCTAGAATATACAAACCCAATATTAATACACAGTTCACTAAAACATTAAAATGAACAGCCAAGAACTGGATAGCGCCAAGTACAGGAAGAGATGTTAAACGTTACAGTGTGACAACTGCAGTTACATATTAAAGCAATAGTTCATTAAACAATCTCTAATGACGTGAAATATCACTCGATAATTACCAGATAACCCGCACACAATCTTAAACACCAAAGCACCGTTGGACGGCGCAAAATCGTTACTACGATAATTGACAACAAGAAGCTTCCAACTCCAGTTTAAATTAGCGGCTGAAGTTTAACACAGGGAATGGACTTTGATTCATAAAATTCACCACTTAACATATTAACAACAAACAAACAAAAACAGGAGTCGTCGAATATCGGTCATAATTGTAATGCAACGGAACCAGGGCACCGCGCAGTTACATGGACTTGCAATACCAAGTATCTCAGACACAGGTTCAACTGGTTTAAGGAACGATTAGCGAAAATCAAAGTGGCTAAATGGACCAATGACATTCAAAGGTTCCACCACAAAATTGCTCGCCATTTTAAGTTAGTCCAGGAGCTCACCTTTAACATGCACGCCAGGGTAAACTCCAGCGCTCTCCTTAGGATTCCAGACAGACACGATTCTTAAACAGAGCCTGTGTTGACCGCACTCCAGTTCCGCTCGCCGCTAGACCCTGGCGCCAGTACGCCAACACAATGTGTCCTCCAGTACACCAGGAGCCGATTGACTACTCGTGATGCTCCGTGCGCTGTCTTCGCTCTGTCACTGCTCCCAACCGAGTCTCCCTCACTGTCACGACCGAGTCTCCCATTCACGTGCCGCGACCGACCTAAATAGAGGGTGCTAGCCAACCAGGACGCCACAAAGCGCGTAACTCCGACAGAGAAACTATCCTGCCACGAGCATCGTAGGAAGTCACAGCTCAGCGGGTACCAAATGTTCTGAAATATTTATTTCTGTAGCGAACTCCGTACCGTCCAGTGAGATAAACACAGAAACAAAGAGCGAGATAATGTTGGTGATAATAAACGTCCAGGTGAGCTTAAAATCGTCGTAGGTTCAGTTACATAAGTGCTGGATGCTTCTGAGGAAACTTGGAAACTGTGACGCCCTAATTATGCTATCATGCATTACTGAAATGGTGAAATTTCAATATTTCATAGATCTGAAGGCACAGTCATTTAGAACAGGAGGTAGGGGAAAATGATCTCGAAGATAATTCGCTAAACGAAATTTCCTGACAATGATCTTGTGCAGTCGGTGAAATAAATCGCCTACGACGGAAAAACACTGAATAAGCTGCCAATAAAGGAAGGCTCAAACATTTAGATTCTGTAAGCAGAGAGATAGCAATCAGTATTATGTCATCCATTATTATTGTTAATGAGCGAAAAGATAATAAAAGTAGAAGTAGTAGAACAAGCTATGTTCTGGCACATTTTTTAGAGAGAGTTGCCTACATCAGGGGCAGGTATGCACTCGGGGCAAACATGTTAAGTGCTTTTCCATGTCAGCCTATTGTTCTCCTTCGACTGACAGGTACTTAACCTATTGTTCTGCTAAGTGCTTTTCTATGTCAGTACGCTTAACCTATTGTCGCCCCCCTTTCGCTCCCCCCCTCTCACTGCTACAGCTACACTTTCAGGTCTCAGTTGACTGAGTTAACCTATTGTTCTGTTAAGTGCTTTTCCATATCACACCCATTTACTTTTGATTGAGAGGCACTTAACCTATTGTACTCCCCTCCCCCTCACCCCTCACTGCTACAGGTACACTTTCAGGTCTGAGGTTAACTAATTGATCACTTTAATTTTGTAGTCAATCAAATTGATAAGAGCGAGAGGGGGGGCTATTCTGATAACTCTGACCTGAAAGTGTACCTCTAACAGTGAGGGGAGAGGGGTAGGTAAAGGGGAAGGGGGGGTTACAATAGGTTGAGTGGCTGTCAATCAAAAGGAAATGGGTGTCACATGGAAAAGCACTTAACAGAACAATAGTTTAACTCAGACCTGAAAGTACACCTGTAGCAGCGAGGGGGGCGGGTTTCAGGAGGGGAAGGGGCTTGGGTGGGAGGACAATAAAGTGCGGTGACATGGAAAAGCACTTAGCAGAATAATAGGTTAAGTACATGTCAATCAAAGGAGAACAATAGGCTGGCATGAGAAAACAATTAACAGGCTTGGCCCTGAGTGCATACCTGCCCTTGATGTAGGCAACCCACACTAACAAAATGTACCAGTACATAGTTTGTTCTACTAATGGTAGAAAACACTATCTACTTAGCAAAATCCACAGTAAAATGTTAGAAGCAACCAGATTGCTTAGCAGCTAACTTTCAGCTTTGGGAGACAGAATGCTGTTGTGGCTCAGCACCTGAAGAATAATTTGGAAAATATTTCGAGTAGATTTCCCCACCATGTTATAGTTCTCGGTGGAGATTTTAATTTGCCGGATATAGACTGGGAGACTCAAACGTTCATAACGGGTGGCAGGGACAAAGAATCCAGTGAAATATTTTTAAGTGCTTTATCTGAAAACTACCTTGAGCAGTTAAACAGAAAACCGACTCGTGGCGATAACATATTAGACCTTCTGGTGACAAACAGACCCGAACTATTTGAATCAGTTAATGCAGAACAGGGAATCAGCGACCATAAAGCGGTTACTGCGTCGATGATTTCAGCCGTAAATAGAAATATTAAAAAAGGTAGGAAGATTTTTCTGTTTAGCAAAAGTGACAAAAAGCAGATTACAGAGTACCTGACGGCTCAACACAAAAGTTTTGTCTCAAGTGCAGATAGTGTTGAGGATCAGTGGACAAAGTTCAAAACCATGGTACAATATGCGTTAGATGAGTATGTGCCAAGCAAGATCGTAAGAGATGGAAAAGAGCCACCGTGGTACAACAACCGAGTTAGAAAACTGCTGCGGAAGCAAAGGGAACTTCACAGCAAACATAACCATAGCCAAAGCCTTGCAGACAAACAAAAATTACGCGAAGCGAAATGTAGTGTGAGGAGGGCTATGCGAGAGGCTTTCAATGAATTCGAAAGTAAAGTTCTATGTACTGACTTGGCAGAACATCCTAAGAAATTTTGGTCCTATGTCAAAGCGGTAGGTGGATCAAAACAAAATGTCCAGACACTCTGTGACCAAAATGGTACTGAAACAGAGGATGACAGACTAAAGGCCGAATTACTAAATGTCTTCTTCCAAAGCTGTTTCACAGAGGAAGACTGCACTGTGCTTCCTTCTCTAG
Organism: Schistocerca gregaria; assembly: GCF_023897955.1. Classification (NCBI taxonomy): domain Eukaryota; kingdom Metazoa; phylum Arthropoda; class Insecta; order Orthoptera; family Acrididae; genus Schistocerca; species Schistocerca gregaria. Next base: position 627,394,005 of record NC_064922.1, read on the forward strand.
ATTGTCGCACAGTTGACAAAATGGTAGATATCGAAGTAGACGACAGAGGGATAGAGAAACAATTAAAATCGCTCAAAAGAGGAAAGGCCGCTGGTCCTGATGGGATACCAGTTCGATTTTACACAGAGTACGCGAAGGAACTTGCCCCACTTCTTGCAGCGGTGTACCGTAGGTCTCTAGAAGAGCGAAGCGTTCCAAAGGATTGGAAAAGGGCACAGGTCATCCCCGTTCTCAAGAAGGGACATCGAACAGATGTGCAGAACTATAGACCTATATCTCTAACGTCGATCAGTTGTAGAATTTTGGAACACGTATTATGTTCGAGTATAATGTCTTTTCTGGAGACTAGAAATCTACTCTGTAGGAATCAGCATGGGTTTCGAAAAAGACGATCGTGTGAAACCCAGCTCGCGCTATTCGTCCACGAGACTCAGAGGGCCTTAGACACGGGTTCACAGGTAGATGCCGTGTTTCTTGACTTCCGCAAGGCGTTTGACACAGTTCCCCACAGTCGTTTAATGAACAAAGTAAGAGCATACGGACTATCAGATCAATTGTGTGATTGGATTGAGGAGTTCCTAGATAACAGAACGCACCATGTCATTCTCAATGGAGAGAAGTCTTCCGAAGTAAGAGTGATTTCAGGTGTGCCGCAGGGGAGTGTCATAGGACCGTTGCTATTCACAATATACATAAATGACCTGGTGGATGACATCGGAAGTTCACTGAGGCTTTTTGCAGATGATGCTGTGGTGTATCGAGAGGTTGCAACAATGGAAAATTGTACTGAAATGCAGGAGGATCTGCAGCGAATTGACGCATGGTGCACGGAATGGCAATTGAATCTCAATGTAGCGAAGTGTAATGTGATGCGAATACATAGAAAGATAGGTCCCTTATCATTTAGCTACAAAATAGCAGGTCAGCAACTGGAAGCAGTTAATTCCATAAATTATCTGGGAGTACGCATTAGGAGTGATTTAAAATGGAATGATCATATGAAGTTGATCGTCGGTAAAGCAGATGCCAGACTGAGATTCATTGGAAGAATCCTAAGGAAATGCAATCCGACAACAAAGGAAGTAGGTTACAGTACGCTTGTTCGCCCAATGCTTGAATACTGCTCAGCAGTGTGGGATCCGCACCAGGTAGGGTTGATAGAAGAGATAGAGAAGATCCAACGGAGAGCAGCGCGCTTCGTTACAGGATCATTTAGTAATTGCGAAAGCGTTACGGAGATGATAGATAAACTCCAGTGGAAGACTCTGCAGGAGAGACGCTCAGTAGCTCGGTACGGGCTTTTGTTAAAGTTTCGAGAACATACCTTCACCGAAGAGTCAAGCAGTATATTGCTCCCTCCTACGTATATCTCGCGAAGAGACCATGAGGATAAAATCAGAGAGATTAGAGCCCACACAGAAGCATACCGACAATCCTTCTTTCCACGTACAATACGAGACTGGAATAGAAGGGAGAACCGATAGAGGTACTCAGGGTACCCTCCGCCACACACCGTCAGGTGGCTTGCGGAGTACGGATGTAGATGTAGATGTAGATGTAGAATTTGGGTGTATTGTAGACCATGTGCTATAGAAGTATGTGCCAGGGAAGATACTGAGAGATGGGATCCACCATTGTTCAATAAAAGCATCAGGAATTTACTAGGGAAAATTATATTGCTGCAGGACTGATACAAAACAAAACTTTGTCTTAGTTGATGAAGAAATGATGAATGAAATCAAACGTAATACCAGCTAAAGGAAAACTGCTCAGTTAATCTCAAAGCAAGCCCTTACCTAACCAGTTGAAAAAAAAAACTCTAAAATGTATTTATCTGACGTAAAATCACCAATCGTTTATCACGACTGAGTCCAAATGAAGTTCGATTAAATGAAAGCTGATAGGCTAAATTCTGACTTTTGGAATTTGTTCAGTGTAGAAGATTACAATGTAATTCCCATCATGGGCTATCAGCAGATGCGGGAATAACAGATTTACCAATGAGAGCAGAAGTGAAACTCAGCTCAAATCGCTCGGTAGAGTAAATTCCACTGGATTTAATTGGGTGCCCGTTAGATTCTATATGATGTTTGGAAATTCCCATTACAAACTTCTAGGACTTGTAGAGGGTTGTGAGTACATAATATTTTGAATAGGAACCCGTCAGGAAACGTACTGTTTACGCACTAAGACTGTTTGAATTCACTTGTGCCCTACCTTTTTCCATTCAAGCTAACTTGGCCTGCAAACTTCCTTCCTACATATGTTGGAGCCGTTCCTGGAAACTGTGACACTGAATTTGTGTCAGAAATGGCTTTCAATTTGATGGTGTGCGCCACCTCACTTCTTACGTGCGGTTCGGAGACAACTCAATAGACAGTACAGTAATGAAATGAAATGTCGTGTGACGAGGGCCTCCCGTTGGGTAGACTGTTCGCCTGGTGAAAGTCTTTCGATTTGACGCCACTTCAGCGACTTGCGCGTCGATGGGGATGAAATGATGATGATTAGGACAACACAACACCCAGTCCCTGAGCAGAGAAAATCACCGACCCAGCCGGGAATCTAACCTGGGCCCTTTGGATTGACAGTTTGTCGCGCTGACCACTCAGCTACCGGAGGCAGTGAAAGATGGATTGGTCGGCGTGGTCCAACCACGTGGCCGCTGCGGTCGCCACATGTATTTCCAGTGGACTACTTGTTGTGGAATCATATGCAGAGACTCCAACAGAGACAGAGGAAGATCCGTTGCCGGCCGAAGTGGCCGTGCGGTTCTAGGCGCTGCAGTCTGGAACCGCGAGACCACTACGGTCGCAGGTTAGAATCCTGCCTCGGGCATGGCTGTGTGTGATGCCCTTAGGTTAGTTAGGTTTAACTAGTTCTAAGTTCTAGGGGACTAATGATCTAAGAAGCTGAGTCCCATAATGCTCAGAGCCATTTGAACCATTTTTGAAGATCTGTCGGCACGAGTTGTAACTGCTCCACTAGAAACTGAAGAGACAAAAGATAGGATGGAGGATGTGTTCCAGAAAACGCTTCATAGATAATGCGAGGTGCCGGGGTAGATGGGAGTTTTTTCCTCTTTCATTCTGACGAATTTTGCATGAGAACGAGACATGCATTTGACCCCCTCCCTATCTACCACCTAATTAATTATGCACACAACGGTAAGGAAATGAAATGATGGTGGACCCTGCTAATTGGTAAAATAAGGAGTGCATACTCACAATAATTTAATAAAAATCGTAATCTACTCAGAGAAAAAAGAGAACTTAGTCATAATAAAAACAGTAAATGGGATTCTGCATGTATCTACAAAATGATATGAGGATTAAATACTACAATGAGATTTATTATACATCAGAACATAAAGGCACATAATTATCGACACAAACAGTAGATTAAAGGATAGGTTATACTGAACTATTATGAGCATTAGAGTTGGCTCGTGAACAAGGGGCTCCTACTCTCTGTGATGCAATAGATTGACGATAATGACTGGAGGTCCTAATGAATCAAATATTACTCTCCCGACTATACTGCTGTATCGCGATTACTTAGTGTGAGCTCAAATGGGATCAGAAAGAGCAACGACCAAGGTGGACTTGTAGCAAAGCGAGCGCGCGTGCTGCTGAGGACTCCAGTACAAAACTGATAGGTCCTATAATGCCGGAGCCGCAAAATACTTTACCAATCCTGAAATCTGTAGCAGGTCCTCGGTAGGCAGCGTTCTGATGATGTAGACGCCGACTTCTGGTATGCAGCAACTCTGTTTCAGCGGCTGGCATCGAAGGCTGTCCGAGAATTCTAAGTTCTGCCGAAGATCAGATCCCGAATCCCACGTAATGCAAGAGCGAAGCCAACATTGCTGAACTCCCTACTATCCTCGAAAACCGCAAATCGGCATTCGCTGCTCATTCCAAAATTCCCCCACACTGTCTCAGAACATCATTCGCGCCAATAGCGACCGTACCCTCCACCGAGCAGGGCTTTATGACGCCAACTAGCCTCAGTTTAAGTTGACCAATCAAGCCTCTGCTATTCAGCTGAGGGCACTGAACTTGCTGTTGACCAGCTTTGAAAACAACACTCGTAGACCACCGGCCATCCGGCACCAGACAGTCGCGCCCAGCAGGGCACGGTCCACAAGTATTCTCAGAATCATGAGGACAACACAGTCAGTTGGTGCCAGGAATCTTCGTTCCGGACGCGCCGATCCGGTAAATACATAAACTGCAGCGACATTCAGACGTCTCGCAGGTCGTTTCGCCCTGCATACAACAGGCGCTTAAGCCAATTAATGGTTCAAATGGCTCTGAGC